>NC_137593.1:21831259-22279180 GCF_963210335.1 Falco punctatus
AAGGAAAAAAAAAAAGTAAAAATTTAAGTAAATTTTACCTAATCCTTCCCCTGCACATGTTTTCTTTAAGAAAAAAAAGCAGGTATAATTAGCTTGATAGCTTTGGTATTGCTAGGAAAAAAAAAAATCAGAAACCATAAGAAATGGTAACTTACCATCTTAAGAAAGATTTTACTTTACATTCCAAGACAACCTATACAAAGACTCGGGTTCTTAGCACATTCTCCATGTTACATCTAAAGTCCAACAAGCATACAAGCCATTACTCAAGCACTGAACTCTGCCAACACAATAAGGTTACCCTACTTTTATGGTGCCTTTCTTCCGGACCCCTATCATAACGGCAGATTTTGAAGCATGCCTAATGTGGAGGTTTTTGATATACTACTTGGTAATTCATTTTATATGCATTAGTGGGATATGCTAATAAGGACATTCATTCAGACTAACTTGCTGCTGTATCCACTACAGGGTGAAGAATGCAAATGCACCTTCTAGCTGACTACATCTAATGGTTTGGAGTCCCAAAATTAATTACTTCTGAGGTTTTTATCAGAATTCCAAGTCAACCCTTTGCAATGCAGCTCACTTGTAATAAGAATTACCATTCAAACTCTCTCTCTCCCCCATCCCTTTCAAATAGGCCTCCAGTTGACCACTGACTAGAAACAGAACCGCTTCCAAAACTCAGACAACAGCAAGGAAACAAAGAATAGCATATTTTGAATGATTTAACATTATTCAGCAACCAGTTGGTGTTTGCTGTATGTCCTCCAAGCACCAAAGAACTGACAACGCACAGTTACTGTTTCCAACAAGCAACTAAACTGTCATTTGCATTCACAGAACTTACCTTCCATGCTGCGTTCAGCAATGGTGGGAATATTGCAGTAAACACGAGCTTCATAAACAGGATCTATTACAGGAGGCTCAGTCAGCAAATCAGGCATTATTCTCTTTCGGCTCTTCGGGTTCAACCCATCTTCCCTGACGGGGTTCACTGGGATTAAATGCACTGAAAGATACAAAACATATACCATATACCTTTAGAATTATGGTGGGGTTTTAATTATTTTTTTTTAATTGTGCACAAAGACTATGTTTTTGATGAAAGGATGCCACTCTACAGTATAGATCTCTGTTGTGAATTTTTCATGATTTACATAGTCAAGAAGGCAAAGCCAGAGAGCTCTTTAGCAAAGTCGATGCTTGGCTAAGACTCCAGAAATACATCTGGATGTAGAACAATTCTGTCTTTTGCACTCTTCCTGAAGCTGCTTTGTCTGTCAGCCTCTCATGAAGCTCTAAGAGTGTGAGCAGCAAGAAAAGGGCCATAAGAGGCACAGCTGTCTCTCATCATTTTAATTTAAAAACTGATGTTGAAACACATCAGCCAAAGACAGAGCACAGTTACGATGATAGTACTACATACCACAGGAAACACAAAGTAGTTCAGATTAAAAGGGCTTGATTGTCCATCGTTTTCCTTACTAATCCCCACCCTTCCATGGCTACCTTGCCAGCCTTCAATAGTCTGACTTACCCAATAAAAAAAGCACACAAAATATATTCGTTGAAATGTAACTGAGACCACCACAAAAAAGGTCAAATGCAAAGAAATGCAGTTAATGCTTACCCACAGCTGGGAAATCAACAGAAATACCACTACTACATCTTCTGACATATAGAAACATGCTGAAGTATATCTGATTTTAAGGCCAGGGTTGTATTGACAACGTCTCTTTACCTTGTCTTGATGTGAAAGCACTAGTTAATTTATAAGCCTTACAAGACTACACTTCCATAACAAATGCACATTTTTTTTTCCTATTAGTATTTTCTGGTATTTGGACCAGAGGATTTAGAGATGAAAATGAGGAAGAAAAGTGTTCATATTTTTACCCCTATTAGTCTTCTGTGGTGAGAAGAAAAAAAGAAAGAAAAGACAAGAGAACAAATTTCGAAGTAGAATTTTATTAATTCTGCTGGCTCAGTTCCTTGGTTGCATCTTGACTCCCAGTCCTGACTTTAGCAGTGAATTTGTTCCACAATACAGAGTTGTGCGGACAAAGAAAACAAATGAAGACAGCAAACTGAAGTGAAACACAGATTTTAAGAGCATGTAGCCGTTAATGTAACACAGGCTCTTCATTTTTAAACTACAATACACTACACTTTAAATATTTTTATGTGGTTTCTCTTTGCCTGCCAAAACCAGAATTCAAGCATTCTCCACACCCTTGCTAGTGCTGTTGACATGGGTCATACCCACGAAGTGCAGTGAATTTAAACTTTTCCTTAAACCGTTTCAGATTTTGCATGACTGCCCACAGGCTTGTGCAGAGTGAAAATATTAAACTGTAATTTTGATTTCGGCCACTTAAACTGAAGAGCTCAGCTGCCATTCCAGCACTTAAATTTATCAGTCATTTTTAAGTTCGTTTTGAGGCTAAGACTCACATTATTATGAGACATTGCAAACCACTGACCAAGAAACTCTTGCAGTGACACAAAGCCTCGGCAATTTCTATCAGAGGCTGGTAACTCTGGCTTGAAGGGGGCTTGTACAAATTTGTATTTGGGGTATATACCCCAAACCCAAGAATTTTTTACAACAGTTGCTGGACCCTCCAAATAAACAGCATTACTAAACTACTACCACCCTGTCCATGGTCCAAGTATCTCAGATAGAGACTGGGCTAAAAGATGTTCTAACTTGGAACCCACCTGGGACATAACTGTGTCTCTGGATCTCTGAACATATTTGAGCAACCTGATCTGGTGAAAAAAGGTCCCTGCCATGGCAGGGGAATTGGACTAGATGATCTTTAAAAGGTCCCTTCCAACACAAATTATTCTATGATTCGACTGAAATGATTCAAATTGGTTTTAGGCTGAACAAAAATTACCAAGGTCAAAAAACTCCAGTCACCTCAGTAAGCACTGTCACAACAAGTAGTATTTACTTTTAGCACACTTGAAATAACACATATTGGGTGGGGAGGGGGCAAACGTCAAACCCCAAATCAACGAAACTAACAATGCAAATACCTGGGTCTTCTATTTAACTGTGTTACATAGAAAAAGAAAAAAAACCTGTGTGATCTCGGCACCAGTCTAGGCAGCGTACTGGAAATTTCCACAGAATGTATACACATTGCAAGTATTTGGGGGGGAGGGGGGGGGGAGGGTGTGTGTGTGTGAAGACACGACACAGGACCAAGGACAGGCGAATTCCAGTTGGAAAGCTGTCTTCTGTTTGCTCATCCTTCTCCGCATGGTGACCCTGAAGAGCCCACCCAGCGAGACTGGTCCTCCCCTCCCCTTGTTACAGCTCCTCACCAGCCCTGCAGTTTCAGTGCTCTGGGATGAAGACCCCAAGTGACGCAGCCCCTCTTCGTACTTCTGCCTGGTCCAAACCACGACAGAGGGCTTTTCCATAGCGGCAACCAATGTCTCAGTGGCATTTCAACTGTTTTCTCATCTTCTGCCATTCCCCAGACGTTGTTAGTGCATCACATATTTGTTTTCTCCTTTCTCCCTCCCTTTTCTTTTCAAGCGTTTGGGCTTCACTCCCTGTCTTCATTTATCCCGCTTCCTAGCTGTCATGTCCTCCTTTGCACTCCTCATCCACTCCAGCTTTCTATTGCACAGACAGGTCAATTTGTTTCTCCATTTTGGTAACCCTTATACCACACAGAGCAGTTATTTAAAGCCCTTTGAAGGGCTGACTGTCCCTCTGTATCCCAGTGTTTCATTACTGAATGTCCTCCTCTGCACTGACAATCCCACCTCTGTCTCCCAAGTGGGTTCTCTGGTCCATATGCAACCAGCAGAGCTACAAATAGTGATGGACACAACACAACTCAGAGACAAACAAAAAGATGAAACACACACAAACAAAAAGAAACACAAACAAAAAGGAAAAGAAGAAAGTCCCTCATAGGGAGCTGAAATTAATCTTTTTTCCAAACTCTGTTCTGCTCTTTCAGCTGTAAATCATTAGAAGTCCAGAATTCTATTATGTAGTTTTCACATGACTTTTTATAGCTTAGCACTATTTTATATGACTTGCTGTACTAGTTCACAGTAACATGCACTTGCCCAAAACAGAAGTCTGCCAATGTGTATATAGTCATATTTAAATCTTTGATTAAGGGCGTTTTTGAACAGGATTTTTACACTGCTGTGCCCTTCAAAGCTCATGTTTTACTATGACAGGAATACGACAATGTAAAACAGAAACGAAACAGATGATTTTGATGTGCATTTCCTACAGCCAGGGCAGTTAATAAAATATATCTGGAACATATTTGGTGATCTAACTGGAAACTTTGCAAACACTGAAACTATAAAGAATATACATATTATTATAGAGGTAGTTTGACAACAAAAAGGGAAAAGAAAATAAGTATTATTTCCCAATATTCATAAACCTATTTTTAAAACCAAAGAAGCTACGTAGAAACTACTTTGAAACATTTGTTTTGAGAAAGTTATACCTAGGAAAAAAAGTAGAAGGCTTACAGAAACAATAAAATGAGAGAGACCTCAATACAACTGTGCTCAGTGTCCTACCAAGTTAAATTGTTTAAAACATGAAGTAAAACTAAACACACAGGCTGGTACCAGACACAAGAAAGACCTGGCCCAACAGCAAACAGCAAGTGCTGTCCTGCGAGAGCCAGCTGGGCACTGGTCACACAGGAGAACAGTTAAAACTGCTGTAGAATCATTCCTTTTTTGCAGCTCCAAACTGAGAGATGATTTTCTTTTTAAGACGACAAAATTCAGAGAAAATAAAATCTGAACTCTGATACTAAGTTTCATTAAACAAAAAAACTCCAGTAATTTTTAAGTCAAACCACAAAACCTGAAGACCAAATTTTAAAATTAACTGTGTGACTATGAAATGTCTTTATGAACAAAACCAATGGCATCTGAAATATTATGACGTGTGATTTTATTCTCAAGGTACACTAAATGTGACCTATTTAAAGACCAAGAAGTTAATTTGTCTGACTTCCATACCCCCCGGTTCCTGAACGCCACAAAGTCTACCAAAAAAGACAAATATTAGACAAGTAGTTTCTAAGCAGGAGAGACAATCATTGAGAAGTGCTTTCAGTATTGTAACATTTACTACATAGCAACTAATCCCCTCTGGAAGAATGTCAAGTTTATCAAATCAACTATTGTACTCAGAAGCCCAAGCAGGGAGCCAGGCTGATCTGAATTAGCGCTACAAAACTGACATGAATTTGACAGAATTCAGTACAGCAGAAAAACAAACACAAAGCAAAGTGCAGTTCATGTAGAAGAAACACCAAATTAGATGTTAATCACTCCATTACCAGTTTCCCTCCCTCCTGCAGTCCTAGTTTCAGCTTGAAAAATAAAAGGTATCACCACTGTTTACCAAGGAGAAAAAAAGATTTATCCATGAAAAAAAGCACTAACATTTACCTAAAACCAGAAAGACAGGCAATAAAACCATTTTCCAGTTCTGTTTTCTCTTGTAGCTCCAACCAGCCTGAGAAGCTGCTGCACAAGTAGCCACGTTGGTCTCAATTTTCTGACTAAAGAGACCTGAAATTTTCATCTTTCCTAAAACAGAAGGCTCTTTCAGCCCCATGCAAACATACTATTTTAAACAGTCACATGGAAATGAAGCCACACAGCAGAAATGGAAGCAAAACCCAAAAAATCCACCTAACCACCAAAAAAACAAACCACCAAACCAAACCCACTGTAGGTAACCTTATGCTAATGGATTAAGAGAAGCAAATGCGCATGTCAGAGAGCACAAAAAAGTTATTTATACTTCTTCCACCTTCTCCCTTCCCCCACCCCCCTTTCTGCAACTAAGAGGGCACTAACACGGCTGCCCAGCACAGAGGAACACTCAGGATGCTGAAATTCTCATGGTGAATAGAGACTTCTCCCCCAGCTGAGCTCTCTCTGAAAAGAACGGAATCCAGAAAGGAGAAGCGTAGGGAAGAACCACCAGAAAAAGGCAGGAATGCTTCAAAAGAACTGAGATGGGGAGAAGGGGGGAAGGTGAAGATGGGAAGATGTCTGCAGCAAGAAAAACCACCTGGTACAAGACCAGGCGCACGTGGGCTGAAGGGCACGTAGTGCCGTGCTGGGGTACCCACCACTGGTGCAGAGGCAAGGCAGCCTGGGCACACGCCTGGGCAGTGCATCCCCGGGGTCGCTTCCAGAGCTCTGCTTTGGCTTATAAATGCATATTTGGACATCAATGCAGTTCAAATACGCCTGTGCCACACACAATCCACCCGTCTCATTTTATTCTTTTGTACAGCTAAATAAAGGCTTCGCAAGTCTCGGAGGTAAGATCTGTATTAACAGTGGGGGCCTTCACCCATAATGCACAATGCCACAATCACTCATATGCTGCATTTCAATGCTGAGTAATCACACAAAAAAAAAGGCTTATTAGCCTCACACTGGTCAAACTATCAAATACTATTAAGAAAAAAAAACATGAAAACCTTTAAAAAGGCTTTCTAAGCCTGTGAACATAAACTTCTAAGCTTCAGATATCACATTTATATAAAAAAATAAATGGGGCTACTAAATGTTTACGTAAGCTTGTCTTAAATTTTCACTGTCTTTTCATTTATTAAGATTGGCCCATCTAATAAAAAAACTAAAACCCTTAGTCACTTTTATTCTAAATCAAACCGCTTGCTCTACAGAACCCAATGACAAATTTCATATTTATATGTAAAATCTGTCCTCAGAGAATTTATGAAGAAGTGACAGCCCTCAGTATCTCTGCAGTCTCTGTTCCTTAACCACCTCCATCTGAACCTACCTCTTTCACCACGTACTTGCTTTCCCTGGCACGTGCCCTTCCACTTTCTCTGCTTCTGCTGTGCCTTCTGCCTGTCCAGGAGCAAGCAGAGCAGGGCTCCCCAAAGCACCGCTGTGCTCTCCACAGACAGCTCCCTCTGCCACGGCTGCCCTTTCCTCTGCAGAGCAGGCTCCAAGCATCAAGGTTTTCTTCCCAGAGCCCTGCCAGCTTCTCTGAGCACCACTCCGAAGTCAAAAAGAGCAAACGGAGCTATGGGGAGGTGGGTAACAGAAAGAACAGCGTGGGGCCGGAGGGGACACACTGGAATTTAATCTAGAATAGCAACAACAAAATGCTCCACCTTGACACATCCCTGGCAAGCTAAAGAAGATTCCTCTGTACTTCAACCTAGCAATAGTACACCCTTCCAGGTCACATAGGTACAGCTTTCAGATTGCAACTGTAGCTGGGCAACAGAGGTAAGCACTTCCCTTCTCAGACACTTCAAAATGTTACCAACCCAAAGGTCCAAAAATGAACCACCCAAAGTACAAATTCGCCACAGCCTCACTGCAGAATTGAGCAGGAATTTCCAGCCTCACGGTATTCACTGAGCAGTCAAACGGGAGTGAACAGAGACTACAGATCCCTTCCTCTGAGTTTCCAAGAATTTGCAAACATTCAGCAATAGTGCCAAGTTACGGACCGAGATGTGCCCAGACACTTACACCTATTTCACATACATTCAGTTTCTGGATTGCTGCTACAGTTCTCCCTGCTGTAAGAGAGATCACGGTAATCTTCAAGGAGTCTGTTGACTTACAGCACAATCCTATTGCCAGCACCCTATGTTTCAAGTTCTAAGACAGACTTTAAAATACACTCACGAGAAGTATTTATCAGTGTAGTAACCAAGTAGCAGATATTGCTGAAAAAAAACATTCTTTTCAAGCCAGGCTTCTAATCAAAAGCCCTGAAAAATGCTTGCTATGGCAGCCTTGAATACGTGCATTTCACACTCCAGAACTGCAGATTTTGGCAGTATGCTTCTTTACAGCATATTCTGACACCAGAAGATAAAGCCCACTAGAATAGTTCTTTTGATCCTATCAGGTAAACAGAGACATCTCTCCTCCAACAGCAATAATATGAATTACTTGTGAAGACGAGGCATGCTGCAACAGACTTCTGGAACAGAACAATGTATTTTGAATTCTTACATGTAACCATTAACCTGCCAAGAGAAACTGGCTAAATTCACAAAGTTGGGGGAAAGTTCCATTTTGACGCACTGATCCTTGTAGGGTAAATCTCTGCATTATGTGGGTCAATATTAGAAAAGCACTGCTTTAATGTTTGTTCCTTGGTGCCGAGCTTGTATTTCCTCATGTTCTTTAAACTACATCTTCTGTTTCAAAGTGACAACAGAGAAGTTGCAGTCCCATTTCCTCCCCAAATTACTGCTTGGTAATGGTAATTACTCTTTTCTTTTCCTCTTGCAGACCCAGACATCACAAAGCCTGAAGATTTCAGTTCCTTCACTACCTTCCCTCCACCTGCAGAACTCACCCTTCATCGCCAAACACAGGGGGATGGGAGCAGGGCAGGCGACATGAGGAACCAGTCGCTTTCCACTGGAAAGATACTCAACGGGAAATTTGAATTAAGGTTTAGCAGAAACAGGTATTGTTTTTTCACCCTACGCACCCTGGGAATGGGAAAACCTAGACAGCAGCTTGCACAGCTCCACGCTGCCCACCGGAGCAAGCGCATCCTTACTGTGCCAATGTTACTCAACATCAGTATTAAGTTACCATCATCAAGTTGACCACTAGAAAACACCAGCCCAAGCCACATTTGCTGTTAATAAATACTTCAAAGTAAAGGCACTTCAGCTATCTATTAAAGACTGTCAAAAATATCATTGAGGAAAAATTGCAACAAGACCTGCAGCTATAGCAACTTGCTATTATTCAGCTCACTGAAAATAAAACAAATGCTCTTTTTGGCTTGCCTGCTACGTTTTCATTTGTAACCCGAGGAAAATCACCTGTTCTTTCCACCGGAATAAATAATAAAAAAAAAAGACTAAAGAAAAGCTACCTAAAGTTTTCTATTTTCCATTAATTTTTTTTCTAGTTCCTCAAGATTTATTTTTTTCTTTTCTTTTTTTCAGTAACTTTTCTGTACTACAGGGCAATGTTCTCCTTAGCAGTCTGAGCCACTTTTAATTAAAGTAAATAAAAATCCTGTTTCTCAGTTTAAAAGGTAGGAAAAATAAGTTTTTAGAACCACCCTGTATGTCACAGGTTTACTGGCAGAAAATGGAAACTCCGGAAGGCTAGGAGGCTGCAGATGCACCTCAGCTGATCTACTGCAAGTCAGATCTGATTGCAGGGGAATGAGTATGAGGACTAAAGTGTTTGGATTTTTAATGTGTGTGTTTTTAAGAAAAACTAACTTATACTAGGCTGGGGCGGGGGGGGGGGGGGGGGGGGCAAAGAGAGACTTCACAATGGTCTCCTGCCATGCACAAGCTCAAATACAAGATAAGCTAAATTTTAGTTGACCAGAATGGAACTCTCTCCATGCACTCCCCAGTATGAGCTTTCACAACACAGCCCCTTCTTTCCCCCCAGAACAATCAGAACGATTGCAGCTGCAACTTGTAAGTGCATCCTAACTTCACCAATCAACATTGACATAATTTTACTGCATGAAATGCAACCACAAGCTTATTATTTGGTCTAACGTTAGCTGAGTTTTCAGCCTTCTGGGTTTTCAGATCCCTAAAGTTTCCCACTGGAGATGCAAATCCCCTTACGGACAACTGAGATCTACGATGAACTGGCTGCTTTTCTTAGCTGTTTCTCACAGCCTTGGACAGAAATAGCCAAATTCCCGACCCCTTTCCAGGAGTGGGTCAAGGCCTATTTGCCTATTTTGTGGATCACAAGTTGGGAACTTCTGTAAAGCTTTTCCTCACCTTGGGGTGATTGCCCCGGGCAGCCTCCCACAGCTGACCAGGCTCAGGCACAAAGGCCAGATCACCTTGGCTGTGTGTTCCAGTTCAAAAAGAAATAGAACAACTACACACAACCACCATGCATGGTAGCCCTACCAGCTTTAAACGGCTCGCGCCAGGGTTCCACAGAACACGTTTCTTATTTCCAGCTGTATTAGCTGCGTGCTTTGTGATTTATTTTTTTTACAGGGTCCCAATCTGACTTACACAAGGAAAACAAATATGTTAAGAAAAATCTTTCTTGCACCAAAGCACAACGTGGCAGGCCTTGTCGTGTTATGTATTTGAGACCAAATTTAATCAGACACGTTAAATTATACAATGGGCGCTTGCATTTATTGAGTCCAGATGTGGCTCTGAAAAGAGCTTTATAGTATTAGGGTTTTCCCCCCCCCCCCTTCCCCAATTGTTTTTCAATTGACAATTCAGAAGGGCATATGGCACTGCTTAAATAGCTTCCAGGATTTTCAGCCTGACAGCAATAACACAGCAATGCTGACTGCAAATTCGAGCCTTTTCAAGTTCTGGAGAAGACAGTTATTTTCCACTTCCCAAAGTGAAAAATTACTCTCTGTATATTATTCTGTTTTCCTACTACACTGAAACACTACATTGTTTAACATGGAAAAGATGTATATTTCCATCAATTAAATGCACTCCTTTCTTTAAAAAAAAAAAAAAAAAAGTGCCATAATAAAGCTTTCCGTTGCCAGCTTCGTACTAATTACCTTACTGCCTGGCTCTCCAGTCGATTTGACAGGGATGGGGGAGGTTCCTACTAAGCACCCAAACAAGCAGACAGATCTCCTGCTCTATGAACACACTAAGTCAGGTATCACTTGTGCTCCAGCTCATTTACAAGATACAAAAAAAAAAAACCAAAAGCCCCACCACTGCTTATGGTGAAGCAGTTATGTTGATCCCTTGCCTCCCACGGGCTCATCAGGATTCACAAATGAGATGTGTTACATCAACTGCACCGCAATGCTATAAATGAAGCCATTCCTATAGACGTACCTGCAATAGCTGCCACATCTCATCTGTCTGCGAGATGGCTTTGACTATCTCAAATCAGTGTCCTGAGGGCCACCAAACAAGGCTTAAGTATACAAAGACTAAGTAGGAGGTTTTTTATGGCCTGAAAGCATGCTTTTAAAAAATACAGTAGATCCAGCCATTGTTACTTATCTAACAAGATTCATGAGCACTACAGTAAGATTTTAAGGCTCCGTCCTGCTTCTCAGGCTTTTTTTTTTTTTTTTTTTTTTTTAAGGCTCAGTCCTACAGAACTCAGCAACTGGTAAATGAACTAATCCAGCTGAATTGTCCTGGAACAGATTTTCAAAACAGCTTTTATCAGCTGCGTTCAGGAACTGTTGGCAACTCTTCCTATTTCCATAGTACTGTCTCAAAATGAAGGTCAACATAAAAAGGTAGCTGCAGGACACAATATACTGAATGCCACTGCCACAGTTTGCCTGTGGGTGGTGACCTTTGTTAATTTCTTTTTATCCTGTATATTTTTTGGATGTGATAAATACTAGAGTGGGAAGCTGTACAGCAGTGATCACATCATGACTGAAAGAAAGGCGCTTGGCAGATTTCACATGTGAACCAAACACAAACATAGAGGCTGGCTACACCGAGTGTTCAACACAGCAGAAGAAAACACAGCAAAAAGTATTTTCTCAGGAACGTGGACTGCAAATCCTCTGGCTTCAGTGATGTTTTCATCTACAGCAGCTGAGAATGATACAAAAATATGTTCCATATAGTAGAGTTCAAGATAGTTCAACAGTCACTCCTGTTCTGTTATCTAGCAAGCTGTCGCTAACACTTCAAGTCTTTGACACGGGCTCTCTGCTGCTGAAACATTCGTGCTCCCCTGCACGTATTCTTTAACGAATTCACTAACTCCTGCTCCTAAGCTCTTGCTCCTCAAGTGGATATAAAGAGCAAGTGTGCACAACTGTCTTCTATCATCCTAGATAAAACGGGTGTGTCCCCCCCTTTAAAAGACTGGACGATAGGAGCATATAGTCATCTAGAGCTTCAAGGGCATGTCATTGCCTCTTCTCCTTAGGCCTCTCCTTAGAGAGCATCCCAAAATACTCTGAATGGCTTTTTAGATTCAAGTCAACTTTTATTAGAGTGTGTACCAGAACATCAGGCTATTGAAACAGAAATCACAAAATACATAAGTAAAACTAAAGAAACAAAACAACTTAAACACACACCTTCGCACTCTGCCCACTAGACCTTTACAAGTGTTGCCCCGCTGGTGTCATGACACCAAGTCAGCAGCTTTTCGGGCTGCAACAAATTCTGTACATCTGCTCACTGGTAACATCATCTTTCTGTCACCTCTCAACACCAACAAAGCCGCTTTCTGCACTTCTCAGCAGTATCTGTGTCTGCACACCTGGGCCTGACAGAGTAATCCCTCTTCCTCTCAAAGGGCTGCCACCCAAAAGGCAGGAAAACCCACCGTGTCCACAGTTCACCAGTAGCCTCTGCAAAGGCGCAAGACACAAACTCTTTAATATGTTAATGCCATCAGCCAAATACAATCCACAGACATCTGGCACTTCTCTACATCAGTGTCCTTCCAAGATAAAAAGCCTTACAAATTCAAATCAATATTTTAACTACTGCATTGAATTAGCACCTTTCTGTTTCACATCTAATCCCAACTGTTTTCTGTCCACAAACTGACCTGCTCGGGGAAGTGATCTCAACACCATATGCCACTGCTTACCCAAGCCAAGCCAGCTCGCTTGTTTGTCCTTGTCAACACCAGGGCACAGAAAGCTGCCACGGATTTGCTAGCAGCAAACCCCACAACAACTTATTTAATACAGTACAGCCTGACAGATTTTTGTGCTGGGGAAGCCTGTAATGACAGACGTAGTCATTAATCTCAGAAATGCAGAACAGTGTTCTCTAGATCAGAGAATTATTTATATCTTTAGGTCACTTGCCTTAAACCATCTTCGAGGAAGAAGGCGAGTCTTATTTCTTGATTTCAGTATTTATATGCAGTTAGTAAACCCAAAATTACACCACATACCTTGGGATTCCAGCTCTTTTAATCCAACCATCTCACAAAAATCATAAAGGGCTTCCGAAGACTTCATATTTCACTGCAGTAAGTCCACAAAAGCCTCAGTCTCTTAAATAAAAAGTACTTAGACCCTACCTCATTAACAGATAAACCACAATACCATTTAGTATGTGCAAGCACTGCTTTTGCCTCAGTGAGCGAGCTTTGAAAATCTAAAAGGGAAGTAACTTCTGGAACAGAGATCAACCTTATTTTTAAAAAAGCAATAAAAAATTGCTTGCAGGCTTTAAAATCTTTGAAATCAGTACAGCATAAGAAACCTTATTGATCACAGAAAATACACAAGCCCAAGAACACGTAATAATTTTTTTCAGAAATCTTTACAGTGAAGTGACAAGACACTTTGGATTGAGCAAGTCACTGTATCGTTTCAGCCATAAAAGCCCAGTAAAAGCACAGATAAAAGAAAAAAACTGCCCAGAAGATAAATTGTAAGAGGAAAATTAAGAGGACTAGGAAGAAACATGAACAATAACTATTCAAAGAATATTAGGTATTTCAGAAATAAATACATACAGGAGAACTAGCACATCCATAAAACCTATGGTCTTCCACCCAAATTTGCAGCAGCACAGTGGTGATTAAGGCAGGCACAAAGCACCGTGCAAAAGAACAACCCTATCATCAAATCTAAAGTTTAAGTAGTCATTCCTGCTTTTCTGAAGACTGCACATGGCCTATAAACAGGGGGAACAGGACTGCATTGTACCCACTGACGTTAAGATGGTTTTCCTGGCACTCTCCAGTTGAGACTGCGTCTGCAGTCTGAAGCAGGAGAGGAGGCAGATTTGGGTCAGAACACTCCTCTGATGCAGATGCAGAACACAAATCTCAAACAAAGGGCAACAATTAACATAGGAGGAATCCATCTGCAATTAACAGATAGCATTGTCCTAAAAGCCCCGATAAAAGAGGGATAAAGCTCATACAGCATGAATTGATAGCGAATTCTCAGAAAACAGGTCTGACATCAGAGTAGTCAGCAAAGGATTAACAAAGGGCTTGTACTAAAACAAAGCAGGGTGACAAGGCTGGCTGTACCTTCTTCTTAGTTTAAGACACCCAGGTTTTGTTTTGATGCCATCATCTCTGTAACAAAACATGAAAAAAACCAAAGGAAGGCAGCCCACAGCAAGGAAAGGAGCAGCTGAGAAATTGCACATGGGAAAGAAAAAACCTTCAGGGATGAGAAGCACTTCCCACTGCCCAGCCAGCTGGACCTGGACAGCTTGGCAGGGAGAACCAAAGGGAGCCACAAAGTCAGACCCAGGCAATCCCTGCCCTCGCCCACAGGCCAGCAGAGCCCAAAGCTCCCCAGAGCACGTCTCCCTGGCAGCTGCGAGGGCTGGATCCGCACAGCTGCCACCGCAGTGCTGCAACTTGTCACCCCAAAAATCCCAAGCATGAGCTAGAATGTGAACCCCACGCAGGGGGGCTGTATTCCTGGGAGAACCGAGGGCTTACGTTGTGCAGACTCCACCTGCTGCAACTAACCCTCGATCACCAAACCAAATTCAACATTTCTGAAGAACGTAACAGCTGCATGTTAGAAACAAAACTAACCCTCTTTACCATTTCAACAAACAAAATAAGGTGAATTTCAGGGTTTAAAAAGCAATGTTAGAAGTGTTAAAATAGGGTTCGGGTCCATATACAACTAACCTGTGGAAAAATCCTAAGAATAAGTTTTTTGAGCTTTAAAAGACAGGCATGCCAATCCAAAACACATCTGCAGCTACCTGTAAGGCAGCCTGACTCAGCATGACAGAGCTATGAAAAAGGAACAGCAGAGAACTGGATTAACGAGGTCCTGTTGAGCTGTTAAGAGTAACACTCCTGAAATACCAAAAAACAAAAAAAGAATTTGCTAATAATATTAATAATAAAAAGAAGACACCTGATCTTCTGCCACACAATAAAATAATCATTTAGGCTTGGAAGGGACCTCTGCAGGTCATCTGCTCCAGCCCAGCCTCAAAGCAGGTCTAACTCAAATCAGGTTGCTCAAGGCATTGTTCAGTCAATTATAAATGGTTTGAAAGTCACACACGTTGGTTAAAACCATCTACAGCTTAGAATGATAGTAGACAGACTAAAGCTTGGGTATGACTAAGCAACTCTTAAAAGAAAAAAATAAATAGAAGTCCAAATTTCTTCACTGTCCTTAATGACAAGCTGAAATTGGCCATCACCAAGCTGATACACGCTGAAGTACAAGATACTCAATTGACATAAAGAGGCAAGCAACTACTGGCTCACAGAAGGACAAAAAGGAGGGAGAAAAAGTGGAACAGGATCAAAAGGCATACTCCCTATGAAAAAAAAAAAAAAAAAAAAAAAAAGCAGCACTCTTTTAAAGCTCTACAGAAAATCTGGGCTACTTATTCTATGCAGTATATCTCAAATTCTCTGCAAGTGCAATGCCAGACAGTCCCAAGCAACGGTTCCAAAAAAAAAAACCCTATTGAATTTGTAATAGAATAACACAACATAAACAAACTCACAGGACTGTCAGATGAACGCAGTATCTGAAGAGGTAGGAAAAAAACTATAAAAAACCCCCTGTGAGTCACCAGAAGAAAACACTGTGCCATCATCTTCTATCAGCTCCCCCAAAAGTCTATCACACGCCCACAGACCTTCATGCAAGGAAACTGGCCGCGCACATGGCTGCAAGGGTTCAACGGCACTGGAGCTCCTGGCAGTTACACCAGCACATCATTGATTTGCAAGAACCTGAGCAGTGCAGGTCACTAAGGAATAACCCACTCCTCGAGGAACCACCTGGTCTAGAGATAATTCCACCTTATGGGCCTCCACAAGAACAAGACACAAGAGGGCCACGGCCTGAAGAGGAGCTTTAGGAGAAGCAAAGGCCTGACTCACACCTTCACAGAAGAAACCAACAGGTCTCTCTCACAGTCACAATGAACACAATTTATATCCTTCCTCATTTCATATTTCACCCTCGTTTACTTTTACAACCCCATTCTGGTGATAAACCCATGTATCTCAAGACAGCACAACTCCATAATAAGTAGAATGACAGAGGTATTACCCACCTCCTTGAAAGAAAGGTAGGTCAAATTCACTTAAATAACATACAACTACATATAACATACAAGTCATCTTTCGGTGGAACCTATTTGTATCGATATCTGCAATCAGTGCAAGAGTCCAGTGTGGCTGGAAGCAGGAACAGGAAGGATTTAACTACAGCACAGGTATGCCAAAGGTATCAACCATTAGCAACAAAACTGAGCTCACTCCCAGGTTAAATATACAGAGCGGGAATTAAAATCAATGCATTGGTCTCGGTAAAGACTGAGAGAAATATTAATAACTGTAAGCATAACATTTTCTCCTACTAGGACTATGCATTTTCCTTTGTTGTTTACTATCCATTCAAAACTCAAACAATTAAGGACAGGTACGTACCTACAAGACTGCCCCTATAACAAGTCGATGACCTTTTCATAAGTTTAAAATAATTGCAGCATGTATCACTGTTATTATTAAAGGACTGGAGCACAAACTTCAACACTTTCAAACTTCCTTGCAGGTTTGAGGACCAAGATGTGTGATGGATTTTGAGAGAAATTATGTTAAAATGCTTATTATGTCCCAGTCTTGCTTCATTCCCTCTAAGATTTAACTCAATACTGTGGTAAGGATTTGCAGACACCTAACTAATAACTCGCTGTTAGTTTTTCTGAAGTATTGGGCTTTTTTTACAGTAGCCTTCAACCATGTGTTTTAACAGCTCATATTAATCTCTGCTTAAATGCAGTTCACCTAACCATTATGGATGAAGCCGAATTGCATATTTAAAGGCAATTTATGAAGTTCAGTAGCCTGTCAAGTAACTTCTACTGGTCAAATCCTGTCCGAAGCAACTTAACCTGACCTACATTTAAAGCAAATATTTTAAAAAGATTGCTCTATTTTTGTGGGAGAAAATAAGAATGTCCCATAATATAGTTCTCAAGTATTCTTCATGTGTCCCCCTTCAAGGCTTAATTTCTGGACTGGTACATTGCACTACCAGTTTCAAGAATAATAAAAAAAAATATATTTAAATCTCCAGTTACAACAGAGCAAGCATCTTTAACAAAAATCTGTATATTTACCATTACTTTTCTTCATTCACTACTCAAATGTACACAGCCTTGGATGTATTATTTGTGGGTTGTTTTTCCCTTTAATCTTAAATTCAGATTAAATTAGTACTTTCACAAAACCCAGAGAGACTTCTCACTAGTGGAAAATCTGCCATGCTTGTGAGCTTGAAGGCAAAATTCAGGAAGGGAGATATCTGGTCTGCTTTTAATCTCCTATGCTGGTAACACATGACAAAAACAAGTTCTCTGCACCAAAAATTCTACAGTTGTGGCTTTTCAAATGTAGTTAGTTGTATAAATCAAGCAAAATGCAATAGTTTAATATTTTTTTTCTTTCACTGAAGAAACGATATTCTTAAAATCCAAACCATGAGGAGTTACTGTTTGTTGGCAAAGAACTGTTAAAGAGATGGTACAGAATTCACCTGAGAGAGATGATATGTATTCTGTCCAGAAACAGCCAGAAGCTTAAATTCCCTTTTTATTTAATACCCTGGGGGTTTCTCCCCACTTCTCCTTCAGAAATTAAGTTCTGGAAAAACCCTGCTCACCTACTCTTTTTCCACAGACTTCGCATATCCCAGCTCCTCCCAGTGCCCCACAGGCAGTCTCTGGGCAAGGGGCTGTGGGTGCAGCTCACACCCCCATTCTGGGTCGGGGTGAAGATCAGGAGGTGGTGGCAGCTCTGCAGTGCCACAGCCACAGCATCCCACGTTGAGGAAGCCCATCCTGCTTTGCAAATGGCAAGGCTGAACAGGGATGCAACACCCCCTCGGCTTCCACCTCTGTTCCCACCTGCAAGCCCCGGCTGAGCGTCCAGCACAGGCTCACGCTCCCCGGGACCCCAGATCCAGACCCCCAGACCCCCCCAGCACCCACTGTCCCGCAGCTTCTCCTGCAGCAGTAGCTCAAGCAAACAGCTGGGAGGATATGGAGCAAAGCCCCAAACGCCTCAGCGTTGCTCTTGTACAGCTGTGCTGGGCCACCAAGCAGGGGTGCAAACAGCAGCAACCACACCAGGGGGGCTGGAATTTAAAAATAAACAGGCTTCCAAAAGGACCTGTGCAGCAACACAGCAATTCCCTCCTAAAGGCAACACCCAGGGGGGCTGCATACGGTGCCCACAGAGTCCTCATAAAATAAGAGCAGCCCGCAGCACTCAAGTCGATAAAATAAAACTCTACTGCTATGCCTTGTGGAGAATCCTGATTTCTGTTTCCTATGACTCATCTATAAACCCAAAACCTCCAGTGCAAAACCAGATGACAGATAGCAGAGGGAAATTATTACTCGAAAAGTAAAATGTCATCTCCAGACATGCTGAAACACCAAACACCCAAGCCCGAGCCATCAAGGCAGAGAAAGTATTTAAAAGAAAAAAAAACTCCCCACACTTCACACAGGAACCAGCACCCTGCCAGGGCTGCAGATGACATCCTAAAAAGTAGTGGCAGAAACCAAAACGCATTCAATTAAAAAATTAAAATCCACAGTCACTGCCAAGTAAACTTTACAGTGATTACATATGTCACCTTAACAGCTAGCTTTTACATTTCCTTTCGGTTTGGTTTATTCAAGGTAATTCAAAGATAAATAGTTGAAACATCCTAAAAGGACCCACCCTCAGGCTTCCACACTGTCAGTCACAGCTGTTCTAATAGCTTGGAAGGTCTGTGCTTGCCCGAGGACTGAGTTCTCATGCACTACACCAGTCTTCCAAGGAAAAAAGAAAGCAGCTCTTCAGGCATACTTGCAACCTCCTGCTCCTGAGCTGACCTATGGGCTAACCAATGTAATTAACATTGACCGGGTCCTGAATTATGCCTTTTTCCCTCAGTGTGAGGCTGCAGGGCCACAGCTGGAATCTGACACATCCCTTACACCACACTTGAATCCAGCTGCACTGCCATCCGCCATCTGTACTACAGCGGCTCTCCCAACCACCGCACTTACAGTCCCTCTGCACCGCTCTGAGCATTTTATACAGCACACAGGAAGAAGAAAGACCTCAACCACTGCAACCCTTTCCTCTGGCAAAAAAGAAAAAAGTACCTCAACATGCATTCACTCTGCACAGAAGCAAACTGCCCAGTTTGTCAACAGCATTACAGATAATACCGACAGAGACAAAAACACAGCCCACAATCTAGCGCAGGTTATTTTTCCATTCTGCATATTATTATTTTTTTTTGACAAAGCAAAACTCTGAAGTCCTTTAAAAGAAGAACAATGTACTTCCATTTTAGAACAGTTTAACTGAAAAGTCTATTAAAACAAGTTCTCCCTTTTGTCTCTAGTACTGAAGTTTTAAATTGTTTTAGAACCATGACCATTTACATAAACAAAGAGGGGAAAAATAAAAACATGTATGGAGTGATAAATACTATAAGGAAAATACATCACCACTCCTTTCCATCTGACCTCAAACATAAAACAAGAGGGAAACAATGACTAGCCCCAATAAAACTTTAAGCTGCCAGTCATATTTGGTTTGGAAGTCAACCAGTCGCCCTACCCAATGGGTTTCCCAAACAAAAACTCTCACCGCTATAAATTATCCAATGGAGACATCACAGCATGCTTTCAGCAAGCAGTGGAAAAGTTTAGGAGTTTTAGCTTTTTACACTGTCATTTTTCTATACTATTTGAAAATTAAAACTTACGAAATTCAGGGGCATTTGCCACTCAAAGAAAGCTTCCCTCTGTTGCTGATCCAGTCCATGTTTCATACTGTACAATTAATTAATAGCCAAACTGAATTCGAGAACACACCCAGCTCCCAGTTTTTTGCTTCAAAGTCCAGGCCACACAATTATATAAAGGATGCCTAAAACCTTTAAGACTTGTATGTTTTCATCTAGCTTAAACTTTTTATAAGAAGTGTTCTATGTGCCTACTAGAAAAGGTAAAGAACCCTGGCAAAACTATGAATATGTTTTGAGATATTCCAAAAAGTTTTCAAACTTGTTTCAAGTCTCATTCTCCTGCCATCCACCAGATATGTTCAGAAATAAAATGTGAGGCATTATTTATGTAAATAAATGCCCACAGCTTGAAAACAGTAGGACTTCCTGAAGAATGTTCCCTTACCCTACTGCTCCAAGTGAAATACCCAGGGAGCCAGCTAGGACCTCAGGCGGACAAGCCTGGCAGTGGGAAGCAGCGTACGAAAAGACCACGCTCAGACCCCGTGCCCCCTGCCCCTGTGCAAGGGCACAAAGAGCAGAACTGGTCGAGTCCCCCATTGCCCAAAACCTATGTGACAGGAGGTAGGAAGGAAAGCAGCAGGAAGGAAAGTATCATATGGGATCCACAGCAACTGCATCATCTTTGAAGAATGACTATTACAGTTTAAAAAAAAAAAAGTCCTTTCTCCAACTGTTTGGCAAAATGCAGTCTGCTTATGTCTCCCTCTTCTCAGGATAAGGAAATGAAGAAGATTCAGCTGGCATTTGATCCAGAAAGCCAGTCCAGCACACAATGTTTGACAAAATGTGAACCGACTGCTCCACAGAGCTGCCTCCTGCACCTCTGGTACCGTGGCACTGCAAATGCAAGGCAGAGGGTAGCTTCTGCTCTGGTATAAGCGATCCTTGCCAACTGGTCCACGTCCGTCCACTGCAACTGCTGGTGGGACAGAATATTTTTAGCATTCGGAGCTGTTATTTGCTGTCAAAGAGAGACTGGGGGGGAAACTTTCTCAATGATTTACCCTGTAAGTTAAAGAGTGCTAGTATCCATGTAAAGCACCAGCCTTGGGGCAGAAAACAACACAGAAAAGCAGACTGGAACTCATGAACCACAACAGAAGAGAAAGGGACCAAGAACAAACATCAAAACAGGACACAGTTTTCTGTCGATCCTGAGTCCATCCCCAGCCTACCAACACCGAAGACTCTGAAGTTCAACAGTGGTGGTTTCCCACAGCATTTCTCTCCTTATGTCTAAACCCACGATGTGACAACTGCTAGCTCTGAAACAACTGCCTTGGCAGTTTGTCTTAATGGAAGGACAGACTTACATTAGGACTGCTGACACGACACCCACCACCTCCACTTCGCCGTGGCTGCAGCAATCACTGCTCATAAAGCAGTTCCAGACTCTTCACAGCACAGTCTGTTAAAGTAAACCAGCATCGATTTCTGCCTGACTAAGCAGCAAACTGCTGCAAGCAATTCCTGAAACCTCACAGCTCAAGCCTGGGACAGACTGATCTGGTCAGCCACCCCAGTGTGGGCTGTTTGTAATACTGAGTCAGAGCCTATGGAAAACCAGCTGAACTTGGCCTTCACTACTCCCTTTGCCTCAGAGTCAGCTACAGCTCACACGTCTGGCTTCAAATCACCACAGTTCCATTGGACAAGCGGGGATTAAATATCAGGCATTTACAGGAGTGATGCTCTGCCCTCAAACAGGCGTTAAAAAAAGGAAGATACGTACCATTATACATATGGATAATTATGCATTTAATGTTACAGTTTCACTTTTCTAAACAAATTTAGCACAGAAAGGAAGAGACATTTTCAACATTCACTGCTCAGAAAAGCAGTTTAGAATTACTAGCCCTCCTCCACAAAGCTGTGCACTGCTTGCTAACTGGGAATCACAATCTCACAACAGCGTAAAACACCCACTTTATTCCAAATGCTTCAGGAGGTAACCCCTTTCCAACAAAACAGAACAGAAAACAAAACCAAACCAAAAACAAACATCAGTGGCTTGGGCGTTTTGCCCAAGTCTAAATGTATAAACTCTCATTATCATTCCATGATCTGATAGGTATTATAGAATCATAGAATCATTTAAGTTGGAAAAGACCTTGAAGACCATCAAGTCCAACCGTTACCCCAGCACTGCCAAGCCCACCACTAAACCCTGTCCCTAAGCACCGTGTCTACACGTCTTTTAAACACCTCCAGGCATGGTGACTGCACCGCTTCCCTGGGCGGCCTGCTCCAACCCCAACCAAAGCTCAACAATGCTCTTGGTGAAGAAATTTTTCCCAATATCCAATCTAAAACCTGCCCCGCTGCAACCTAAGGCCATTTCCTCTTGTCCCATCACTTGTTACTTGGGAGAAGAGACTGAGCCCCCCATGCCTACAGTCTCCTGTCAGGGAGCTGCAGAGAGCAATAAGGTCCTCCCCCGAGCATCCTTTTCTCCAGGATAAGCAGCCCCAGTTCCCTCAGATGTTCCTCACGACACTTGTTCTCCAGACCCTCCACCAGCTCCATTGCCCATCTCCAGACACACTCCAGCACCTCAGCATCTTTCTTGTAGTGAGGGGCCCAAAACTCAGGACAGTATTTCATTATTGTAAAGCAGCATAACCAAACTTTTTTCTCCAGGCATATCAGAAGGGATCAAAATTTGGAAACCAAATTTTACAGTCTGAAGAAAAAGAAAAGCAGCATCCTGCTCTCAGGAAAAAGCTTTATACATAAAACAAGACTACAGTGCAACAGTGAAAATCAAATTGCAAGGGGTGCATGCCTCTGAACTGTCACGTGTTAAGAGGAACAGATTCACTGCAAGGAAGGACCTTCAACATGGCAATAGGAAACAAACTGTAAATACAGATCTGCTAAGTACGTAATGTCTATGTCCCATGGAGCTGGACACTCAAATTTTCTGTCCTTCAATGCTCTATTGCAGTAAAGTGCTCTGTATCATGCAGTATCAGAGAGGCTGACAGATGTTTTCTGAAAGGTGTTCTGAAATTTCAGAAGGCGGGGGTTAATGCCTTATTGAGTCAGCTTGTGGGTCACCATGTGCTAGTCCTTGGCCCACTTTTACCAAAACAGCTTTTTTATGTATTTATATTATCATGGACATTGACTAAACACTCTGCTCTAAGACAGTACTAAAACTACGCTTCCATTAACATCACATTGCAAGTATTCCCTTAAATATTTGCATGCCCATTGCATTAAAAGCTCAAGTTCAGAATCAAATGTTTTCTTATTTAATGTTAAACTAGTCAGGAACTATAATTTGGAGAAGACTAAAAATTTACAGCTAGTTTAATTTGAAAGCAGCTCATCAAGCACTTGTAGATGCTAATATAATTTCGCAGGTGGTGGATTGTTTTGCAGTTGGAGAGTAAAAATTGGTTTTGGCTTTAAGACTTCAGTTTTTAAATTCTCCAGACTCCAGCTGGTTTCCATAATTGTTTTATACGATGACAGAAGAAGAGAGTTTTGTCTCTGTCTTGGAGATGGTCTTCCAAGTTTTGAACTAATTGCTCTACAAGCTGAGGCTGGTAGAAATTAAAATATCGGGCTACCTGTATGTCTTGAACTACTTGGTTTGTGCTACACTGTATTGCAGTTCATATTATGTAAAAATATCTATATGCATTTTGGTATTGGCACTAAGCATCACGATGGCTGCTTGCTGTAGCTTAAGTGCTTTTTAAAGCACCCCTCAAATATCTTTATCTCCTGGAATTCCTCTTGCACAAATGTTATCTCTTAATTAAGTGGAAAATACTTCCTCTTTTGATGAAATGCGACTTACTCCTATATGCCTACCTCCTCATCTCCAAATAAAGCTCATTTTTTTTAACAACTCAGTTTCGTATTTCAGCTGAAGTTCCTCTACAACCTTCACCCTATAGACAATCCACAACCAACCCTATAACATCAAGGGCAGAGCCACAAAGAGCCTAACGGGTTCTTTGCCTAAAGGGCAAAACCAGCTGCAATCAGACCCACTGGCATGTACCCACAGCAGGCTGGGAAAGCAGTTCAGAGCCACAGGTCCCAGTATTACACAATGAGTTCAAACACACACAAAACAATAACATAAAACCACAAAGTTTCTTTCCGCTTCACTCCCCTCTTTTTTTTTGTTGTTGTTGTTGTTGTCCATCATATGCAAAAGACATATTCTAAATCCTCTGGCTTGGGGATTTTTTTAACACTATGCAAAAACAGATGAGAGGGACCACACTCTTACATTAAAACATGATGCAAGACAAGAACAACACAGAATGTTATCCTATACTATGGATATGCATTATGGATATGCATTTTTCCTTGCCTTCTAAGAGCAATTAATTCCATCGGTGTGTATTAGTATGTATTAGATTTACACAAAACATCTCTTTACCTAGCAAACATTACCATTCCTGAGCTAGGTGATAAGCAGTCATGTGGCACAATGCTCGTTGCATTCAGCATCACCTTCCTGCTTAGTCATCACTAAGTGAGGGCCCTCTGGACTGACCTGCAATTACTTGATCTGAAGTACAAAATAATTTATCTTTTCTTAAGCAAACCGGCCACTTGTGATGAGCCAATTCAACTGTTCACAGTTTCCTAAAGTGAGGGTATAAATAAGAAGTTCCAACACTCAACCCTCACAGCAGTTTTCTCAATCCCAGCTGGTCTGATGCAATGTAAAATAGGAATTGCAGCAGCTTTTACCCATACCAAGTGTGTTTTGGCTACTCTCATGGAAGGATTCAATCACATTCAATTACTTAATTGCACTACAAAATCAAGATTTTTTTTTCTGAGATAACCTGATTTGAAAAGTGTCTAGATTGTATAGATCCCTATATGGCACACTCAACTATTGTTCTTACATTCATTTTCCTACTTTTTGAGGAAGAAAAAAAAACAAAAAACAAATCCAACAAATATTTAAATCCAGAAAGAATGTTTAAACAATATGTACGCACAGTCCACACACCTATAGACTACTATATATATAAAACAATAGGGAAGGACACTTACAGAATTGTAGACTGAGGCTCAAAAAGGCTAGTAAGGCTGCCAAAGCCAGCAAGAACAGAAAACGATTTCGGAAAAGCATTATTATTCGTTCTGCTTTCTCTTCATGGTTTCATCTTCATATATCAACGGTTCCTGCAAACAACAAAACATTGGCATATGTATTTCAGCTGTGGAAGCATCAGCTACAGCAAAGAAAATTCAAATACCCTTCTGACAGTGTCAAGTTATTTCTTAAAGGAAAGCACATGAGGCAATTCAAATTGGCAACAACAGTATCAATAAGTTATCTTCACCCCAGTTACGAGAATAACTATATTTCCACAAGATAGAACTGTCAAGTAAATTAAAAAAAAAAAAATATCACCATTTCCCATAACATTTTCTCCTGATGACACAGGGTTAAATGCTTATGTCACAACATTGTCAGTAGTTCTTTAACAAAAGTCTCTTGCCCCTATGCAAAACAAATCACAAGAATATTATTACTTAAGGGCTCTCAGGAGCAATGTGGTAAATCATCCCCAGAAACAAAATAATCCCATAACATGTTAAAAAGGTACACACACACACGCTTTTAAATATAAGTTAAAAAATAGTTTCTCTAACTGGGAGCTCTTTTACTGACATGAAGTTCGTAATTCTTACTCAAGAGAATAAAGAGTAAGAAAAACTACCAATACCACTACAGAGAAAATGGAAAAGTATATTGATTTAGGATTAACACCTGGAATAATTCTGTGTAATTATTTTTAAACAACTGTTTTGAGAAGAATCAGGATAATACATTTCAAATCAAGAGTATTTAATAAAACTTCAGAACTCAAATCTCATTACAAAAGTTAAAAAAGGATAAAAAAACCCCAGCGCTCTCCTGAAAATACCCAAACAAGAAGCAAGCACCGTTAGGAGAAAACACACTTTTCCTTGCAAAATGACATCCCGAAGTGCACAGAATTTGCTGAGTGCCCTGTTTTTACAGATGTCCTTTCTCCATTGGAAAGTGGCCCTATATAATGGGGGGGGGGGGGGGGGGGGGGAGGTGAGTGTATGTGTGTTCTTTACCACTACACACTACTATTTGTTTTTTTTTAAACAACCAGCTGCTCTTGGGTGCAAAAGATGCCTTTTCCTAGCACTGACAGCACATTGCAGGAAATTAGTTAGTCTTGAAAGAAATCTGAGATTCCCAGATCCTTTGAACTGAGCTCTGTTTATGCCAGCACATTCAAACATTTTGACAGAAAATAACTTTTTTTCCCTACCACTGTTTCTTTTTGCCCCAGCACTTATTTGCTTACAGAAAGAGATCCCTCAGGCTTCTTTCCTGCTTTTGAGAATGAAAGGCTTACATATACATGTAATAAATACATACTTGCTTATCAAAACTCTTCTTTGTTAGTTTATCAAAAATTATCTTAGCAAGATTTTAACCTCTGTCTCTGACCACTGATAAACCATGTAAAAGCACAATCTCAAAATTCAGATTTTTTTCCCAGCCATTAATTTTCTCATTGGTATTTGAAAATGTCTCATGAATCACTGAGCTTATTTTACCTATTGTGGTTAGTCTTAAGAAAAGTTCTGGGATCTACAAGTTGTCCCCAGGTGACTTGTATATTAAGAAGCAATGGGACCCAGAGCATAAGTGGTGATCGTCCAGAAATAAAGGCAGTGGGACTTGCCGTAAGTGAAAAGTATTATGCATGGCCATTTTGCAGGATTGAGGTCGTTCCATTTCATTTTACTTGGAGAACTACCTTTACAACTTTTGGAATTTGTGGAAAAATGGAAAGAACTAGAGATTCTGGGAAGCAAGAAACCAGAGCTATTACAGTATTTTTCCAAAATGCCAACAGCACCATAAATGGCATGTGCAAGCAGTCATAAAGTTTTAAAAAGAGAGAGAGAGAGAGAGAGAAGGAACTATTTTAACAGTCTCAGTTTCACAAAATCATAGCTCATCCTGGAACATCTTCGTGAAAGTATGCTGAAACTAAACTGAAATTAAACAAAGCTGCAAAGGGGAGAAGGTATAAGGATTAATGTATATAAAACACCAGGAGAGAATAAAGCAGTTAAAACAAACAGATGGCAGAACAGAAGGGGAACCACAGGAAAAAGCAAAGTTAGACTTAGCAGGGAGGAGAAGGTAAAATCTATTAAAAAGCTCTCAGGAACAAGAGGTCTTGTGCACAGTCTACATTCATTAATACTTTTGTTGCATTAAAAAAAAGTTGCCACAGAAAAGGAAAATTTACAAGACTGGAAAAAGAGAGATCATACACACCTCATATTAGCAAAACACTTTAAAGAAAAAACTTAAATCGGCTTCCAGCCCTATTTGCAAGATCAGAAGCTTTAAAACATTCAGTTTTAAATGCAACACTCAAGAAATTCTAAACCAGGTGGAAATATTTTTCTTTTAAATATACTTTGGCCTGTTAACAAATTCAGAGTTGCTGTGTTAGAAGTTTCGAGGAATAGGAACAGCTCCCGTGGAGCAGCTGTTAAAGAAAAGCCTGTTGATAGTTTGTCATCAGCTCCGACTTGATGCCAAACTGCTGGGAATCAGGTGAACGTACGTAAGACCAAGCACTGAAGCCTCTGCTCCTCAGCGCTGGCACACAAGGTTCTCCCAGGGAAAAACAGCACTTAGCCAGCACGTATTAAGTGAAGGCAGTACAATAAGCATTGTAAGCACTCACTGAAGTGAGCACTTGTAAGCTGAAAAAGATAAAATTGAGCCAGGGGAAGTGTGGATAAAAAGCTAACCAACCTTATCTCCCCGCAAAGCTATTTTTACATGCAGACGGAACAAAAAAAAAAACAACACACCACAAAATGCATACGGGGTCTCCAGAATGTACTACCACCTAGCAAGAGGCTGCAGAGCATCTGCCGCTAACGTGGCATTTAGAGCACATCGATCTTCACCCACTTACTCTGCGCAGGGGCCAGGCGCAGGCGGTGCCCCAGCCTCGCCAGCTCCGTGCCGTAAGCTCTCGGTCCTCAGAGATCAGTTCTATCAACTACTGACAACGCCGCCTCACTCGTCTCCAGAGATGGGCCTCGGCGCTTTGCTTCAGAGAGAAATATGTAGTTATTGCTTTTAAAGGTGAGTAAGCACCGAACCACTGCAGAAGAGGAGCAACTCAGCCCTGGGAGCAGCAGTGTTCTGGCAGCAGAATCTGACGCCTGTCAAAAGGAAAGTGATTTATACTCATCCCTGAGAACAGGTCTTCTGCTTAAGACCAAAACAGCCTCAAGTTGTGCCAGGAGAGGTTTAGATTGGATATTAGGAAAAATTTCTTCACTGACAGGGTTGTTGAGCATTGGAACAGGCTGCCCAGGTGATGGAGTCACCATCCCTGGAGGTGTTGAAAAAACACATAGATGTGGTGCTTAGGGACATGGCTTGGTGATGGACTTGGCAGCACTAGGTTGATGGTTGGACTCAATCTTCAAGGTCTTTTCCAGCCTAAATGATTCTATGAATCTATGTTTCTATGAATGCAGGACTTTGATAAAGACCATCTACAGAACCCCAAAATTATTTTGGTAACACTAATTATAAGCGTGGCACACACAAGCAGTCCAGACATCCTGAAGGACAGTTATTAATAAAGTATCCTATATATAAAATGCAGATAAACAAAAGGCTACTTCTGAGCTACCTATTGCAGCATACCTACCTACGCACAGAATTTATCTTTTTCTTTTAAACCTGATCCAAAAGTCTCAATTCATCAAAACATGCCAGAATGACTCACAGCATTTAGAGCACCTTCAGCTCCTACCTGATCTCACAAGACAGTGCCGACACGTGCTAGGGTGAGCTGCTAGGCTATTGCAGCTCACGCAAGGGTAACCACAGCCTTACAACTGAAGGCCAAGCCAGGGAATCAGGAAGGCAGCCAAGCTCTAGGCTCTTGGAAAAATTTGGTCAAGTCACATTCTCCGTTTTAGGCCATTTCACTGGAAGAGTTAGTAGCTACCTGGAAATGCTGGGACACGTCTGCTAAGAGCCCAGGCTAGGCACCCCGCTCCCAGCAGCCCAGCTGCCACGACTAACCTACTTCTTGCCCAGCTAGCTGGGTATTGCTAGCTAGTGCTCCCCAGGGACCCTGCCCCCAGCAAGCCCTCCGCCTGTGTAAAATACAAAGATGATGTTTTTTGCAGGGCTGGCTAGCTAAGCTGTTTCTTCCGACTATTTTAAGTCAGGTCCTGCAAATAAATTGACATCGATGCTTCCAAAGCACTTGTGACGTTAGACATGACACTAAACCACCACTGCCAAACTTCTGCGCCAACTGACTGATACTGTTCCATCCTCCAAATCACCCGCATCCATCTAGAATACAAACCTACTGTCTAGCATGAAGCGTAAGCACATTATTACACTGACTCACCATGACAGCTTAAATGAATTTACTTGATTAAAATAGCATGTCTCCATAAATAATCAATAGTACTCTTCAAAGTCTGCCTCAATAAAATTACTGTATTTATCTGATGTGGTACATCAAAATGACATTGTCTACTGAAAACACAAGCAAGAAAAAGTGGTTGCAAAGGAACAGGAAAGAGAAATGGTGACTTTGCCCAAAAAGGAAGGTAGCATTAAGTCTGTACCTAACTATATGCCAAAGGCAGACAGAGGTATATTTTCTAGCAAGTTTACAGACCCTAGGAGGGAGCGCAAAAAGCCTACAGACAACATAAGGTTTGGTTTGGAGTAACATTCACAGATAATTTTAGAAAAAGTCACGTAAGAACACGGGGACCCACTTACTAGTCTGAGGTCTCTAGATTGCAGAAGACAGTTTTTAATTGTAATTGCTGTTTGATGCATCTTTTTCTTTCATCTACATCTGCAAGCTTATTTTCTGACAAAATCTGAAGACATCTGAAATGAAGGTGACAGCTCCTGATACAATTACAATGAAGACTTCTGCCTTTACTTTCACTTTAACTCATGATGCTCTATCAATTATTTCCCAGACATCTGGCAGCAGACTACTGGGCAGTACATTTTTAATCTGCTAAAACCCACAAGTCCAGCCGTCTGAGAATGTCTGGATGCTGAAGCACTTCATACTCTTGAATTGGAAATTGCAGAAAATAGTTGTGTCAGCAAGTGACACAAGCCAAACCTTTTCTTTGGTGTTTCAAAGAATTTGCTTTTTTTCCTGCAGAAATGAAAAATAGTGGCTAGGATTTTGTGGTTTGGAACAAACTGACCAGTGCTACAGTGATCTATGGCAAGCACCAGAACAGAGAGGAGACAGAAAAACTCGGCAGAACCAATTCTCCAGTCAGCACGACCTGCTTAGTTACTCATGCTTGTAATCATCACATTAAGGAAACTCTCACAAAACCCCTGCAGATGGCTGAAATGTCAGCAATTTGAACTGGACATATGATTTCTGCAACACAGAAGTTGCATTTTGCATAGCATCAGAAAGTAAGAAGCTAGCCTCTGCAATATTGTTAATCATAATTCTTCATTTTTCTATCAGAAAGAAACAAACATTCCCCTTTTTTAAAAAAGCATTTATGAAAAATAGGTCACTTGGCATAAAAAACTGCATTTTTGAAAGAAGTAAAATCAGCTCATCATTGAAAAAATTAAATAAAACCTGCTCAGTACTGTAACTTATGTTAACCCACCCCAAGACTTAAACTGGAAGTTAGCAACCACAGGAAACACGGAACTTAACTGACAGTACAAACAGGTCAGCAGCCTCATTTAACAAAACAAAACAAAAAAAAAAAAAAAAAAGAGAAGGAAAGACATGGTAACAGAAGTTGACATGTACCACCTCATGAAGGAACAGCAGGAAGCAACACCTATCCAATAGAGCATATCTACATGTTGGTATGTAAAAACTAACAGCTACTTAAAATTTTATTTTCAAAGTACTTAAAATTTTAGCAGCAAGCATCCAATTAAAAAAATACTTTTAGTATTTAGAACATTAAAATAGTTACAGCTTCATTTCTTTTTTTCTCCTGTTCCAAGTTTCTTCCTTATCTAGGCAGTTCTAAAATCCTCATACTAGCACATCTGGTCTGGAGATGTGCAAAAGCTATTGAAAATGGCACAGCTGTATTGTCTGTCAAAGCAACCAACACAAGCTCTCACTTCATAAAGCTAAGGGATGAAACAGAGCTCTTGCTCAAACAATTTTGTCCCTCTCTACAGCACTCTATTTTCACTGTGCAGCAAACCTACCACTGGCTTTAGTAAGGGGAAGAGTTGCTTGGCGTTCAGAAGTGATGAAGGGACCATTAGCCATACCAAAATTTGACCACACCTTGAAGATAACCCACTCTTCTCAAAATAAATGGTCTGCTTGCCTCTCTTAGCTTTTAAATCTCAAGGTGTGCAGGCAGATAACATAGTGAACATTCTGAGCAACTTTCTCCTAACCAGCTCTCAGGTTTGAGCAGGACTGCCATACAGTTTTACGCTGGAAATTCTGGGACAGCAGCCTTCAGCTTACAACTTCAGCCTACATCCTTCAAGGGACGTTTTCCAGCTTTTCAAGTCCTACTCAAATCGCCGTTATGAGTTGCCTTCTTTCAGAGATCGGCAGCTAAAAGACACAAGCAGACCAAGTTTTTACATAGTTTAGGTTTGCATTTGATTTTTGTCAGTCCAAGTCTTTAAAATAGAATTCTTTTATTTAAATTAGAACCTACAAGTCTATGAATCTCTTTACACTGGGCAATAAACACAGTCATGCAGAGACATAAATATTCAAGTTGTGTTTAGTACATTAATGTTGTAGTTAATGTAATGTAACTTTATAACATTACAACTACACTTTATGGGTTTCCCAGCATTAGAAGTCGACTTATTTTTCAGACAGAGATCTCCCGGTTTCTGGAGTCTCCTTCGACATATCAATTTTATGATGAAATTATGCCCATGGTTTCTTGAACAAAGATAACTGGGGGAGGGGACGGGACTGTTAAAAAGCATGAAAAGCTCATGAAGTGTTTGATTCTTTTATCTTTTCACACTTCTGCAAAGCACCGTTTAGGTGCACCAGCTTACCTCCCCTGTACTACGACCGCTAACCACCTTGCAAGGAATCACTTCTAAAAGCAAATGCTTCTGACAATTCAAACAAGAATTTTTGGAAGAAATACCATAATTGTGACCTGTAAACAGCCTTTTTGTACAGAAACATTTCAAAATCACACTTAAATACACTTGAACACCAAAGCTATTTTTTTTAAGACTAAGCACAGTAATTTTTGGGGTGTAGTCACTAAAGGGCATCAGTACTGCAGTTCTTTCTACATAATCAATAGTTTCTAGGCCAATTAATAAGGAAAAAAAAAAAGTAAATGCATGAACCAACAGAGAAAAAACTATAGAGACAAAATATAAAGTACTATAAATACATGACTCCTTTGTGATAATGCCATTGCCTTAGACCCCTATTTTGCTTCTCCAGCCTCTCTGCTATTCCTAAAATTATCAGTATACAGCTGCAATTCAAATATAATTTCTACGTCCTGCACATCCTTCCCATAAAAACAAATAAATAACTAGAAACATTTTAAATTTAGTCTCCCCCTCTTCGCAGAACACTTAACCTTTAGAGATTCAACCTGGAGACAGTTTACTGCCTTCGTGCCCAGGCTCTGGCAGCATTCTGACAGCAAAGGCATTTTTCCTCCTACCAGCTTCCCTAGTTTGTTTATAAAGAACATGAAGTGTTCCCATCAGCCAGGACACAGAGATGACATTTCCCTGCCTGGAGGAACTTACAAGAGTCTAAATTAGCTCTGACTGTAAACAAAGAGGAAAAGTAGGATTGCACATAGAAACAATTACGGACCATTCATTGCAACCTGTCTGTAATCTCCCTGATGTTCTACTTTGTGCCAGATTTCGAGATCTGCTCAGATCAGAGGACAACAGGATGGTCAGGATCAAAATTCATGCTTGCCAGCTCATGCATTCTCTCTCTTTTGATTAGTGCTTTTAGTCATCCTCGTTAGTCACTGATGCGCTGCTGTATCACTTCACCCCAGGGGGCTCAGAGCTGAGACAAGCACCCCTTCTGCTGAATTCTGCTTCACGTCAAGGGGAACAGGCAGGTAAAGCTCCACACTGTACTCCCAGGAACCTGTGAACTCCAGCCCTTCAGCAGAGACCTACACTGGTGATGACTGACTACTGACCTCGGGGTTCCACATGACAGGTATGCGGATCCTGCTTTCCACCAGCTGTAGAGAAGTATTCCTTTACTTTAGTAAGTGCCACACGGTTCTTCCCCTCCTTGCTAACTCTGTCATCTATCACTGCAAACCATCTCCACCCTTTAACCTGGTCCCTTTTACAGTCTGTACCTCCACATATTTTCAAGTCCCCAACTGATTACTGTCTCTTCACCCTTCCTAGTAGGTTTTGGATAATCTCAATTCTGTCAGTACCTATATATTAAAAGAAAACATCAAACCCACACCAAAAAAACACAACAACAAAACCTACATACAACATGTACCTATGCCAAAGGTACATATAACACACAGTATTTCTCTTTCCTTGGTTATTCACCAAAATTGCTGTAAGTGTACAAGTTGGAAAGAAATCTTAATCTCTTTTGGTCAGCATTTTTTTTTATTTAAGTCTGTATTTATGTCACTGCCTGCAAATACTAAATATGACCCAAGCTTTAATTTTGCCATTGTTGGTTGCATCCAGCATAGGACGCATAGGACTGCATTTGTAGGATGCATCCAGGAAAGACCTGGTGACAGATGCTACGATGCCACACAATGTATCTGGGTTACCTTGCTGGGCTTGCCTCTAAAGCAGCATGCTGCCGAGCAAGCCATCAAAACATAGGGACAAAACCACACAAGCACAGATTTCCATTGGCTTTTCCTGCTTCAGAGTTTACAGAGATCAGGTGCTAAACCCAAATACGCCCCCACTACAGCTTGTTACAGTCAACTTACACCGCTGCAGTTGTTTTTTAAGTTGCAATGGACATATAATCAATTTCTACAAACATCAGAGCAAATTACAGGCCTTCACACATCCTTGGGTTTCACACCTCTACATTTTAATAGAAACAAAAATCTGAAGTCAATATGCAGTATCTTTCAGTTTTCCTAATGATGAATACGTAATTAAGATGTGTTGAACTCCTACTAGGTAAAAAGCCTACGAGTAACAGGAAAAAAGCATCACTGAAAGTTCATTAGCAGCATCTCCTCCTGTAGGAAGTAAAAACAAATTGGAAACAAATCTGAGTATTTTGAACAAATATTTTTGTTTTCTGTCTGACAATACAGAGAACCTGCATGTAAATACAAAACTTTACAGTAGTTTCTAGGTCACACACTAGTCTGCCCTTGACCACTGCTTTGAGGACAGGGTTTATACAGAAACATATTTGCTGCAGATTGATTCTCTGATATAGACAAAAGATTTTAGAATGTGTCCTTGCACCTCACTAAAATAAGAAAAAAAAGCCCCATGAAAGTTCTACTACTAACAGCATCAAAAACAAGCACATGCTTCTGCCACGTGCATTTTTGTTACACTTCAGAGTTTCTCTTGCCGTTGCCTTCCCAAACCTCCTTTCCCTCATCTCTGCCTATCAGGACTACTCATTTTATGCTACACCTGCTACCAACCTGCTCAAATGAATCGAAAAGCTAAAAAAAAATAAAAAATAATAAAAAAAAAAAAGTCCCCAGCCCTAAGGAACTTACACTTACACATTTTAGATTAGCAAAATGAAGACTGAGAAAGACCACTTCATTCAACAGGAAGAAACCCGCAGTTCTACCACTGCTGTAAGGTCTCTCCAAGCGCAGCAGATCCTCTGAAGATGGATGTGGTTTTGAATTTGAAGCTGCATTTTGAAGAGAAAATGCTATAGCATGTGCTACTTCTTGTCAAACCACCGAGAAGCTTCACTGCTGTGTTAAGCCTATCAATAAAATCCAGTCTATAATAAAATCTGTCCAATTATAAAGATCTAAAAAGTCTTTACATAACTTTGGAACACAAACTGTTCCCCTTTTTAAAAAGTCAGACTTCATGGCATTCCCAAATCATAAGTACTATGAAGACTACTGCGATTCCTTTGCTTGCTGAATACCTCCTCTCTCATTTTCACATTCCTTCTAGGAATTTTTGAAAGTTCCCACGCTTTGGGCTTTGGTTTTCCAACTATGGTGATTTTATAGGTCTCATTTGGTTTACTTGTTTGAACAGCAAATGTATGAGAGCACGAAGTATTTCAAGGAGTAGGTGTCCTTAGCCTCAGTTTCTTTTGGCCCATTTAAACCCTTAGTTCAAGAGATCCTTCCATTCAGACCAGCTTCTCAGTCAGCGCTTTGATCTGGCCTTGACCACCTCTTTTTGGTCGGACATAAGGTCAGTGTCCTACAACTATATACATTACTCTCTAGAAATCTGAGAAAAGTCAAAGTCAGTAACAACCCACCAGTCCAGCACATCACTTTGAAGGCCCTGTGGAAACAAAATTTTACTCTCCAGGAAAATCTGTCACAAGCCCAACTCTTTCGTCATCCACTTCAGGATATTCCTCCTCATTTTCCTATGCAATAGTAGGTCATACATGTCTCTGAACTGCAGGGAAAGTAAAAAAAAAAAACCAACAAAGGAAGTGCTTTTACTTCCTTAAAGGAAACTGAGCAACCCTTTTTAAACATTACTATGAAACTTGAAAGAAACCTTATGAATTTGATGGCTCCAGGCCAGAACTGAATCTTAATTGGCAGCAAAATCATTTCAGAACATACAATTAAATAATTCTTAAAAAACAGCACCAGAATGTAATTATTTTAAACTTACAATTTTAAAACAGTGTACCATATGCTCGTAATTGTATAAGCATAGATCCTAATCGCACACAGATCACAGCCAGTGGCTGATCAGATAACATCACAGTTCCAAAAAGCATGCAAAGGCAAAGCAGTTAACATATTTGAATAGTTTCACTTTTTTTTTCTTTTTTTAGTTATACAGTATAAATTGTTAGAACTCCTCTCTCTCCTACTCTAAAACCCTCTTCCCTCCCACCCCCCCCGCATGCATTTCCAATACAGCCCTTTGAACACATCTCTGAACAAGAACCGGCTTCCCCCTGCCCGGGTCAGGGGTGTATTCTGCTGCAGATACCTTCTTCTGGCACCAGCTATGAAAGGAGACATTGCAGGGATGCACTCAAAACCAGTGATCAACCAGTGAAGTCCAGCTGACTATATGGATCAATGAAAAAAGCTCATAAACGTAGGAAAATGTTTCTTTTCCCACAGCAGGTCAAATTTATCCCATCCAGCATTCGAGATTACGTTAGTATGAAGGACAATATTTTCCTCTGCATCTCTGCCCTTCCACTCAGGTTAGACTGATTTGAGAATAACACCTGAGCTCCCAAATCTGCTCTTATTCTTTTAATTCCAGATGATCTTACACTGGGTCTGTTTATAAACTGTCTGCACACGTATAGATTCTAACACTGAAAGGCTGCACGCCCACAGTTCTCAGGGCTTCACACAAGTTGGTTTTCTCGCAGTATGTATATCGAATGGGTTTGGGGAGATTCTAGTTAAGTCACAAGAGCTTGCTGATTTAATTACTCCAAGCTCTTCAGCCTACTCGCCATCCCATCATGATCCCCTCTTCAACTGGTTCTTTATCCCTCACCCTCTGGAAAACTGGTAAAATCTGAACCCACCAAGTTCCCCTGGCAACTCACCCATGGCTTCACCTGTAACCAATAACTAGTCATGCCTTTGGCTTATCTAAAGCCATTGTGTTTTACATCTGGTGATGTGGCCATTATTGAAAGCTTTCCATGAAGTAAAACACAATTGTACTAAATTATCTAAATTATACACGTGAAAAATGGCAGTGCAACAACCTGATATTAGAAGCGTTTGTGCAAGAGCCATGGAAGGGCTGACATTTATTTCCTTACTGACTACATTTCTATTCTAACCTTGTGATCAAGCCACATTTTGGCCCTCATCTCAAAATATTTTTTCTCCTGACTGTGGCCCTGCTATGAGATCTGTTCCATCCTATCATCATATGCCAGGTCACCCAACACTTCCATATTCAACCACCTCTACGCAGTCACAAGGATTCACAATTACAGGGTTGATACACGCTTCTGTTTCCTGTCTTCCAAATGGAAAACTTGTGTTTCTCTCCACAGGCGATACCATTACCCGCTGCAACACCAACAGCTGGCCGCTCATACTGGAGAGGACGGGGGGGGGGGGGGGGGGGGGGGGAGGAAAAAAAAAAGGAAAATAAAAGACTGAACAGACTTTATTCAGCACTTTTGCCATCTTCCTGCAATCTAACCCCAGAACGGTGATTACACAGATGCATTAGCAGACAGTCAGCATTTTCCGCTGCCCTTTCTTCCCTGCAACACTTCGTACAACTGCCAACTTGCCTGGCTGCTGGAAAGCTGAATGGGGAATAACACAGGCAACACACTGGGAAAACTGCCCTGATGCTAGTGAAAGGGCATGCCTGCTTTTTTCCTTGATCCTCATGGCAGCACCACAAGCTAACCTCTAGAAATACGCCACCTTACAGTTAAAGGCGGCTTGAACACAAAGGTACGAGCAGACAACTTATTTCTTTAAGGGGAAAAATAAAAATACATTTAAGTAAATGGAGCTAGCATTAAACATGATGTAATTTGAAAGGCTCTTTGCCCACATTTGTGTTGCTTAGTTCCACAAAGTTGTGTTCACGGTTTACTGGCCCAAAGAAGTTCCTCATGAAGGTATCTATGAAGTCCTCATGGACAGAAATGTAAGCCTGTGTTCAGGCTTCTACTTCAGAGGCAGCTGGTAACCCAACAGCATAGCCACAGATGTGACGAAGATGAACAAAGCACAAAAAATATGGCAATGTACAAGATCCAGTGTCAGCATTGCTTTGTCCTTTTGAAATAATCATTAACAACAGGGTGTACCAGGTATTCACACGGCCTCCCTTTTTATCGCCAGAAACTATCAGCATTAGGAAAACACTATACGGTATCTTCCACTGTGTAAGTAATTGTGGAATTTATCATAGCAATCAGTCAAAGTTATGATGTCTATTTTTTTTACTCACAAAGGAAGCCATGAATCACGTGACAACTTTCCAGGGGAATGGGACTTCATTCCTGGTACATGAAATAATTTAAGGTGGCTGTAGGAACTGGATCAAATGTCTGGAAAGGAGTCACTGGCTAGTATTTCCAAACAGCATTTCTGAACAACGTCTTTACCACGTGGCACAAATTAAGTCTAATTATTTCAGCTTTAAAAAATCAGTTACTTGTAAGACATCTGTCTTTTCAATGTCCAGTTTACCTCTCTAATCAATACGAAAGAACCTGTCAATCTTGCTCTGAATCCTTAGCCTGTCATCAGAACCACTCAGCGCATAAGCACACGTTTACCATCCACCTTTGTAGCCCTCCTGGCAAATGTTCCTATTATCACCTTTCACAATAAAAAAAATGCTCGTTTGCTGCTTAGAAGAAATAATTACATTTATGAATCAGGCATTACCTAAACCCTGGAAAATGACATTACTGATTTTTTAAAAGGAATCATAAACACTGATTGTCACAGCACACTTTCCCACTCTATTTCTTCACTGAGCAAGAACATGTCACCCAGCTGTAATCAAGAGACCATCTAGTAATTTCATGACCAACACAAACATTACTTTTGAATTCTAACCTAAACCCAATGCCACAAAGCAAGTCATGTGGGCAAAGCTCACGTGCCCCTGTGCAGACATAAGTCAAGACTCATGTGTCCTCCACTACCATTTTTTGACAATAAAATTTCCAAAACTTTCTGCCATAAATGGTTTGCAAAGCCAAATACTAGCTTAAGGGGATTCCATTTGGGTTTCACCAAAGTGCAGCCTGATTTTAACAGAACATGAAGCATGTCATGGTCTGCATGACACTTCTACTATCTTTCTGGAAAGCTGCTACATAAACCATCAGTCATCATCATCCTGTATGTAAGCTTTATGATCAACTGTTTCCAATTCAATTTCTGTGTAATTTATACCATACATCAGCACGCAATCATTATGGAAAGCATTCTGGAAAGCGTTTCAAAGGAGGAAAAAAAAAAAAAAAAAGATGTATTTTAAAGCACAATCTTTTGATCGGTACTGCAATGTTTTAGTACAATTCCAGTAAAATTACCACGACACTAAAACCCATGCAAGTAAAAATCTTGCATGAAATCTACATTAAAAGCCTCCTCCCAGGCATTTGGCATTTCTTCCCTTTTTGCTATACAATTTAAGTTTTCATTTTTATATATAATTTACCACCCGAGCTAGAGTATTTTTAAATACAACCTTCTGAATGTGAATCAACGCACAGCTCGCTTATTGACTTCCTCCCCCAGTGAGTCAAGATTAAAGGCTACCTTTGAACTCTTCCCAAATGTGACGCACCGCTTGAACAGTGGTTTTGACCCAAATCACACTGTTTGGACAACATCTGGACCATCAAGGCTCTTTTTAGGCAATTCTTTCCTCACCCTTGAGGCTGCTGTCTAGCAGTATTTATGTGTGCTGGTAAGTAGCTGCCGACACAGCTGAGCTGCCATGCTGTCTTTGCATGCATCTTACCATTAACTACCTTGTGCATCTACCAGTAACGCCCAAAACCTTCCTGTATTACCTGTAACAAACTTCATGTTCTTTAATCTTCTCATACTTCCTTCACCAAATGATTTCTTTAACACCTAAAGCAATAGCTGTATGTCTTCCGTGTGCTTCCCAATGCTCCTTGAAAGGGCACCTTCATCATTTTGGTAGACACAGATGTGAAGACTCCACGCTCTCAAGCTATTAAGGTACCACCATCTCCTTTGTAGTATCCATCATAAACCACAAATCTAATCATATCTAAATCATAAAGCATATGTTAGTAGGTGGCTTAACATTTAATTCCTACATTCACTTGATGTATGTTTGCGAGCAGCACGCATCTCAATGGTGGTTTTTTGCATATTAATTGCCAATATTTTCTATTAGTTAAAAGAGAATAAAAACCTTTGGGAGAGGAAGAGAATATACAACTAGAACTGACCATAAATCCAGATAAAAGCCACAATTAGGACCACATGAATTCATCATTCCTCTTTCAGGCAATAATATGCAGGTACACTTAAGATACAAGCCTTTTTTAACTAAGCAAAATTAAACTAAAATAAAAACTAAAAAAATAATCTGCAACTTCAGCAGAAAAAGGACCCAGAAAAATTCAGCCGAAGTCTAGTTTTAAAGGTCTCCTATGAGATTATGAAAACGAACAAAGACCTACATAAGAAACCTCACATGACAGTCAAGGTTTCTTTCATCTAAGGAGTTCGTGAGAGAAGATAAACATGTAAAAATATACATCTCATTGTGCAACCACTGGAGAAAGCAAACTTCACATGAGATAGTAGTTTTGCTAAGCCTGCAACATTGCTTTTTGTGTGCATTCATTCCACAAGGCCTGCTTTTTAAACAAAAAAAGAAAAAAAAAGCCCAAAAGACAAATGAAGGCAGTTAGACACAAGCAAATTCACAATTATGAAACTGAAAGAGTGTAACCAAGTGCCTGAAGCCTACCCGACGGCACACCTCTGTGCAGGGACGTGGGGACACGCGTCGGTTTAGTTACAGCAACCTGGGTTTACGGCTCTGTTGTGGTCAGACCTTCACATCAGACCTTGCTGTTCCCCAACACCTCCTTTTCTGCAGAACGGGGAGCTCATTCAGTATGTGTCGAATCCTGCAAAAATTAATGTTTTGCCACTACTGAGTTTACATAAAATATTTAAGAGACTACAAATAAAAGCCATTAGAGAGATGAGCGTCTGTGTTTTAACCATGCACACTACTTTTAGTTACCTTTTTGAGAAGATTAAAATAAAGCAGCTTTTGCTTTTCATCCCACTCACACCCTCCCACTACAAATTCTGTCTGAGCTAATCCTCCTTCTACAGACGTCAAAATAGGGCGTAAGTATTACAGCTACTTACTGCCAAAATGTGTTGGTTTAATATCCCATTACCATTGTAATACTGGCACAATAACTTATTATATGCGACAGCTTTTGCAGTTAGTCAAGGATAGAGCCACTTACTCTGTAGTTTTTTCATCCACGTGAAACTATCCTCGTAAAATCTGTAAAAGAGAAAATTTAAGGTCTGAATTAGATGCTTAGCTCAGACTATAATGCCAGACAAAATAAAAGGCTTATAAGGTCCTCACGCACACTCCTCCCACCCTGTCATTTCCACTGTCTCTGCCTTTGTGTAAAGTGATTTGTCCAGAAATTCTGGTTTCAGTATTTACAAACACATTGCTTAACCCCTTACTTCCCAGCATTTTAAAAAATACTTTCACTGATTTTTTTATATATATAATTAAATTTTTTTAGTGCAACTTTCTGCATGAAGGCCAAGACAGTCACCAGGTCAGAACATGCTTCCGATGAAGACTCAGTGTTTGTCAAAAGGTTCAGGATAATCCTTCAGGAACCTGCAGCGCAGAAATACGCAGAAGAAACAGACAGCAGCCTGTTCAAGGCTTTAAAAATATTTAGGTTAAAGTGCACGTAATGACACGGGCCGCTATCAGATACACTGAAGTCAACGGGCATCCAAAAAAATAGTAAATTCAAGTAAGTTCCTCCACTCCAGCCACAGCAGATCAGCCAACAGCAGAGGACGGGGTTCCAGGGGACGCCCCGCACCCTGCCACGGCGCTGCTTCCCCAGCGCTGCCGCCCGGGGCCGGGGCACACCGGCCGGGGGAGGCGGGACGGGGGCGGCCAGCGCGCTGCAGGCTCCCGCCCGGCACGGGGCGGCCCCGCCGGCAGACCGGGAGCCCCGCCGGCAGACCGGCAACACGGCAGCCCGCCCGCGGGCACCGTCCCGGGGCAAAGTTTGTGCCCGCCGAGGCCTGGCGGAGGCGGCCGGGCTCCGTGCGGGGGCACCGCCCGCCGCCGGCCGAGCTGCCCCCCTCCCTGCGCCCGCCGGGCCGCTCCGGCCAGCCCGGCCGAGGCACTCCTGCTGCCCCCGCTCCCCGCCGCGCCCCCACTCCGCCCCGGCCGGCCGGAGCCGCCGGGTGTTTAACGGGGGGAGAGCAGCCCCGCGGATACAGCCGGCTCGTAGAGGGGCGCCAGCCCCAGCGCTCCCCGGCAGCGCTCCCAGGGCACCGTCCCACCTGCCCCCGCCCGCCGCGCCCCATACCTGCCCCGCCGCGCTCAGCGCCTCCTCCCGGGGCCGGGGCCGGGGCTGGAGCTGGAGCCGCTGCCCGCCGCCACGCCACGGCTCCGGCACGGCAGCCCGCCGAGCGCCCCGGCCCCTGCGAGCGCCGCCCCCGCGCCGCCCGCCAGCGCCCCCTGCCGCCCACCGCCCCGCAGCGGGGGTCCCCGCCTGCCGCCTCCCGGCACAGCTGGCACGGTGGCACAGCTGGCACGGCGGCACGGCCGGGCGTGGGGAGGGAACGGGGCGCCCGTGGCGGTCCCCGGGCCGGTCCCCGCCCACCGAGCGCCCCTTTCGGGGCCGCGGCTGCACCGGAGCCCCGGCTTTCAACTTGGTGCAGCCTCCAGCGCCTGAGCAACCGGCCGGCGGCTCCCTGGGAAGCCAGCACAAACAGCGGGCGCCGCGCAGGGAAAGGGTCGCTGCCGAGGACTCGTCTGGCAAATCCCTCCCATACTGCACTAACCGAGACGTACAGCTGGAGTTGACGCGGCCCTTTGTAAGAAATGCCAGTTTCAAGTTCTGGTCAAAGCAGAAGTCCACGAATGTGGATCAAAAGATAAAACATAATCCCGTATATAGCTGATGCAAGTGAAGTCATTTCGTAACTCACAAAGTACTCACTAGTTTTATTGCCAGCACAGCAGCTCCCAGTTAATCAGCATTTCCCCTCGCAGGAGCCGATTCTGCTCTACCAGCAGGAGCACTTCTTTGATCCCACAAGCTGATCATCTTCCGGATGACACCAATTTTTCATGTATTCCCAAAGTAGATACTAAAACCAATTCTGCAGGTTTGGGGAATGCCTTAAATCCCTTTACACACCTACTTCGACATGTCTGTGCAGAACCTATGCAAATACTGGGCAATCAAAGCAGACCTGCTGATGGTAAACATTTGGCAGCAGTGTTTATGGCAAATGGCTGTAAGGTTGGTCTTGTGGCAGTCAAGAGTCGCCTCAAAGAGCATATGTTCACATATTCCTACGGTTCCACTTGCAATCCTGGATACTTCTGCCAGTTTCCAGCTGCATTGTCATGCTGCTCTGCCAGCCAAGCTACTTATCTGCATGGCCTCTACTCTTGGGTCATGGTGACTGGTGGTCGCTGCCCCACAAACAGCAGCTTGGAGCCAAATTTTCTCTCTTTGATACTGCACATCCACAGAGCCAACGTATGTGGCAAAAAGATTGAGCTTGTTTTTCTAGGTAGATTAGTACTTTGGCCTGACTGGTATGATTTCACCTGGAAATATGCTGAGGTTCTCCATCTTTCCATTTGGGGTAAGAAGTAGGAATTATTCTAGTTTTAACCAACAGACTGCACAGCGGTGTGCCAAGGGGTCGCCCAGCTGCAGGTCAGAGGACTGGAGCCTTTGCCAGCTGCTGTTCTTTAAAAACCATACCCAGAGATGCTCAGCAGTGTGGTGGCTGGCCTGCCAACTAACTGCTGCACATCTAACACACAGACATTGCTGTTCTTCCCTGCTACCAGCATCATATCACATCAGATTGACCACAAAGGTGCTCTTATTTTTTTAGAAAACCAGTGCTGACCATCTGAAAAAGAAGTTTGCAGGAGAGTGGAAGACAAACTATGGGGCCCTAGGTGTGGAACGCTGAGACTTCCGCCTGCCTTCACTAGATCCCTTCAGGGCATGTTAGGATTGTATAATGCTTGACATCAGCACAGCGAAATCTGACCTTTCCCTACCCAGAAAGCAGAATGCGGACTGTAAAGGAAAAATCAGCTCCCTACGGAAGCAATAACTTACCATGATAGCAAATGTTTGCCAGGGCAGTTACATTTCCACCTCCATCCAGAATAAAGTGTGATTCACAAAGGATTTGGGATTCAGGAACCGTCAATCTGTTCTCCATGTAATGAAAGGTTTTAATTTTCTTCACAGAATGTTTTTGCTTTGGAGAATAAAATACAGTTGTCTATACACATAAAAGAAATAAAATTCATTAGAGAGAGTCATTATGATATTTATAATACAATTGACTATGTACTCAAAAGCTGTTAATATTCTGAAAAATTCTCTTTTCCAAGCACACTTGGATTTGAAAGATCCAATCAGAGGAGACAAAATGAATACTTGCAGGGCAGAGCATGTGCGACTGTTGTCCTTGGAGCAGACTTGGAGTTATGCACAGTCCCACCACATCACCTCACTTGATTTTATTGTTAATTGGATCTACTTTCTCATACACATACCATTATGCATCCAATTATCTTCTCATAGCGCAAATGCTACTTCATATCATCAGAATTTGCTCTTCCAGGAAGTATTGTAAAGATGTCCTTACAGCCGAGTGAATTAGCTGTGACAAACAGAAGTGTTGTTTCATTAACCAGACAGTAGCTGTGACCGCGTATGGATGCTAAAACTGCAAGCTCGCTCAGCAACAACCACCAATTGCTACTGAGACAATCCACGATCATATGTGGCCAAACCCTGTAGCATTCCTCTCTCTGGCGTCAACCCCAAGAGGTAAACTGACAACCTGAATTAGAAAGGATAGGTCACAGTGAAACGCAGTCCCATCATCCAGGGAGGACAGTTCTAATTATATGGTTTCTTTGGATTTCTGAGCGCCTGGTCCTAAGCCTACATTTTATTTTTTTTTAAGAGTTATGTATATTGCAACTGTTAGGTGAGGAGTTTTCTCCCTCTACTTCATTTCTAGTCATCAAGTTAGAGCAACTACACATCCTTCTGTTTGCCAGAGTTTTTGAATAGGAGATTCTTGGGAGAAGGTACAGGTTGGTTCAGGGCTGTCCTGCAGACAAATCCTAACATACATAGTACACCATCAGTTAGGTTTCACAGCATAAAATAATTGCATTTTTCTGTTTAATCCAACAGCTAATACTTCTGCAAAAAGTAAGAATCAGGAAGCCCAAAGACTTTACCCAAAATACCAGCTAGATCCCAGTTACTGCTCCCAAAAGCTATGAAGCAATGGAGTATAATACATAAGCAAAAGTGAGTAGGAAGAGAGAAAGGCAAGTCACTGCTCTACAGACAACTTTACAGTCAGTTTTGCTCATAAAGGAGTGGTTCAGGCACTTCTGAACTATTGTACATTTGAACTGTGTGACAGTATTTCATATGAAGTAATAGTTGAATAAGGTATTTCAGTTCTAGGTTACTTCTTCATTCTAACAGTTTCGGACCCTATACGTTTGTGGGTTGGTTGTTTTTTGGGGGTTGGGTTTTTTTTATTTTCTTTTAAGAACACAAGAGTTTCAGCGGTCTGAATCATTCTTTCAGTTCCATTGTTCGACTTTGGCTGGATTTCTCAGCTACACGCCTGAATGCTTTAGAGAGTCCTTACTCTCCATCTAGCAAAAGGTCGCTTCTGACAATACCCCATTCTTAGCAAGCACTGTTTTCAGTTTGCTCATTACTGACTGAGATGCTTTATGTCTCAGTCCTACCGCTTTTAAGTATTTAAAGAAACTGCTGACAGTTCTGGAAGGAAACCCCTTTGAAAACAGTTATTTATGTCTGCTTTTTGCCACCATGTACCTGGAGCCTGATGTCACCTTTCAGTTGCTTTGTGCATGTTCCTGTGTCATTCCAAGTGTTATGTGGCGTATCTGTCCAACGCCTGACAAAGTTAGCCCTGGTTTTATAGCTTTGAGTGCCTTGATGACTCATGTATATTTCAACACTATATTCCTGTAATTTCCTGGGATGCCAGTATTGTTACCCACTAAATTACCTCAATCTGAGTTTCAATGGATCTTTTGGAATCTTTCAACAATATTATAACCATTGGTTTGAATATGGTGCTGCAGCCACTTGCCCCAATTTTCTGTAACTCTTCTATTGCATTACAGCAGCTTCTGTTTTCTTCAGAGGCTGTCTATTATCTCATTCGTCAGCATTTCTACATATATGACTTTACAGCATATAAATTATCTCTGCAGGGAGTCACTCCATTCAACCCTCAAACATGCTATTTTGCAGTGTATCATGTTCATGTTAAATATTACGTTTCCATCTCTTGCTCTCAGGCTTAACTTCCTGATAATATCATCACACTCGACCTCATCAGTTTCAGCTGTAATCAAGCAATCAGCAAGTAAATAACAAACTTGAAATATTACCACATATTTCATTATTTTCCTCTACTCTTTCACAGGTTGATTAAACCCCAAATAATAATTACAAATTCTACATTGTTTCTAGATAGAAACAGACAGCAGAAAATGCCTTATCTGGCTGTACTTGCCAATATTCCCCTTTCTTCTGGATAGCATCACAGAAAGCCCTGTTTCTTTTTCAGAGTGTACTGAAGACTGCTGCTTGCACACAACTGTGACCTAGAGTACAAACAGGTATGCTCAGAGAGGGACAGGCTGCCCAGAGAAGTTGTGGAGTCTCCTTCTCTGGAGACATTCAAAACCTGACTGGACGCGATTCTGTGCAACCTGCTGCAGGTGAACCTGCTTTAGCAGGGGGTTGGACTAGATCTTCAGAGGTCCCTTCCAACCCTGACCATTCTGTGATTTTGTGATAACACTCCTTCATTTGGAAAATCATCTGAGTTAATTGCAGGATTATCAAAAAGAAATTATGACCTCTGAACAAATGTAACCTGAATAGTTAGTTTGACCTATTACTTCCTCCTCCTTCCATTTCCAAGGCCCACTGTCATGCAGCTGGATGTATATCAGCCATGGGATTAAAATACAGGCATGTCATTCCAGCAGGCTGACATTTTATCCTGGCAGGACCCTACATGGTCACCAGAGGATTGTCAGTGCATGTCAGAATAACAAAGACCAGTTAATCGAGTCATTCAACAACAACACAGCTGTCTACAAAGGTAGTTATAGTATTCATGGGATAGTTATCACCAAATGGCAATATTGCACATCACTTTCCCATTGTGCTTTTTCTAAATGTGCAAACACGGTGTGATATTTTGAAGAAAAGAGCTTGTTGTCACTTCTTTATGGAGAAATTTCTGCAAGCAGCAGAAACCACAAACTAAATTTGGCGCTGAAGTTTTTGAAAGAGGAAGCCTGTGTGGGACCACAGTCATGGAGGAATATGTGCAATATAAATAGACTTTATAAGTATGCTAAGAAAATACCTATATCATGCATTGCTGATTGCTCCCCAACAGAAAACCCAACACCTGTTTCCACTTTGCAGAGGTTTGGCAGTGGTATTTGTAGCCAAATTTCTTCAGCGTGGACATGCTAGCATAAGACACAGTATGGGAACCATAGCTCCCATTTCACTCAGTGCCACTGGAAAGGAAGTTTAAGCGACTTTTTTTTTTTTTTTTTTTTTTTTTGGCATAATGTCTTATGACACATCATACGTCAGTTCTGATCAAAGGGCTCCTGTTCATAGTTCACACTTCAAAGCAGTTTTAAATAAGATCCTACACTCATTTAAAAGCACAAACAAGCGACTCAAACTGTAGCTTTTGTTGCCATCTAAGATGTGTGTTACATAGATAATCAGTTATTCTACTCATAGATTTTTATCCAGGTGTTATTCTGAACACCTATTTTGAATTACACATATATTGAGATGTGACAGACTTCTTAAGCAACAGCCTTAAACTAAAATTAAATCTTAAGGAACTCTGCTTTTAATTCACCCCGCTTTGCCTCTCCAAATAGTAGTCAGCAGAGTAGGGCTTTGAGATGGAAACCAGCTTAAAGAGAGCACCCCACCTTTGCCACTCCATAGGTGCACTATTTGGCTAGCCTATTATTTTACCTATTTAAAGCTCCAATTGGTAATTTTCTACTAGGATTAAATTCTGAAAAGAAACTCCACAAAGGCTTTAGCATAGTCCTCTGAAACACAGGTCTCCAAGCGACTGAATATGTATCATTGCTTTTATTTGCATTTCAAACAACTCAGATGAAAGTACAAATGCCCAAAAAGGCAGCAGGTGCTTAGAAAAAGCCTCAAAAACAACTCTTAAAATAACTGCATACATACACAACTACTCTCCAGTGTTACTTATGATCCCAAACAGCTCCTTCTGTTTCCCCGGAATAAGGCAAGCCATTCTTACAGCACTTAATTGGTTCTAGGGGTAACCAAGTCCAGCTGCTCTGTCTAGCAAAGAAGCACAGCTGCCTTCCCTCAGTCCAGAGGAGCTGAGGAGGGGAAAAAATGGAAAGTACCCACCACTTCAAGAGCTCCATTCCCAGGGTCTCACAAACCTGACTAGAATCTGGATTGGAATTTTAAACAGATCCTTTAGGAGCAGCAATCAGCTTCCTAGGCAACCAGGGTGGCCGCATCACTGTGCTGCTTACATGGAGATAGGAAGAAGGGGAGGGGGTGTGGAAATATATGTATGTATATAATTGCCCTTATATGCTCACAGGAGGGTTTCCTAGTTCATAAATATTCTTGCTGCAAGCTGTGATTTTTGTTAAATTCAGACTCAACTTGCCAAAGTGGTAGGCAGTTAAGTTATTCCGAGTGACAGCTTTTAGCCCTTCTGTTGCCGGGTGAGCTGGTACCAGATGGTTAGATGCCAGCAAAACTGGCTTTAGAGTGTCTGGATGCTTCCTGGTGCCTGAGGAACACCCAGGTACCTCGCTGGGGAAGATTTGTGACCCTTCTGGTGGGTGGGACTAAAAAGTTGTCCATGAAGCTAGGTGAATTTTAAGCACGTTATATTATTTCCCTGTTGTATTTAATTCTCAGGGAAACTGCCAACTTCAAAAGTCTAATTAGGGATACCTACCTAGACAAAAAGTCCTTGGCACTGACATTATTACTGCCAGCTTCCTTATTACCTCGTTCTCTGATATGCTTCGAACCTGCTCAGGAGGGACCCCAGCCAGACACAAAAAGGGATGGCTGTTCCTCCTTAGTCATTGTCCTTCTATTAAAACCAATACCAAGGGCACCCATACAGCAGATCTATGTCCCACACTGCTGTCCAAGATCTGAAGATGGGAAAAGCCTTGGAATACAGAAAAGACACACAGAAGCTTACGTTGACATATAAATATTTTTCATGCTGTATCCTTTGTCATCAGAGAGGCAAAAAATCCATACAGAACAGGGTATGTCAGTCTCCTTAGCCTATAGTCAGTCAGTAATGCTGGTTTGCATTAAAGCCAGCGGGTACAGCTGCATTTGGTATACTGACCTGATGTTCCATCAGGAGAGAATGTATACATGAATACAGAGAACATGGGTGGGTGTAGCAGGAACAACATTCAAATTAGAATATTAAGTCATTGCTACTTGAAATATGAATATTACCAATCAATTTAAGTATCTGATTGTCCTAGCTTCCTATTTCTGTAAACAAATCTGTTGGCTGGGAATGCAAGACATATAGTCTGGATCCATGTCCTATTTTAAGTAAATAGTACTGCAACACCCATCTACCCAAACTTTTAATCCTTACTGCTTAAAATTAATGCTGACTGATATATTGTGAATCAGCAGAAGACGACTTCTACACCTGTACATGCACATACTGCTGTATCAGTGTGAACACATACATTGCTCCAAGGCAGGAATAGTAATGTACTAAGCAGATATAAAGCCAGACACTTCAATATAGTTTCTTTCTAGCTGTATTTAATATTCATGTCAGGAATACACCTCAGTTTTAGGGCTCAATTCTTCTGCATTAACATACATAAGGCACTTCCCCAGTGTTGTAGGAGTAAATAAGAAAGTGGGTAGAATGTAGAGAGTGAATGAGTTGTGTAGTGTTTTCTCAGAATGACAGAGGAAAAGCAGTCAGTGTGGCTAAGCCAGGCTTCTCGGTTTCTACACCCACATAGAGTGAGTGTTTCAAGTATTCATTTCCTGCTCACTACTTTAAGGTTTGTCAAATAAACAAATCCAGTAGCCTTAAGAGTAGCTGCAACCCTAAGAGAACTTGCTTTCAGACAAGGAAGAGAAAAAGCCATATTTTAATATTTGATTCAACCTGGATAAGCCCACTGTGAACACCAGTGATGAGCAGGCAAGTGGCAGTATTCTGAGAAGATCTAGATAAGAAAACCGCAACTGTAGCACTGCCTGATTCCTTTCAGGTCATTTAAGCTTCTATTCTTATAAATTTTGCCTAGTACAGTCTGAGGAGAAAAAAAAACAACCCCATTTTACTCTTTAACTATGGATTCTTTAGCCAGTTAATTCCTAATGCTTCCCTTGCTTTTTTTAAGGGACTAGAATACTTTTCCAGTTACAGTTTTCAGATACTGCACAGCTGAAGCTTCAGGGATCAAAGCCAGGGCTTCATCAGAATTAGGTTTCGACAATATAACTGAAACAGAACAGAAACCAGGAAATAAAGAGCAGCTGAAGATAAACGTGCACACAGATGCATGGACTTTTAGGGAAGATTTTCTAGATCGTAATAAGCTTACTTAAATACTGAGGTAATGGGTCAGAGTGTTCTGCACTGCTTAGGCAGTTCAGAACAGCTGAGAAACTATCACTCTCCCAGGTGTCAATTCCTAATCTCATTTCTAACATCTTTTTTTCCTAGCAGAAAAAGAAAAAGCATATTAGGTCCAATCCTGGCTAGTAAAGCCCTAGACAGACCTTTATTTTTGCTAGAACAGGAAGCAGAATCAGCAGGTCTAAAATTTCAAACGGCATTTAATGTTTCTGGCTATTCAAGTTTTGTTAACAAACTCACAATGTTTTTGTTAATGTTAATGTGCATTACTACAGCCTCATAGGTCCTAAGTGTCCTTACTTTCCTGAACTCTAGGGCTTTTTCCTAAAGGTGTCTCTGTACTCCTTTTTTAAGGCTCTCCTTCTTTCCTCTGAAAATACAGTTTAGTAGCACTTCTTACATAGGGGGATAGTTCCACTGCCTTTAGTAGAATTATTGCCAATTTATCTTAGAGTCAAGCACCTTTGATGACCGCATACGGTGCGTGCCCCATTCCCGTTGCTCCTGCACTGCAGCTGCACGCTGGGCAGGGAAAGGGCCAGCTGCTCCCAGCGGGGCAGAGCACAGTAATCGCAGCAGGCAGGGGCATCGCCACCTGGGGCCAGCCCCACAGGGCCCGGGCAAGGGAAGCAGGGCAGACCCGGGGGTGGGGGCCAGGTTCAAGCAAGAGCCCAGATCCTCAGGTGAGATCCTGGTGAGGAATCAGGTCCCAGGTCAAGCCAGGAAGCAAATCCACCAGTCAGAATCAAGCCAAGTGATTTGCAAGCAGGTCCACAGTGACAAGCCAAGCCCAAAGGCAAGCCAGGCTCCAGATCAATGCAGTCCATGATGAGGCAGAGCTGTAGCTGAACCAGAGACCAGCACCCCAACAGCATAGCTCACACCAGGACTACAGGTCCCAGACAGAGCTTAAATGGGCTCCTGGGCCCACAGACAGGGGTTTGGATGGGGGCACCAGGTGGGGCAGGTCAGGACTATTAAGGCCCGTTAGTGCCCTCAGGGCCATAACACATTATTTCCTTCGCATATGAACCTCTGGCAATGTTTCTTGTTTACAGCCATGCCCAGGGACACCTTCCTCAGTGAACTGTGTTGTGTATTAAGCAGTTCTTTTAATATTCTACAAATGGCATCACTGGCTTTCAACAATCAGCTCTTACAGGATTTCCACTAACAGCTTAGATATGTGTGAAGGGCGGCAAACACAAACTAAAGAGGCAAAGGGCCATGATACTAAGCTAATACGTGATAGCAGGTTAAGAGAACGATGCCTTCCCACGGCTGAAGATCCAATACGTGCAACGGGACAGCAACAAAATCTACTTCAACAGGTCTGATGATCGCTTGAAAAAAACTGTAACTTTTGAAGTGCTCTGTAAAATGATAGATGCTAAAAAGACTAGTTGGAGGTTACCCTATATTGCACATGTCATAAGGGGAATGTAATACTTTTATTTTTAGTATGGTAAAGACAGCATAGGGGTTTTTTTGTTAAATGAACAAACAACAGGCCAGAAGATGGCCCTAGAGGTCATCGCTACCCAGCATGAATACAGACTATCAGCATTCATGGTTCAAGAAGAGTGCCTGCCAGTATAAATAATTTCTCATTATCACTCTGAGAACTCATGATTGGGTTGGGTTTTTTTGCCAGAAAAACTGCAACTTCTTTGTCTTCTTAATTTTTGCATACAACTAACTGGCATGTTCCAAGGGCAGGACAAGATCAAAAAAAGATGGGAGGGTATTGAGTCAGGAATGTGAGAGAGACAAATGAGTTGTGCACTGTGTGATGATAAAAAAAACCCAAACATTTGATAATAGTTACCGCAAAGAATAGCTAAATAACACAGATTGTATGGATGAGCATCGTATTGCCCATAATGAAAAGAATCAAGCAACAGCCCAAATGCTTATTAGCGCAAGTACGTGCCTGAAAACAAACATGTTCATATGAATGGAGCTGTCAGTAAGAAACCGATTAATCTCACAGTCCCAAACGGAGTGACTCAGCTGCAGCAGTCTTAAAAGCTTCATTTTCAGATATAGGAGAGACAAGAATTTTACTTTTGCTACCCAGAAAAACTGCAGACCCCCTTAAATATGAGTTAAGGATCATACTTGAGGGATCAGAGGTCCTACCAAACTACTTATTTACATATAGTGTGGTAAGGAATACATGCCATGGACTTTACCAACCAGACAGACAGGCAGAGCATGAATATTCTCAGTCTGTTACTTGTTCAAAGGTCTACGAATATCTCCCAGTTTGGAATGTCCTCTCTATGGCTGTGCTATGGGAGTACTGGTGTACTAATCTGCATGCCAGCACCAAACGCCTATACACATTCTGAGCTGTAGCACAATTACGAAGAAAATAGAGCAACTTGCTTCTCCCTGTCAGTCATTAAAGAGCTCTTGCTGCTTTCACAGCTGCAGGAAACCAGGGGGCTATTTTCCTGACATCCTTCAAATGAAAAGTTTTTTATTTTGAGGCTTTCATTACCCTTCCCCACTTCCAATAGTTTGATATTCCTTTCCAGAAGCTTGAAAATAATATTAGCCACTGAAATTTGTCATTTTTTTTCTCAAAGCTCGATGTTCTAAGATTGTATTTGAAATTGAAACAGCATTTAAGTTATTTTTTTCCCTGTATGCAATGGCAGTCTTAGATTCTTAGAGCTTTTAAAGTAGCTTTTAAAGTGTTGGTTGTGTTTATTTTGTAGGCTGATTTCAGATGCACAAAAAGGATTCTGCCATCTCCCCAATGACCTCAGTGGGGTTATTTCAGGGTTACATCAGCATGACTGAGAGGAAGAGAATTTGCCCTTTTTAGAAGTCAGATAGCAACGAATGCCTCTTGTCCACAGTCAAGTGCAAGTTCCAAATGAGGAAAGCATTCTAACATTTAATACATATCTGAGTTCCACTGAACTGCTGCTAATATTACGTACAGGTTTGCAGGCAATTAAAAACCCCTAAATTTCCTTTAAATTGGCACAGATACAACATAAACTGTCTCTTACATTCTGCTGTCAGCTACCCTGGTGTCAGATTTACTTCATCTCCCTGCATGAGAAGGAAAACCAAGCCAGATGGGAATCATGAAGATGAGCTGAGGGGTGTTTCAAGGGAACAATCTAAAGCAGCCAGGCCAGCTATGCCAGGTAACTCAGGTAAATACTTTCAAGGCTTTATGGCCCTTTAGGGGGAACCATGTGCAGTTGGGAAGAAGGACATCTAAAACCGGGCCTACACAGGATGTGCTATGAACCTTAAATGTCTTTTGCTGGTTGCCTGTACTTAAAAAAAGTAAAACCACCGTATAAGTCTCAGTCAGGTTTGTGGGTTAAACATTCTGTAAGTAAAGTGAGATTGTACTGTTTGTATGTGTTTATTTCAGGTCTTGCACATGGGAAGCAAATACTTGTTTCTTAACCGATTATATAACCACCTGTGTTTCTTTAAGGCTAGTCTAACATTTAGAGGCCCCTATTTACAATGCATTGAAAGTATGTTTTCTTTCGGATTTTTCTAATCTGGCAGATTAGAAATCCTTTGCAGAGGGGAAAATATTTAACTGTAGACTCTTAGTAAGCCTTTAAACTCTTACACTGAATAATTTGTTGATTAAATGTAGTAGTCTTCAGCTTCTTAACAGCTTTCTCACTGAAAATGTTAAGTCAGCAGCAGAACGGGTAAAAGATATATCTTTTCCCAAAAAATCTAGCACCAGCAGTCTTGGGCACATTTTCCTTCCTCTCTCATGTACATAATTACTTTTATAACAAACGTGCAGTTCATAGTCCAGTCAGTATAAAGTTCGATAGACTTTACGCCCTTCTGATACTGGCTCTCATAATACGATCTTTTAAGATCTAATTCATCACAGCACTTGTCACAGCTGGCAATACTGTGTTAAGGCCATTTTTGTTCTCAGCCAATAGATGGGTGGGGTATTAAACCACATATAGATGAGAAAGCTAATTTAACACCCTGGATGCTTAAACAAATAGGCTTATTAATAGAGACTGATTTTATGTGGCTTTCCTACCACTGATAAATAAAAATGGCAGTTTTCCTCTCTGGTTTTAAAGCTAAACACTTCAGTTCTGAACAAAGGAGGTAGGTAAACAAGTGGCTTTGAGGACAGGAGGAAAACATTGCTACTCTTTGCCATGAATGCCCTAAAGTGTGAAAGCAGAATACGCTGCATTGTATCTATGATACTGCTGTCTCCCTAATGCACAAAGGGATGGCACATGGGCTCACACAACTTTGACTGCGGCGAAGTAGCAGGGATCCCAATGGTGTTCCCATGGAGCTTTCATTAGAAATGGAGACTCATGGTGTGTTTAATCTCATCCCCTGAAAGACTTTGCTATGTGTCAGTTGGCAGCAGCACATAAGTATTAGAATAGCAGTCTGGCAAAGTGGGTTTAAAGTTGCACAATTCAGTGTAAATCAGCAACCCCCCCAAAAAAAATCCTAAGAGAAATGGAAGAAGGATCAGACTTCAACCCACAAAATATAAAGAGTCTGAATTATGATGCCTCTGTCTTTCCTCAGCATGTCATTGCTGTTACAAGACAAACTCCTGTTGGAGTTGCAGCCCATTATGTCACATGTGATTATGTACTGTTCTCACCCTGAAAGTCAACAGAACATAGGCACAAAGGCATTCATTTGTAAGCACCCTGATAAAACAGATGAAACTTCAGACTTGAATGTGAACCAGTGGTATATTGAGGAATTTTTTGCCTGAAGAGGAAGACACAACTTCATTGCCCATCTGCTGTAAAAATCTGAAAATGATCAGGTCAGTCAGGTTTGCCCACAAGGTTATCTTTTTTATCTTATATGATCCCAGGTAGTGCCTCTGAAACAGCTGCTCTACAAGTTTACTTTCTGAAAAGGCAGTGTAACAAAAGACTGCACATGGTATCTCAGCTTCACCTCTAATTATTTCAGTTTCTCTTTGTATGTTTCTCTCTTCTGATGCAGGTTACAGGTATAGCTGAGAAATTATTTTAACAACCCAGAATCCTACAGGGTCAGCAAACTCCCCATACCTATGTCATCTTGCAGAATTTTATATTCAGGTAATTTGTGAATGGATGAAGAGCAGAAATATTACTTAATGTCAAATGTGGATTAGTTTGACTACTTCTTGAAGTTAAAGAGTATTATAAGAAAAGAACTGAACTCAGTCTTTACTCCTGTACATTTCAAACATCTTGTAACCCACTAGCCAGTCTGGTGCCCTACAGGCTTTTAACTTGAAGGGTTTTCAAACACAAGTGATGGCAAATATGTTTCAGCTCTATAATTTCTTTTGCTTCTTTGTCAAAGAAGTGACAGAATACAAGAGGGTACAGAGAAAAGAGAGCCAGATTCTTCTTGGAGGTGCACAATGGTAGGATGATAGGCAACAGACACAAGCTGGAACAGGGGAAAGCAATTAGATATAAAGAAAATACTTTTACTATGAAAGTGGTCAAATGCTGGTGGAGGTTAATGCAGCAGGTTGTGAAATCTCCCTCCCTCCATGTAAGTGTTTAAGACTCAACTGGACATGTGCCAGCACAACCTGATCTCGTTTGACCTGCTTTGAGCGGGGGAATTGGACTAGACGACCTCTGCAGGTCCCATCAAACCCAAATTATTCTATGATGCTATGATTCCTAGAAATAGAAAGAAATACTACAGGGAGGTGTTGACAGCTAAACTGCACATGGCTGGAAAGCAACAGCAAGAAAAGCAATCTAAGCAACTACAAGACTGTTGGTCTCTCTTATGGGTTGTCAGACTTTAGGATTTATTTTACAGGCAAGAAATACTGAAGACGAAGTGATGAATGGACAATGAGATAATATCCCATATCAGATTACCAGCAGCACATCCTTCAAATCATCCTAGTATCTTCTTTGATAAGAAATCCCAAGTAGTTTAGGCCTGCTGTGTTTAAATAGGTTAAGTTTTTCAGTCTGAGAAAAACATTTAGTGCAATAAGTATAAACCAGCAAGGGATCTGATTAAACTAAGGAACTGATAATTTGTGCCCAAAAGAGGAGGCTGAAAATGGATTCATAGCTGGTCTTTTCAAGGTCTGAAATTGGGATTACCTCTCTCTTTAATATTTATTTGTGTCATTGCCATTAAAAAGATGCAGGAGGCAATATCTGTCAATGTCAAAGGTGGGCCATGTTATCAGTATCAGAAAGGACTGAAATGACCTACAGAATGAAAAGAAAGATCTTGGGGATGTCAGTATAGGAACTGGATGATGTTTAATTGCACAGCATGCAAAGCCATGTATTTAAGGAATTGCAGGCAGCTGCAAATGACTAAGGAGAAAGATCTGGACATGCTGGCAAATCATTCACACTCTGTGTGGTGAGTCAAAGGGGTACGATGCAGCTGCTCAAGAAATGGAACTGAACAAAAGGCTGTAATTTTCACTGACTTTGTTGATGCTTCTAGATTTCCTACCAGAGAGCAACCCTGAATAGTGTAGTTTTTCAGAACCAGCTTCTGAATTTTTAGAAACCTTTTAGCTTCTCATACAGCGAACAGCAAACGACAAGTATGCATGTGTACACAGAGGGAGAACAATGGAAAAGGAGAAAAGACAGGGGAAAAACTGAAGGAAAAATGTATTTTTTAGGGGTTGTGATTTTCTGTTTGAATAAAGAGCCATTCCAGAAATACAGCCAAAGACTGCTTTTGAAAGCTTTTGGCAACATCAGTTCCACTAAGTAAAGTATTACTATGCTAAGTGATTTTAGAGGATATGAATGCAGAGATAGCAGGTGATATCTTACCAGCTTCTCTTTTGGCAATGTTTTTATTTCTATGCTAGATCTATAGCAAAGATTATGCATGCTTGAAGTATTCAGACAATGTTGTTCATAGGCTGTGAAAGGCAGAAGTAACAATTTTCTTAAATTGAATCGTATTAATAAGTTCTCTTATTCTGCTCTGATAGTTTCTTATTTTATTATTATATACATTATTAACTATGCTAGCAGCAGGACATAACAAATGCAAAATACTTGTTCAAGAACACTACTGTTTTCAGCAGGGAATAATTAAGAATGCATTTCAATAACATTTAGGATTCTAATGAATAAAAGATAATGCATGCAGGCAACTCAGAGGCCTGCATAATTTTCTCCAAGGAGGTTAAAATGCATGATGAGTGCCTAATTCATAAGAAAACACTTTTGGGTCATATATTTCAATAGCAGACAAGATGTGATCAAGGTTCAGGTAACATATAGGTTTGAAATGTCATCTTTCCTGCAGGAAGCCTTCAAAAGGATGTCAGAACTCTTCAGTGTAATTTACCTGAAAAGCAGAAATACCTCCGAGAGGTGGAATTCTAGAGTTTCAGCACTTTGCAGACAGGACATGTATCAAAACCAGAAGCTTTACCTCTCATTCATGGAAGCACTGATTGCACTTTCCCAGCTGGATCTGAGTTGGTAAACAAGCACTAAGCACAACTGTGCTCCCATCTCCATAACAGCAACATAATGAAAGCAGTAAAGAATATGACCATCAAACTGGCTTTCTTTTGGCCCCTCTGCCATTCTTCTAATTCTCCTAATTGCCAAATGCAACTATTTAGTTCTGTATCCTAAAATTGCCTTGATTTTACTTTCTCTAGAAAAGTAAGGACACATTGTGTTTTTGTGCCTCAGTCCATTCAGACTGCCTGTCTAATTTGGTTTAAACTTTGCTATCTTCAGCAAGTATAGGCTGTAGCAGCAGCATCTTAATCCTCTTGGATTCCACACCAAAAGATTGTAACAGCTCAACTAGAAGTTACTCCTACCTCTATTATTCTTCAATTCAGCTGTCATTCTGCGTGCATTTTGGGGGCAGGGGGTGAGATGGGGATCGTGGAGAGAGAAAACAACAAAGCAAGCAAGTGCAAGAGCTGTGATTGTACAGAACAGAGGCTTTAGATAACCAGGATTGAAAAGACAGGCATTTGTACACGGATCTACACACAGAGCCGCTCTTAAAGCAGCAGATCTGAAAATTATCAGAATTTTCTAACAAACAAAGCACAAAGATCAGTTTGTTGGTTTAGGATTTTTAGATGCCTCTCTCCCAGTCACTTTGTCTGATACAAGCAAATACTGAAATTCAGCTGCTTTGTACTCTCTTGCCATAGCCTCCTCCCTTACACAACTCCAGCTGAACAGTTTTTACAAATTATCAAAAATTCCTATTAAGCTTGACTCAAACCTAGATAATTAATTTGTTTTGGACAGGTTACAACTTTCCATCCCTACCAAGTGAGCAGACAGTAGGTAGGACTCCCCGTGAGGCACTCTGGGGTTTTTAGACTGACATTATTTGGGCAGTGAGCAGGCACAGCCAGGCCTCTGGTGCAGACTGATGCAGCTCAGGGCTGGTGCAAGGCATGCAGAGGAAGCAAGAGGTTTTGTGTGGCCCATTTTATTGCCTATGGCATGAGAACAAGGATTTTTCTGCCACTTTCTGTTAGTGTTGTTCAAAATGCTTTTCAACTCATAAATCCGCTCACCTGGCAGCCTGCTTTGTCTGTGTACATGCAGAGTTTACAACTAACCAGTTTCACTCCTATTCCAAGTTGGGGTAAGCTATAACAGAATTATATTTAAGGCAGCTTTACCCTTCTACCTCTATGCTGTTGCTAGGACTACGGAAGACAGAATGGGTTTTGGCTACGTTGGTTCCTATGATGGATGAGCACAATGAAAGCTCTTCTGCCCCTCTGGGTGCTTCTTTCCCCTTCTGCATAGCTCCCCTTCCTAAAGCAAGTCCTTTCCCTTAGCCCACTACTCATGTCATATGTAAATAGCATTTTCCCTTTGTTTTATTCTTGCCACCCGATTTCTTTCACTTTCAACCCAATTTCTTCTTCCTGTTATCAGGTAGACTAAATTTCTGTGTCTGATTCTGCAAGCTGTATTTTTCTAAAAGATTATGACTATTTCATCCATGGGCAGTGATGTGAACTTAAGCTGCTGATCTCCTTGTTCCAGGGGCCTCCAGATTTTCTAGAGCTAGATGATGCATTTCTAAATTTTTAAAGCTTTCACGGATTTAGAGCAAAACTTGGTAACATTATCAGAGTAAATCCTACATTTAAAAGCTAGAAAGTGAGCCAAAATGAAACTACAAGCACTAATTCTAAACCCCCATTTGACATGTTTGTTTAAACTCAGTATTCTAGGTGCTGTTTGGCCACAGGAGATGTAATTAAAATGGTGTTTGTGACAGGGAAAGCCAAACCCTAGAAGTTGGTCTCCCTTACCCACACTCACTAACTACAATGATTTAGCATAACAAATTATGTGGTGATGCTTTTACATCAGAGCTTTTGAGGGTATTTTTTAAAGAGCAAGCATGTGGTGGAGGCATATCAGTCAACTCAATGTAATATTGTCTGATCTTCACCAGCCAGACTGCAACCAGCAGTGGGAAACGGGGCATCAGCTGGCAGCTGTAAGTTCATATTCAAAAGGCTGAGGTACATCTTGCAAGCCATCTGTGGCCTGGTCTCAGGGGACCGAAAACACACAGGAGTGCTTTGAATTCTAATGTGTGCATTGACATCCCAGTGCCCTCTGCACTGGCACCCTTTTTCCCTTTACCGTCAATGTCATTTACCTCATATTTGATAATACAGCTCAGGATCTACGCTAAGTCATCACAGTTCAGCTGAGGTGCGGTGTTTTGTAATATCGTGAGCATATATCTGCAGTTCTCCCTTTTCCTCCCATTCTCTGAGCAGACAGTTTCTTGCTTGGAAATAAAAATCTAATGAGGATGAGGAAAGAGCCTTTCTGCTAAAAGTGGAGTTAAGTAGGCACCAGATCTTTCCCTAGTTTCTGAGAAATGCTATACAGCACAGATCTTGAGACATCGGATACTAGAGGCCAAGCAATAACTTGCTTGATCTATCTGTCTTTTCACTGACCAGTCTAGGGAAATCATGTGAGATCTGTCACTCACTGACCATTTCCTGGTGATGTTTTCATGGGAAACTGTTACTATTCCAGACAAATATTCTGCAAATTCCAAACAGGGAGAAAATTACAAGACAGAAGGGTTCCACTACAAGCAGAATAATTACTTTATAGTTACTGCAGTACAAATGAAGTCAGTAGTTGGCCCTAAGCCTCTTTTTTTTAAGGATGCAAGTCTATATGTCTTTCTGAAAACAGCAGTTACAGTACTTTCCAATAAATTAGGCAACATTCCAGGGGTATACTTGGGTTTACTGGAAATGCTTCTTTAATTCATGGTAAATGAAGGACTAAAAATTATGATCAGGTCAAGAGACAGAAGGTCTGAGGTGCACTTCAGAAGGTAGATCAATAGTCAGAAAAATTCAAGAGACTCCTAGCTAAGTGTCAGTGCAGAGTTTCCTCATGAAATGAATAAAGTACTGCTGTATTGGCAACCTCATTATTCACTACTTAGCAGATACAGTAATGACTTTAGGCAAATGTGAATATTGAACCTGAAAGATTCTAGGTACCATCAGCAGGAAATGAGGATAAATGACAGTTCTGTTATGTCGTGGCCCCTCAGAGGGCCAACAGAGCAGAAAACAGGAACTCAGAATTTAAGCAAAGTGTTCTTCTAAAGCAGAGCTGCTCTGAGAGTAGGGGGATGGAAAGTGAAGCAGAAAAAAACCCCTGTGAAGTTCCTTTCCTTGTATACTGTATTTTTCTTTCTTTGAGAGAGTAGGGGCCCTGTGAATATGACACATTTCTAGTAATCTACAGAGGTGGATGGATCACATAGAGTTCTACTTACCTGCTACACTACTGATGGGGAAAAACATGAGCCATAGCTTCCTCCATAGTAATGCCAAGCTAAGCAAGGAGTAGAGTATGGGGAAAAACATATAGGAAGTCTGCATGAAACATGCTACTATATATAACTGCAAATGGTATTTCAACAGCCAATGACCCCTGTTTTGTTTAACAGGCTGAATAGCTTTCTAGGCAGAGCTGGGTTATTCCAAGAGACAATGTGGTACCGTATCACTCTGGTTTTTACAGCTCAGAGCAGGTTCAAAGCTCCCCAGAAGAACAGATCAGACTGAATTTTGCCGGTCCAAAAACCTTTGAGCAGCAAAACTACAGTGCTGTAATAAAGCAGGTTTGGGGTGGCAGTGAGACAAGGCCAATGGCATCTTGCGGAACAGAAATAGTCAGTAGGGTTTAGGAGGAAGGGGAAAATGACAAGGAGTCATTTGGGAACTCAGGGTAAGCCTGAGGACAGCTGTGAAATGCAGAGTCAGTCAGTAAGGTTTCAGACAAGAGCTCTCACATCAGCAAGCTTTGGGGGCTTTGTAGAAGGCTTTGGAAGACTTGAGTAAGATAACTGCTCTTCCTGGAGGTCCAGCTCCTTGCTCTTCATTGCCAGTTTTGCAAGGAACAACTGCTCCTCCACCAGCAATGCCCTGAGAGGAGCTGGGGCTTGCTCTGTAAGCTGAGAAAGAAGTGGGGCTAGGAGGAAGATACTTGCCTATTTCCCAAGGTACCCTCTCCCTCAGCAGGGGCAAGGACTGTCTGTCTGTTTGTGCTAATCCCAGTCTCCCTCAGTACGGGTACAAGAGACAATCTCCCACCACCCTACACTGCCAGCTTCTTTGCTAGTACTTTAAACTTTTGAAGTGGTAAGTTAGTCTGATCATCTTTCCCCAAAAGTGGAAGCCACTCTGCTGTGTTTCAGCCAAGAAAAACATTTTTCAGGAAGATGGGAATGTAAGTAACAGTTATTCTTTTTCAAGACTAGATGAAAGAGGGATCAGAATCATTGTAAGGAAACTTGCTCTGAAAGACAGATACAGAAATGCCCTATTGCATTGTGGATATTTTAATGAGCCGCATCACATGTGTATAAAAGAGATGTCAGAATAAATTAGATGGGGCATACTAGTACTTTTATAAAGAAAACAAAGGTGAAATTGTCCTTTTCCTTCAAGGAAAAAGAATAGACAAAGTGATAGCTTGCAATTATTTCAGGCAGGTAATGAATGTCTCACCATAACGAGGTGAAGTCTGTTTACAAGGTTATGTACATGGTGCTTTTTCCTGTTCTTGAAAGCTTAGAAAAAGCTGATAAAATTACAGGACATTATGAAGTTTAAGAGTAGCTATGGCTATGGTTAAGGATACTGCTGCTATTTAAAGTGTATTTGTATGATTAAAAACATTTCAGGGTGCCCACATTCTCAGACCTCTCTGCAGGGTAAATGCCATAACTTCAGCCTGTTGTATTTCAAGCTTGGGAAAGAAAGAAACAATAAATTTCAATGGCAATAACATAGGCAGAAGGACCTCTCATGACCACTAGCACCAATTCTCAAAAGCAGCTTTCTTCTTCCAAACACATATTCTCAGACCAACAAACAAATTAAAGGAGAGACTGAAGCAGCTGAGGACCACTCCAAATTCTGTCCAATTCTTCCTTGGTTCCAACTGAAAACCCTTCACAGTGGAAGGGACGTCTGGAGATCATCTAGTTCAACCCCCCTGCTAAAGCAGCTTCACCTAGGTCAAGTTGCATAGGATATACGCCCAGGCAGGTTTCTAATATCTTCAGAGAAGGAGACTCCACAACCTCTCTGGGCAGCCAGCTCGAGTGCTCTGTCACCCTCGGAGTAAAGAAGTTTTTCCTTATATTCAGATGGATCTTCCTGTGCTTCAGTTTGTGCCAGTTGCCCCTTGTCCTGTCACTGGGCACCAGTGAAAAGAGCCTGGCCCCATCCTCGAGACACCTGCCCTTAAGGTATTTGTAGACATCCATAAGATCCCCTCTCAGTCTTCTCTCCTCCAGGCTAAGCAGGCCCAGCTCCCTCAGCTTTTCCTCACAAGGGAGATGCTACTGTCCCCTCATCATCTTTGTAGCCCTCCGCTGGACCCTCTGTAGTCTGTCTCTCTTGACCTGGGCAGCCCAGCACTGGGCACCGTGCTCCAGATGCGGCCCCACCAGGGCAGAGCAGAGGGGGGATCCTCTCCCTCCACCTGCTGGCCACGGTCCTCCCAGTGCACCCCAGGGTCCCACTGGCCTTCTTGGCCACATGGGCACACTGCTGGCCCATGGGCAACTTGCTGTCCACCAGCACTCCCAGGTCCTTCTCTGCAGAGCTGCCTTCCATCATGTCAGCCCCAGCCTGTACTGGTGCATGGGGCTGTTCCTCCCTAGGTTCAGGACCTCACACTTGCCTTTGCTGAACTTCATTGGGTCCTGATTTTACAATAACGTGTCACAATCTGGCACAGAGCTGTCCTCAGAAACATCAGATGGGGGTGTCATTTCACACTAGATTGAGGGAAGCTGCTCTAGAAGAAGCTGTCAGTTTTGTGGCATCTGATTTAGTGTCATGAGAGGAATGTGTTGCAGATCTTGGCCGATGTTCAATTTAAAACTGGAAACACAAGAGCTATAAGTAATTTAGCTAAAGGGAAGCTATAGTAAACTGTAACTTCTAAAGCAGTTGTTTGTATGATGCGTGAGAGGGAACCTTGGTGCTTGCTTCAACCCTACTGAGCAGAGAGTTTTAAAAATGAAAAAAAGCACATGGGGAGGAACTCCCCCCAGCCTCCAGCTCCCTTTGTAATTGCCTATCGTTGCATGTAAATTTTAAATGAAGGTCATGGCATGGAAATTACTAAATGGGGCTGCTTATGAGGTGTCCCAAAAACCACGGTGTACATCACCATTGTTCCATCTGTGTCATTTCCTTTGCACACCAGCTACAGTTCAGTTACGCTTAAGAAAAATGAAGCGACCCCACCCCATCTCTCACCGTTTCACAGACATCTGATCGCTTTTCTGTGTCTTAAATGCACAAGCGAAATATGCCGTTAATAGGAACACAGGAGCAACCTTTTGCTATTTTAGGATGTGGTGAGTGCAGAAACGCTTGACACGTTGAATAATTTCCGCGATAACTAAAGACTGCCTGCCCTGCCTCCCTGTGGTTAGTGCGCTCCATAGCACAGCACAGGGCTGAAGAGCACAATTTGTGCTGCGAACCCCTGCCAGGTTCAAAGCCCAAACCTCCTACAGTGGTTGCTCAACCAGCTTTTTTAAAAGGTTGCAGTTTCATCTGCTCTGTTCTGTGCAGATGTCCCATGAGTTCTTTGTAGATTCTCTTTAGGGAGGCCTGGCTTAGCGGGATCCTGTGCTGGATAGAGAGAATTTGTACTGAACTAGCAGCCTGTACACCCCCTTGAGAAGGCAGGCACCCAGCACAGCAAACAAACTGCCAGGCCTGTAAATGGAAATTACTTATGTGACCGCATATGTGATCCCCTGCAACCACTTCATGCGTCGTCAGTGCTCCATCTGCGTCCTTTCCTTTACACACTAGCTGGCGCTCAGCTGTGCATCCAGGAAACACACGCACCCACCCACCACGATTTGTAAAGAGCTCCTGAGACACAGCTCCTGTCTCTACACTGGCATGGCACTACCGAGGAGCTGATTAATGGACAGCTTGCCAGGAGCTCAGCAACTCATTTCTCTGACTTGGTTAAGCCTGAAAATATTTTGGAATAAGCAAAAGGGAATTCTCTGTGCTCTGGAAGCCAAAAGCATCATCAGTGGCAAAGAGCATGTCAGTAATCCTGGAGTTTCTCTAATGCCTGAGCGATTATGAAGAGATGTTAAAAAATACTAAGAAAGACACTTTCTAGGGTAAAGTAGCTGAACTCTGAGCTCAACTAATAATTAAAATTATTCTAAATTAACATATTAATCTCACAGATTAAGGCTTTTCAAAGGAAGCTTTTATAAATCTCTAGAACTTGGTTAAACTTCTCTTTTTCCAGGCTAAAGCCTGATTATAACATTGAAGTAGTACACTTGTTTGTTTTCTGGAATAGTTTAAAGGGCATTTATTATTAGCTTTTGCCTTTGTTTTACAAAGAACACTATCACTAATAATAATAACTAACGATGACTATTACTATGAATACTGAAAAACTTTGCTTGGACACTTCAGAACAATTTTCATTATTTGCATAAATAATCACTTGTAGTTAAAAATTTTTCGATGGCCCACTGACCCTTGAAGCGTAGCTCACAAAGGATGATGATCTATCCAGCTGATTTTCGGTGTTTCAATACTGCAGATTGCTTTTAACAGCTCTTGCAACGTCTGAGCCCAGTCTTAACATCACCACTAGAGGGCAAGAAATTCTCATATAACTGATCCACAAAAGCCTGACCAAAAATGTGTAACACGACGTGAATTTTCAAAGCACGTAAACTTCCCAGAAAGCAAGAGGATTACGCAAATAAGAAAAGAATATAGTCCCAAAACTTAGACAATACTAAACAGTTAATAGCAGTACAGGAAAAAAAAAAAGAAAAAGGAGAAGGAAAAAAAAAAAAAAAGTACTGTCTCTTTAGAAACCATATCATCTCTCCTTTAGCCTGGGATCCTATGTCTATGTTTTCCAGTTATTGTAGACTTATCAAATTAGAACAAAATTCTTGTATAACTACAGATAAACCACAAGCCCTCTGGGGTGTACGCCTGTGTCTGAACTTCAGGAAAATAGTTTCAGTGTACTGGTCTTTGTTCTTTGCTAATGAATTAATGCCTGAAATATCAATAGGTCATGAATAAACAGATCTTCTATGCACAATCTCCTATCTGTTAATGCAGCATAAACAGTCTAAATCAGATTGGCACAGATGGAAGGATATTCCCCTTCCATGCTTTTATTAAGTATTTGCTTAAAGGCCACAATAAATGAAGAAAGATTTTTCCTTCCTCCAGATCCGCCCCACCCCAAGTATTTGGACAACCCAGACTTTCACTGAGCATCACCTTCAAGGGTTTTCTCACCACTGCAATCTGAGAACAACTGTTCTCTGAACATTTTCCAGTGGATTGTCATTTTAAACTGTGGTTAAAGTACAACTCTTCCAGCAGATGCCCAGGGGAAAAGCAAGCAGGACTGTGTCACGTGTCTAAAGCACCCTCTGGCCCAAAGTGCAACATGGAGCCAAGAGGCACGCTTAGCACTGGGGGATGCATTCTGTTATTTGTCATGCCTTTCTCCTGCGCTGATGATCCTTCCCAGACAGAAAGTTTTAAGACCATTACCTCACTTTCAGAGAGATAATTTAATATTAATTCCCAGAATTAATCATACATATACTTCCTGGGGAAAACTGTTCTCTCTGCTTTTATAACATTCTAGATAAATATGAGATGGCACTCAAAGTTGCTGCAAAAAGTAGTAAGTTGCAGAAACCTTTTAAAACTAAAGAAACATAGCTCACACGGTAAAATCCTTACTGAACAACTCTTCTACAACATAATAAGAAATGAATGAGACATGACATTTTTACACATCACCTCCAGCACTGACTAGTTTTTAGGGTTTTTTTGATTAAAAAATAAACCTAAAATGAAAATATTTCTCTTTCTAGGACTTTATAATCATTTCTTAGAAATGACTGACTGCCACAGAATGACAGGAGTTAGGCATCACAGCACGGAGCACAGTCTGAGAGCAGCAACGGGACCAGCGGATCTGAAACACTCAACAATACTGACAAGTCTCAGCGGAGAATCCACTTCCTAGCTAGAGTAAAAGTCTGCTTTACCTGAAAGCAAAGCAGCTGGTTCCTACCATTTGTTTATGTATTTCACCTCAATTTTCATGCATTAACCTGAACTCTGAAGCAGAAAATGTGAGTGAAGACTGAGAAGTGAAGTATAAGGATCTAAGGGTGTATTTTCAAATAACACAATTCAAAATAAATGGCAACAGCTAGAAGTGCCACCCTCAAACAGTTCATAATCTGAGTCTGTCTAGTAACCAAGTAAGATCAAGGGACCACTTCAGTGTTTTGTATAAGTGCTTGAGAACCCAGTAAAGGCACTAAAATATCTATATGTGCTCCTTATCTCATTTATGTAACTAGTAGAAAAATAAAACAAAGACTTTCTGTGGAGGACCAGCTATGCCATTAATATAGATGGTGCAACTGGGAGCAGACGCTGGCTTAGAGGAATGGCTGGGAAAGACAGAAATAGCAACAAGGAGTGGAAAGAATGTTCTTTCTTGCCTTGCCATTCAGTGACCTGTGACAGTATTTTGTTGAAATCAACAACAGGGCTGAGAGCTTGGCAATATGGTCTGAAGATAAGTAATAACTGGATGAGGAACAAGGCATAAGAATACCGCAGCCAGCCACTCATCAGCTTGCTTATCTCTCTCTTCCATCAAGGTGCTAAAAGCATTCATGATTTCTAATTCATCCACAAGTCACCCAGGTCCCTAAGTATTTTTAAGAGATACCTACCATGTTGTAGAGCAAGAAAGATAATTTTATTTGTTCAGTAATAACCCCTGAAGGCAGAAGATGAAACACTTGCAAACCTGCCATCTATTCTTCAAAGTTTGCTTTGGAATTCATGTAACAGAAGATTTAAATACACAGCCATATTTATAAATGCAGATATGGCAAAATCTTGTAAACTTCTTATAACTAAAACATCTGGCTATCCTAACTAAAATATATTGATACAGAAAAGAAACCAATCTGCTCCTGGGATTCCATGTGGAACTGGGAACACACAGAGTAGTGATTTCAAATGTTTCCTCTGATAATCTATCTCTGCAAAATCAATCGCCCTTTTTTAGAGCTCTTCTTCCCATGCACACGCCACTGGCAATGAGGAAACATACCCATTCAGTGAAGTTTAGTACCTATGGCAAGAGGAAGGAAATATCCAACATCTTGTTGCTATCATCTATAACCACCCACCAGCTATGCGTATATAAGATACATTCCATAGTTCGTAAGAGATAGATGCAAAAAGCCAGCCTATATAAAAGCAAACTTTAAATTATAAAAGGCACATGCATGAATAATGTTCAGGCAACATCTCATGCTGAAGGCCAGAATGTTCTCAATCCTTTTCTAGGTAACTCAAAACAGAAAGAGAATAGCAGGAGCTCTTCTCACAGTATATACCAAAAGGCCACAGACCCTTCTAGGCCAGTCCCAGGTTTTCTAAATGCACGCAAGCCATGTGAGAAGTGGGCTGAAGTCAACTAGCTCACCATGAGGCACTGGACCTCTGTGGAGCTCACTTCTACACCACTCCAAATCACTGCTGCAAATACTGTCATTGACAGAGCCTAACGGAGTAAAAGGAAGTGCATTACAGAAATAAGCACACAGGCGGATTAAGGGTCCAGATTTCTAAAATTTATGCAATCTAAACATGCTTTCTAGTCTTGGTTTATTTTTGGCTGTGGTTTAATCTGGCCTTGGTTTAATTTGTCATGCTCCAGTTCACCAGTCTGTAAAGCAGGTTTTTAAAAAGCACTGCAGTGAGGTAGCAGGTCTTTTCAGGGTTTGGTAAGCACTCAGCTACTTTGAGAAAAGGTTGTTGTGTCAATTAAAAGTAGTGTTCTTGTGCATATCTTACTTGGGATATTTAAAGGGTCCATTCTTTCATGGAGTTTCTACTGCTTTAAAAGGAAGGAGGGAACAGAAACTACGAAAATAACAGTTTTGAATAATATTGAAAAATCAGACTTAGGAAATTTGGTGCTGCTGTTGAAACCTGGATAAACTTCATGCCCCAAATCCAACTTTCCAGAGACAAATTGCCTCCACTGCAATTAGCTTTAATGTGTGGCATCTTGGCAGTATCAAAAGGTGAACAAATACTTGAGTAAAAATGTGAATTCACCTATATTTTCACCTCAAAAAGAGTTCTTCCTATATAAAGAATGGCCAATAAATACTCATGGGTAGAAGTGAAGCAGTGAGAAATATGTGGCACAATTAGTAACTCAATACATATCACCTATCCTGGAAATTTTTCCTCCAGTGCTCCCTAAAAATATTTTTCATTATCTTAACACTCAAGTCCTTATTGAATAGTTTCTTCACTCTTTTTCCATAATCAATGTAAAAATAATAGAGATTTTCAGTTAGTCTGATTTTCCTTTCTTAAACATTTAGTTTCTCTGGGTCCATACGTGAAGTTCTATATAGGCTTTGAGCATGTAAAAGTAAATCCAGAGCTGCAGATTAAGTGCAACCTTTCTCCATTCTAAGAACTAGAAAAAAGTCAACAGGGAGGCTTCTAACAGAGATAAATGTGTAGCATCTGAAAAAATGATAGAATAATTGTAAATACATAACAGTAAAAAAACCTGCATATAATGGTCATTGGAAGGACTATCCTAGGGCCAAAGATAAGGAAACATCTACCAGTTTTTAAGTCAAACCGTACATCAGTTTTTCAAGTAAAACTTCCAATATCCTACCAGAGATGTTGCTGCAGAAAACTCTCAGTAAATCACTGGTCTGTAATTGTGGAATCCTTACGGGAATCTGTGTAGGCAGAGTGGAGATGTAGTTCAAACCCTGGAAGATTAAGTTAGCCATGATTAATGTCATCACAGGGAACAAGTATCTTTGGAAAGCAGGAAGAGAAGCAATGATTGATGTTCCAGATTTGTATCAAGAAAGAGCACGTGAAGCAAGACCTCATTTAACAGAGATATGCATTGATCTCTGCTCAACGGAAAGCAGCCTGGAACTGATACAGTTGCTCCCTCATGTCCTCCCTGGGCAATCAACTTGCGTAAGAGAGTGATTAGAGTGATGATTTAGAATGAAGTTTTAGGTGTGGGCAATACAGGTAGGAGGAAAACTGGATTGAGATGAAGTTCTGTTAAGCTCAACTCAGTAAAGCTTACATTTAAGTTGTTTTCCTGTAGTAACGGTAAAAAGAAAATAAAATGCATCTGTGACAATAAGATACATGTTATTCCAAGAAAGGGTCAAACAGTTTTCAGAAGCTGCTAAAAACAGGCCCTGCACTGATTTCCAAGGCCCCTGGGATTTCTTTCCCTTTACAAAGCTGTGTTGCTAGAATAATTCCCCTACCAATGCTTTTGTGAGTGGTGCTCTGAACAAATCGGTCTAAACAGGTTCTTGCTCGTTCAGATGGCCTACTCTGAGCTTCTCTGGCCATGAGATTGCATTAATCTTCTAATTAAACACTGAGTTTTATAATCCACTGACAGATACCTCAGGAACTGCTGGTACTAAGCTCCTTTTCTAGTGTATTATTTATACCTAGATCAGAGAGATAACTGATCCACAGCTCCATCAAGACAGACTGCAAACAGAAATGACTTGCAGATTTAGTTGTCCAGGGGCCAGTTCTTCACACTAAGAGTACCGGATGCTACTGCAACACCACAAAACAGCCATAAACCTAGAAGGTTTGTTTATGTGGGATACTTTCAACAAAACCCATCTATTATCTTCCAGATACATCATCAAAAGGACTGTTCTGCAGGGAAAGAGTGAGATAGAAAATTTGTCTCACCACTGGCACTCACGAGGAGGCAGCCATTTCAAGTACAGCAACAATGCAGCTGCTGTTTCATCTCCTGCCAATTAGTCATGTAAGGGCCTACAATACACAAGGCACAACTGCTGCCTAATTCAATCTGAGTAAATCTTTAGATGATTTTTTGCTTCCTATGTCTGATTCAGAGCAAATAAAGCTGCGTGAACAACATTTCTAGCACTCTGATTTCTGAGTGCATTATAAAGAGAAAAAAGGTGCAAAATATTTTGTTTAAAAAATACCAACATTTTGAAAGCATTATTTTGTGGCTATATAAATCTTTGCTTTGCCCACATCCTAAGTACATACAGCATGCAGTTATGGTGTTTGCATCGCAAAGACATAGATGAATTAAGAGAAGGTAAACAAAATGGAAACTAAACAGAAGGATGTGCAGTACTGTTTCCTAGATGTGCATAATTTCCTAGAGCTACATTGTTCACGCAGTTTTTACAGCCAGTACTGCAGCCCTCTGTTCTTTAATAAGGCAGGGAGGATTGTTTAGTACTTTGCTTGATAAAAGCAAAGTATTCACATGAGCATAAGATTGACTTTATATTTTACCTTTGCTAATTCCTTCCTTTTCTCTGTCCTATTTGTTTTTATGCGGTTTTCCTAATGTAACATATCTATCTCCACGAATAGTGACTGACAAATATCTGCCTCTGAGTGATTCAAGCTAGTGTAGCTTCTTCATGAAAATTAGATCATCTTATTAACTTGAATCAATTAAAAGGAACAGGGGTTTCTAAAATTCTTCCTATTCAGTCTCCCTGAAAATATTTTCTCTTCTGGGGAAGCTGAGGAATACACATCTCAAACTTTACTCATTCCATGTTTCTTTGTGGACAAATCCAAGCAAAATAAATGGAGGTTGTCTATACACAATTCTTCCGAATATGTAAAATATACAGAAGTTTTAGATTCTTTGCTCTAATCCATATAATCTACCTTCCTAGGGGGGTAACAAAATTCTTGGAGCCTGAACAAAAATTGAACCAACAGTCTCCCTTTTTTTTTCTACTTCCAAATAAATTACAGTATTTACTATTAATGACTCAGATCAAAAAAGGACAGAAGAATACAACTGCTTGGACTGAGAGCTACTCCTGTGGAAGTGATGCTGAGTGTCACCAATTTGATTTTGAATAGACTTGCTCTCAGTTTCTCTAGAACAAGCATTTTGCATGTTTCTACATATTTCAGGAAATCTGACCCTACTTTCAGGAAGCCGGATATAAGAAATCAAAAATTCACCTGCACAGATGTGGATACTATCTAGATAAGCATGAGATCGAGTTCCAAGATTTTCTCAATGCCTTGCACTTGCAGCACTACCAGCTGCTGTTTCCATTCTTCCATACTGTACCCGAGAGCATGGCTTTCCTCAGAGCTGGCATGAACCTTCACTGATGAATGTTTCTCACATAAAGGAACTGTTCTACCAGACTCAGAACCTTTCTTAAAGACACATCTATTTTACTGTACGAAAAAAAAAAATTACAGGAATTTTTCTGAGATTCAAGGTAGGCCTGATTAATTCTGAAGGTCACATAACCAATTTTCTTAAGCCAAAAGTGGTGGCTACAGTAAATTATCTGTAACATTGTAGGTTCTATATCAATGAAGCAAGAAAACAAAATGCTGGAAAGTTGTCAAGTGAATTGTCCAGAGATTCTCCAGCCAGGACTGGATTTATGAACACTGGAGGAAATTCTGCTGTCCCTTAGGCAACAGCTCAGGTGCAAGCAGTGAAGCATGAAATCGAATTACCTTGAGCTTGCAGGGCCCATAGCATCAGTTATAAAATTATCCTGCCTTTTTGAATATTCATCTTCCTAACCGGATTGATTAATTGCAATGGCTTCATTTTTAAGCCCCATTTCAACTGTACCCAAATTCATATCTACAATTATGTGTTGTACAAGTAGGCCAAGTTCACCACCACAAACTGGGTATAATTTCCAAAGTTAGTAGAGATCTGCAACAGTTAAGAATGTGACTCACTAACTGTCCTCCATTAATTTAATGTAACGTAATAAGATAGATAAAACCATATTGAAAAAGGAACTTAATTTGGGGGGTTTATTTGGTTTGTGCTGGGTTTTTTTTCCTAATGTGTTAGCTTTCTCTGCCTCATGGGAGGAGGATCAACGCTGGTCCTACTCTGAGATGAAAGTGTTTCAACACAAAGAACTGCTTATTTGTCCTGGTTTCAGCTGGGATAGAGATAGTTTTCTTAGTAGTTAGTACAGCACTGTGTTTTGACTCTGCTGTGAGAACAATGTTGATAGGACACTGATGTTTTTAGTTGTTGCTGGGTAATGTTTATACTAAGTCAAGGACTTAGTTTGTTGGGCCCTGCCAGCGAGAGGACTGGAGGGGCACAGGAAATTGAGATGGGACACAGCCAGGACAGGTGACCCAAGCTAGCCAAAGGGATAGTCCATACCATGGGAAGTCATGCTGAGTATATAAACTGGGAGAAGAAGGAGGAAGATGGGGGACATACAATAGGGGGGTTGTCTTCCAAAGTAACCATTGCGTGCGATGGAGCCCGGCTTTCCTGGCGATGGCTGAACACCTGCCTGCCCATAGGAAGTAGTGAATTAATTCCTTGTTTGCTTTGCTTGTGCACACAGCTTTTGCTTTTCCTATTAAATTGTTCTTATCTCAACCTTTGAGTTTTACATTGCTTTCTGATTCTCTTCCCTGTCCCCCTGGGTAAGGGCAAGTGAGTAGGCGGCTGCGTGGTGCTTGAGCATCACTGCACAGAGTGCTAAACGCACACTGGCTGCCCTGGTGTGGTATTCCAAACTGAAGCCAACTTCACTAACACAGTAACTGAACGTCACAACCACACATCTGGGGTCGCTGGAAACTATTGCAAAGGACTTTAAGAAGGTTCAGGGATTGCACACACACCTTGTTTATTTCAGAGTCCAAAACCTGGCAGTTGCTTTCATTTGTACCATTTATGCCACTGTACAAATTCTGGAATGAGACTTGTTGATCAGAGCAAGTGAAAAGAGAATCTGTCCCAAAACTAAACATACTTTCTGACTTGTAGGAGAACAGAGGAGGGAACTAGAGTGAAAAAAAATATCTCTTAAAATGTAACTGAAATAACACCTTCTTCCCATACCTACTTGCTATCACAGGTTGCTTTCTTTCCCAACCTGGTGGCCAGGTAATGACATCACAGCAGCACATTTTGTGCGCAAAGTACCTTTGTGATACAAATAAAACCAGGTGTCAGTGAGAGTAGATTATACCAGAAAGCAGAACTGCTGTTGTCAGAGCAACTTCAGTGTCCCCTTGGGGATCTGTGAGGTGCGGACCTTATTTTGTTAACACTTTGAGAACCAGCTACACTATTATGTTTCCTTCTCTTTTTGGTCAAACAGCACCACCATATACACCATGGAAATACATCAACATTACCAACCTGTTCTTCTCTGCTTGTTCCCCATAGAACTGAAGGGAAACAGCACAAGCTGCTGATCTTTGAATCACCAAAATGAATCTTTTTCCTTGCCTTGGCATTAAATTATTCCAAGACTGAGCAAGTCAGGCAGATCTCAGACTGAGTCAAGGGAAGCTTTCAGTAAGCAGTTGCATCTGCCTCAGTTCATATGCCTCTAGTTAAACACCTGCAATAACACCTGTCTTGTAAATGCTGGTGTTTATCCAAGTGAATGCAAACAATTTAAGTAGTTTTGCTTTATTTTTTTCAGGCATTTGGAGACTCGTGCTGTGAGGTGTGTTTTGAGTCTGAAATCGGTCACTGTAGCTCTGTGAATATGAATGCCTGATTTCAAATGCCTCTTCTAGACTACCCTGTTTTGCAGAAAGGGGAAGGTCAGAGCTAAGTTGTGAGCAGCTGAAAGTAATTCCATTTATACACTTGCAAATATTTATTCATCCTCTGTGACAGGATAAATAGGTTGAGCCTACTTAGTCTTACCAATTACATTTGTCAAAGTATTCTTGGTCCATTTAACTGTGACCATGGCTGATTTCCTTAGATATAGTATCACAGAGTAGCATAAAGCTGCACTATGAGGTTACCCAGGATGTGGGCACACATATTTCTCTGTTTCACTTATACACAGTTCCCTCTGGTGATGGAGCCTCATAAACTTCAATTCTATCTCCTCCTGAGGTGCAGCAAACATCTAAATTAATGTTGACATGCTCCCAAATGCCGGCAGTGTGATTTTTGTTCAGTCAACACTTTCCAGAGACTAGAGACTCTTCCGCATCCCAAACTCTACTGTAAAATGATTTTGTTCTCCATGACAAGTGTAATCCTGTTTTAAAATAATTATGAACTTCCATGTCTGATGCAAATGCTTAATGTTTGACACTGATAACCCTTGGACAGCACTTTTAGATGCACTTTTAAATACTGCAGCTAACTGGAAAACTCTCATGACCAACTGAGCACTACCTGCACTGGATCCGAATGCAAGACCTAGCCCATTTCAGCTATGTTTCACGTTCAAACAGGTTTGTTCATTTTTCCTACCTCTCTGAGGAAGCAGAATCCCTCCCTGCCTGCAGAGTTATCCTACAGACTTTTCAAATGGGATGAGGTGAGAAAGGAAGAGATCAGAATAGCTGTTGAAGTTACACCCAGCATTACTGATCAACTTCTGCCTGCGTATCACCTCTCATGAGAGGATATTTGAGACATCTCACCTGTAGAGGAAAAAGAACCAAGCAAGCAGGAAGCATTGTACACATCTAGCATAAAATCTATATTTGTCTGAAGTATCGCTAGCTTATGAACTGCCTTTTTGTTTTCCTTCCTAATGACTCAAATATGCTTGGTCAGCAAGCTTATTTTTTTCCTGTGCTGTCATGCGCATATTTAACTCTTCTACTTGAGAAACTGAGCACTGGTTTAATTAAACAGAATGTGAGTGACCACAACTGCTTGGGTGTGTGTGGACTTGGTACCCTGGCAAACAGTATTACAGACAGCTACCCCAGACATCTGTGCCAACACACCTCGTTATTAGAATGCAGTCATCCTGCTGCTGTTGTCCTGCGTGCTGCTCTATCAGGGCAAAGACAAGCCAAACAGTGTGATAGCTGGTTGGGACTAGAGTAGATGAAGCACTTCAACACCTGGGAATCCAAGCGCTAGGGTTCAGAAAAGAATCGATAAAGCTGCACATCATTCCTTTGTCCTTTTTTTCTTGCTAAAAGATAAGGTTGATCTCATTCCAGCCACTACTCAATCCATTTGATGTTTGAACCTCTGTGTGACATCTGATTATTCTGATATTAAGTTTACACTGTTTAAGCCAAAGTCTGGGGAAAAACATGGTAGCATATGAATGGAAGATTTCTAAGCAGCCATTATATGGAAAATGACATCTCTGATCCAGATTTCTTTATGACTTACACAACAGGGGTTATATAATTTGTTACTAATATTAGATATGAACTTTGGTATTATTTAAAAGAATGCCGGTTTCCATTTTTACATAAAAAATAATCTGTTAGACTAACAGAGAATATGTATTTTTTCAGATTCATTGTAGAGATAATTCTGTCTCTAACGTTTATGAAATATACAAATTCCATTTCATACGCACTGTTATATCAAAAGCTCATGAAGTCAGCAGAAACAATCCTGCTGACTGCATGGACTCCAGATGAACTTTGGCGAGCACAGTTTTCAAGCTCTTTCAAAGGGACCTTTGCTGAGGCAAAGAAGAAATACAGATGAATACCCTGTTTTTCAATATTATACTGTGCATTATGTCTCAGATTTCTTAAAATATGCTGTCAAATAGCTTGTACCTATCCACACATTTAGTCATCAGCAGAAACATGTAACAACCTTCCAAAAGCTACACTTGTTAGGCCCTCAAAATAAGATCTGCTTAGAGATGGTAGGGGTAGCAATAGTACAGTAGTAGTAAATTTTAACTTAATTTTTAACCCAATGCATATATAATGTCTAGAAGGTACTGTTATAATGCTTTTGTAGCTATCTGCCCAACATGTGACTTACACACCAATTTCAGGGGTGGTAGTGTTTCTGGTTGTTTTAATCATGCCACTGCTGAGATGCCTTGAAATATACAGTCTTGTGTCTTCCTCAGCACTGCTGCTAACAACAGAGCTGGCTGTTTTTCACTAGATGATTTTTAAAGCATTTATAAAACACATAATTGCATTACTGCTTTCAAAAGGGCTACAGTTTTCAGCTCTGCCTTGCTGGAAGGCAGCATGAAACCCTAATACATAATACAGCACATCCTTGTCTGCTTCTAGTCAAATACATCTCTGCTACAATAGATTAGTTTTAGACCCTTTCTACCACAGGTTGGGCCTGCTCCCAGTTGAAGCTGGGTTCAAAGGGAATTAGTAAGCACAGTTCAAAGCCTGGCAGATAGTAACTTGAAAGCAAGATGGAAGACTAGAAAGGGAAACAGGTGAAGGGTGGGAAATGTACATTACAATTAAGTAACAGCTAGCATTAGCCAAAGCAATTATGTGGGTGTCTTAATGCTGTTTTGTTTTTAAGTTATTCAGGGTATCAACCACCATGTTCAGTACATGTTTGATGGGAAGCTGCAAGGACTTTGATAACTGGCTGAAAAAAAGACAACATTTCCAGTACAAGTTCTGCTTTGCCTTATCATGAGTTGTCGACACAACAAGTTTCTTCAGAGCTGTTGCACGTCAGATAGGAGACAGAACCTAACAGCCAAATCCAAGTCCTGCTACCTATTAAAAAGAGGGGAAGCCTGTGTTATGGCTTTAATATTTTTTCTGGCCTAAACCAGGACTTCTGGATTCCCATTTTGCAATTTTTTGAACTGATTGTTCTCCAAAACCCCTGTGCACTTTTCCTAAATAAGCTCAAAGATATATCTCCTGCTAAGAAATGCACAATCTAACTTCAGAATGAAATACAAGCTTTACATAAAGATGCAACCAAACTCTTAAGGAAACTCACCACACCACAAGGCAATCAAATCCAAGTGCCCAATCCTAATCTTAACTCCATCCATATCAGACTCAGAAGACTGCTTCCTTCATCTGTTATTTTTCTAGGCAGACCATACAACAAGTCTTTCTCCTTGTACTCACAGTAGTGATATTTTCAGTAAAGCTTTTGCCAATGCAGATGAAAGCACTGGCCTTGGTTTTTTTGCACTGCTACCAAGGACTTTCCTCCCAAGGATATCAGCAAGCGGTTAGTATTAGTAAATCCAGAGTTCAAACAACTGTCTCCATAGCATCACAGTTATCCATAAATTCTTTTTTGTTCTTGAAATCAAACAGCTAACCAAAACAAGGGCTCTCATCACTTATTGCATTGAAGAGTTCTCCATTTTCACTGAGTTTTTCTTGTTCTCAGGATTTTCAGGTAAGAAAAGCACTTTCATATTGGCCGTGGCTCCATAAAACAAGTTCTTTGTTTTAAAATTTTTAAGTTCTCCCACTTCTTTCCATTAAAAAAATAATTCTTACATAAAAAGCAAACAACACAAGAATCATTTGCCAACAAAACAATAAACCATTGAAAGAAACTGAAAGTAGTCAATGCTCATGAACAAAAAACCTGAGCAATAGCACAGCGTCTTGGGATTCAAGCTGTCTGACTTTCTGTCCATCCATTACTTGACATTTTCTCTCCCCTTGCTTGTGTTACAGAGGTTATAACCAGAGGCTACCAAACTTTAGCTAAGCTAGCCTCTTCATTGTCACATATTCTGGCAATTCTGTCCCTTTGAAATGACTACAGACTATAAAGGTTTGGGGTTCTTAAGAGAGGTAGCACTTGCAGAGAAAAATCGCCTCTTAGAAAAGTGATACAGCACAGATAATACATGAATGTGCTGTGACATCCTGCCAATGACTGAGTGCGGCTAGGAGAAGGGAAAGCTGCAACAGTGGGGAAAAAAACCTGGAAGAACAAATCAATCTTTTGTCAATGTCCTGCTGAAAACCCCAGCAACTGTGGCACCCTCTTTCTCTGCATTAATACAGGGCTGAACTGTAACCACTCCACCTGTCCCACAGCACAGTTGTTCCCATGTTGCTGTGCACTCTTTCCCCAAAGCGAGGAACTATCTGACCGACAAGTGTGGGGACAGTCTCCAACCACTCACCCGTCCTTCGCTCACTTCCAGCTCAAATGCTCCCCATGCAGAACAGCTGGTGAGTCACTGCAGGGCCAGTCAGCAGCCAAGAACAACAAAAGGACAAGGAGGGGAAAAGTCTTAGCTCACCTGTCTTATCTTCTTGGAAGCTCAAGCTGGGTCCCAGTGTTTAATAGAGTTTTAAATACTTCTTGGGAAAGCAGAACCTTTTAACTGAACCTAAGGCTTATGGATTTTGCTGATAACAAAAATAGTTTTTCAAAATTCTTCAAAGTACCTCTCAACATAACTAATGGTGCAGCACTAATCCGCCTCTCCCTTGGCATTCATATCCATCAGAGGTTTAGTGACAGTGCATTTACATTCAGTACTGCACTACAACCTAGTGAGACTTGGACTTAGCTCTTCACTACTCCTTACTACCCTGTAAGAATTACAATAAGAATCTGCTTTCAGATTTTAATTTCCAAATATCAGACTGGCACTTTTAGTATCACACTTACAGATCATTAAGGCTTTGTTCTGCTAGGTTTATTATGTATATCACAAATTCAGGCATACTGGATGCAAATGCACGCCTGCAAAAATACAATTTATCACAACCAAGTTGAAAACTAGTCTTGGTTATTTTGATGAACATTTGGAAACATACCTTTAATGCTGATCCATCTGCATGTCTGACTATGTAAGAGCCTATGGTATATCTCATTTGGAATGCATGTTTTATAGGACCGCATAAAAAGGGCATTAAGTGATAGAAGGAAAGTAGAAACTGGCTGCCTTTGCTCTGAACCTTCAGGACTAACTCACCAAGCCTTCCCCAAAAGCATCTGCATAATTATGGCTTCGGGGTCAGCAGGTGTGTTTGAACCACTTTCTTAAAGCTTACTAGTAGGAATAAGCTTACTAGCAGGAATGCTTGAAAAAGGAAAATGGGGAAAATATCCTATGCATTGAGCTATTCTCTGCCAATGTAGCCACACATTGATACAGCTTTTGAAATACACAGGTATCTACTTCCACTACAGGCAATAAATTAATTAGTATTACAATAAAAATGAAAGTTCATGCAGTTTTTGAACTGTAACAGTAGAGAGCAGCCACTTCACAATTTCACTGCAGTTTTCTCCACAGTCTTAATTGTGGCTAGCATAGAGTTAAAACAAGGAGTGTGAACAGAGCTCCAAGCACTAGAAAGCCAGTTTGCACTGCTAATTCGATTGGGGAATCCACAGGAACACATCCATCTTCTGCTATAACATGTTAATATAAATGGATGTGTCAGACATTAAACATAATCTGCGCACTTGCTGTAGGCAGTTCCACTTGCAGGGCTCTAACAAATGTTATTACAATGAGACTCCATTTGCTCCAAACTCTGCCTCCATCACTGAATAGAACAGAAACAAGAAGCCTTCTTGCTTTGCATACTTGTCATGAGTTTGGAGGAAGGGACAGACAGGATGAGAAGAAATATCAATGCAGAGATAGGAAGGCTTTTATCAACTTAGCACTTGCAAAAATGCAGCCTGTCTCTTTGCTCCTGTCAGGAGACTGGAAAAAGAGCTTCTGCCAACGTCTGTACAATCAGTGAGTTTCCACTCTCAAGCAGCATGAACATGCATTTTTGCCTCCAGGAGGAATGTGAGAGCATCATGTGAATACGAGTGGTGCAGAGTCCAAAGGGCTCCAGCAGACAAACAGCCACCGATATTGATGAAAGCAACATACCTAGGTATGTTGAAAACATCATTGAAAGGAAAAGGATTTTGCTTTTTGAGGCAAATACAAGGAAGGGAACTGTTGTCAGTTATAACTGCTCCAGTTCCAGGTCATGGAAGCACTGAACCACTTTTTGGAATCCAGCTGGTTTTAACTGAGGGTAAATGCCAGGGAAAGAGGACAGGCAGCATGTCAGGCCTGAACTTAGCTGTCCCACTTCTCCCTGAATTTTCTGTAAATTTAGAACCTCCTAAAAGCTGTCCTTCTCCTCCTGTATAAGATTTAGCAGCTTTGCTCTTCTGTATGGCAAAGCTGGAAGTTAACTGGCTGGACTGCCTGCACAATATCTAATTGTCAGTATCATGTTTTGTTTTGTTTTTTTTTTAACATTACACCTTCTGGAAATGATGCAAAATGGTTATAGCAGCCACTGCAGTCTGTCTTGAAGCAGATATAGCTTTTTAATTTCCTGCACTGTAGTTCTGTAGGAAGAAGAAGTTTTCAGCAATACCAGACAAAAAATCTTGTCCAGCAGAACCGGTCTTGTGGTAGACGGCTCAGCTTACCTGCACTATGGCATGGTAAGTATTTCACACACTTCGCCAAATGTGTATTTCATATACAAATGACAAATGCATTTTTGGGGTCATAATTTAATTATTCCAAAGGCTACCACTCATTTCCTTCTGAAGTTCATCTTAAATATTTGACGGAATTAGCAATATCATTCCAACCTGCTCGTCTGAAGAACTGCTACTGAAAAGCAAAGTTTAACTCCACAGGCATTCCTCAATGCCCACAACGAACTGCTGCCATAGTATTATAAAAAGGCCATTTTGGCCTTGTTTCTTGAACATCCCCTCAGTAACTGAACACAAATAACTGGGCATTCTGGTGATGATTGTAAAGCCTCTCATCAGCCTTGAATACTTCACCCCTAATGGTGTTACTGACTTTAATTGTGACTGTCATTACACTTGGCTGACGAAACTCCTGCTTTTAAAGACCCTGGGGTTAAGCTGCTGAGCAAGACTTTTGTGGCAATGTCAACATCAGCTTCTTGTAGGTCCTTCTAACTGAATATAAGTGGTTTAACATCTCACCAGCATGTTAGGACAGGGAGAAAGGCAGCTAAGGTTCAGCTCATTCAAGATGGAAGCACATTGTTTGGTATAACAAAAGCTCTAACAAGAATCACAGTGGTGTTCACTCAGCTACTAGAGCTTACTAACTATCCACAGTGCCTCTTTCCCTCCATACATATAGCACGGAGACTGCAAAGGCTTGTTTCTGTTCTCGGCCTTGCCCTAGTTACCTGTGATTAAAAACTGAAGACCTACCTCACACTTTATGTGAAGTGTTAGTGCACATACTGGAAACTGTGAGGCAACAAACTGAGCAGCCAGTCTATGGAGGGGTGTAATGCAGGAGCAATGCCACACTGGTGTTACTGTCTGTCTCTTCTGCCAGTGTCTGCACACTCACAAAAGAGGACAGAGTAAGTTCCGAAGAGCTAGTTTCTCTCACTGCCCCATCAAGTTTGATCCCTTAGATGGCCTTCATAGTCAAACTTATTTCCATTGAAGCGTTCGAAGAGTACTGCAGATGACATAACTGCTGACTGCAAATCTCCAAATTGCTTAAATTAAACTACATCCTTAAGCTTAATTAAAAATTCCTATGACATTGTGGCAAAACTATTGCAATACATTTAGGATGAAATATCCTGTTTGGTATTTAGAAGATGTATCTTACTCTGCATCTATCTAGTAGCTCTGCCTTTGCCATTCTTCTGGGCAGGCTCCAAGCAGGGGGACTTGCTGCTGGTGCAACAGCTACTCAGCTCCGCTACCAGGAAGGCCAAGTGAGAACTAATGTGACAGCTCTTCTAGCTCCTGCTGTCACTGCAGGACCATAGCAGTAAAAAAAAAGGAAGCCAAAATGGTAGAAAGCAAGAGTACAGATAGGTGCCAAAATATGAGGTGTTTAGCCCTCTATTTTTCTGTTACAGGCTAGAATAAAGGGAATCATGCCTTTTGGGTATGTACCTTTCTACCAGCTCTTCCTGAAGTAGGCAGAACTTCATATATCTAGAGAACTTACAGTAAAAATGTCTATGTAGTATTAGGCAATATAAACAGTGCTCAGCACATCTTTATTAGAAATTGAGCTAATCTACCACAGGGGAATGCAGCATTGTATCTGGCCTTCTAGCCTCAGAAACACTTAATAAATCATGTTACAGGATAGAGTGAAAAAAACATAGTCTGGCTGGCTGGTTCTCTAGGACAACACTGCAACAGAAGGTAGGACCCCCTACACCACCCAAATCATCTGACACACCCAGTGTGTAATGACATATAGCAGAATCTGTAGCTTCATATTTGGTCATTGGTTGTTGTTTCTAGTAGAGCTGTGACTCAAAGTGCCTAGCTCAACGGGCACACAATTACCCAATTCATCTTCCTGAATTGTGCCTCCACTTTTCAGCATTGACTCACTAATAGGCTAGGTACGCTAATATTTACAGCCCACCTCAAATCATTTTCAACATCTTATTTGGCCAGGAAGTTTTCTTGAAGATGTTTTACAAGAATCCCTCAGCCTGTAGGGTCCCTGCTTTCAAGAATTACTTTTGTTGAGAGCATTAAAATCTACCCCTTGCAGACTAGTCTTAGTCAAGACAACACAGCCTGCTTTTTAGCAGTGCCAGTTGTCTGCAGTTCTCTGATTTCAGCTTGAATTGAAGATATGCTCAGTATTTCTAGAGACTAACATCTCTTCAAGGAAGTTTGTGTGGTAAATAGTAGAGAAATAAAAACAAATTACAGATCATATGTATGTGATTTTTTCTGGGATAAATTACAAAAGATATAAAACATCTGTTCTCAAATGTTATATTCTTTTTTTAAAGTCATTTTGGAAATCACTGAATAGCCTAGGAATGGAAGCTTTACTGTTATGATTACTGACATTTGGCTTTCTCTCTCATCTGAAATTCTCTGTACTTGCTTTAATCCCAGCAATGATTTATTTTTTTTCTCCTTACAAAAGGAAGAAATGGCAGTCTGGTACCTTAGACTGACTGTAACAGGGGAGGGAGATTTGTTAGGAAGATCCAGATACCTATCTGCAAATTATTTTTGGTGCATTCGCTCAGCCCTCGACAGCTCCTAGCTGTATGCACTCTGGGATCTCAGTTCTCCACAGCACTGTTCTAATTTTGTGTTAGCATAAGAAGCTGTTCATAAGGCTGAAACATGGACAAATCTTTTCAGCCCCATTGTCTCCAAAAAGGCAAAAGATTAAAGAAGGAAGTTATAACAGAGAATAACAATCTGAACACTTACTGTAAAAAAAAAAAAAACAAAAAAAACAAACAAACAAAAAAACCTAACAACTTTACCTCACACTAAAAGATAGCACTCCTTTTATACATGTTGGCTATGAGATGGCACATACTCTAGCTGTCCTGGGTAATACTGGCACCCCCTGATCTGCCTGCTTACAGCCGTGACCAGTGTCCAGGGGCGCTGCTGACTGGAATCAGAGCACTGTTGAATAAACTTTCTTCCCTCTACTTGAAGTTACAGCGAGCAAGCAGAAACCTGGCTGGTGACTGTTCTCTGCTTTCCTGCCTTTGCAACTCTTCTGTGCTCTGATTGATTTAGGAGAGAAAAGACAACCCCACAAATAAACAAAGAGCTTGATCTTCACATTCAGCTGATCCTGAAGGCTCAGCACAGCAGCAACTCTCATTTTGTTTTGCAGAGCTTTTCAGTGCTGCATCGAGTGAGAGAGGAAAAGAAACTGACATCTCTTTTTACACTAGACATTTCTAGGTGGTGGTGGTAAGGTGCCATTGGTTATGGGAAAAAGGAGGAAGGTGGCACAGCCACCCCAGTTTGGGAAAGAGACCACATGCACAAGTGACACAATATTCTTGAATTCAGAATGCTGACCAGAATAATCTCCAAGTACCTCTTCACTATTTAGCACTTTATAGGCTTTGATGCAAGAAAAATTCTATTATAGTCAGAGTTAACACAAAAACAACCAATCACCCATACAATCCAAGTGAATTTATCTACAGATCCAGACATCTCTGCACAAATAACCTTTGGTATCATTCACTCAGCCTTATTCCTGACTGTAGCTCTGCACACAAACCTCCCTCTTGGGTATGGAAACATATGTGGCTCCATCTGTCTCACAGCTGGCTATGCCTTCTTGCATAATAACTATGCAGTATCAAAAACAATGTAAGAAATCACCATCAACTACCAGAGACTGTTGCATTTTGGCTCGCTTTTCTAATAAGATGCCTGTAAATTTTCTGAGCTACAGACAAACGACTACATCTGTTGTGGAGCAGAACGCAACTCCATAAAGCCCCTCATGAACTTCTCTCTCTTCTGCAAGCCCAAGACTACTGGCCCTTAAAATCAGAACAGCCAGCCTACTTTCTAGCTTTGAGGACAAGCTCACTGCCAAACCACTTCTCAGCAGACATTCTGATTCAGCCATATACTTTAACTCAGTGATGGCACCTCTAAAGCATCATTGTTTAGGGCCTATGAAACAAGACTGGCCTGAAAAAAAAGATACAAACAACAAAATCGCATCTGAGGAAGATGAAACCATGGTATTTACCAAGCCTGTTGGATTACAAGGCAGTGGAGGAAAAAAGGATGTCTACTTGAAAAAGCCTGGATGATAAGTCAACGGATAAATATTGTAGTTTCACCCCACAGAAGAAATTATCATTGTTGACAAAGACACTTAGGAGATAGTACACTTAGGTTCTACTTAGAGCCTGAGGAACTGGAAGGGACACATTGTTTGAGGTTTGCTCAGTTTTATTCAAATTGAAGTACTTCCTTCACACACACATGTATCATAACCAACTTTCACTCTGAATGTTGAATTCATTCGGATATAATTGGAACAAACACTGCAAAGTGAATGAGGTTGAAAAAACCCACTGCTTTCTGTAAAGCAGGCTTGAACACTGAAGTTTTCACTGGCCAAATCTGTGATATATTGGATATAAACATAACCAATAATTTCTCAGCTTGTTCTGAAGCTAAATTCACACTCCCATTTAAGAAAGGAAAAGGCTACAGCACTGGAAGAAACCTGATATTTATCCTGCTTTTAATTGATGTCTCCATTATCTGACCTCTCAAAAAGACTACAAAAGCAAACATCACAGTACATGTTTCTGACTTGCCTAATCTCTCCCTGTCTAGGCTGATTTATTGATTTCAGTTGAAGATTAGCCAATGTTGAACTGTAACTGGTTACATTCAGTGTGAATTAGGTTCTATGTAGAGTCTGAGGAACTGGAAGTGTCACATTGTTTGAGGATTGCTCAGTTTTATTCATACTGAAGTACTTCACACACAGTTGCATCACCTCCAGTTCACTGTGAGAAGTCACTTGGTATAACCAAAAAAAAATATCTGTTTGGTGTTTAGTGCTGGGCCAAAGATCATTAAAGTCAATGAAGTCAAGCTTCTATTGACATTGCAACCCAAATTCCAGCTACTGAAATTCTCAGAACTGTAGTCAAAATAGCAGATATGCTTATCTGACCCGGTGAAACATAAGCCTGTCTTCTGATCACCTAGTAGCTGTTCAGTTGGGGTTTTTTACAGACTGCTTGCCTGCTTGCATATTGTTGACATCATGGTACATGCTCCTTTACAGCATTTATCACATCATCAGCATCAGTGTTGTTTAAATATATATGAGCAACATACTGCTTAAGCAATAATTATTTTTCTTCTAAACAGTGACAAAAATATGGAAAAAATTGGATCTATATTTCTAAATTATCCTTTTATCTATTTCTTTCTAGAACTAGGCTGAGACTGAATATTAACTTCCACAGCAACCCATTACGACACCAAAAGTAAAACTAAGTTTCTGAAATTACATCGGCAGCTAGCAGTGCTGGGAAATTTGTCATATTTAAAGGTTTCAGGACATATTTGTCCTATGATTTTGAAAACACAGTTCCTCCTTTTAGAAAATCTCATTAATAACTACAAGCAGGAGAATGCAAAAAGTGCAGAACAGTTTTCAATAAGCATATGTTAATATTTGCCATGATGTATCAGCAAGCCTTTGTTAGTTCCTCTATATGCTGTCTTTTAAAAGAAACAGAGTAAGTCTATTATCTTCATTCACTGGCAATCCGACAGTTTTCATGATTTATTTTCTATAGGTTTTCATTATTTTTATAGAAGCAAGTTGCATATGTATAGCACAATTTATTTGCTGTTCTATGAAATTCTTAAAGGAAGATAAAAGTATCAGTGTATCCTCAGATCTCCAGTGCTTTCTAATATGTGACTAAATCGGGGGGGGGGGGGGGGGGGGGGGAAGTTTCTTAGATCCACTCTAGGATGGAATTCTTAAAGGCAACTCACAGAATTAGGAAACAAAAATCCCATCTGTTCATACTAAATTTAAGTTTGAAAGTCTCACTTCTAACATTTAACATATGTTGAGATCCCAGGATTTCCGCCCTCCACTCCCCCCACCCCCCCCCCAAGCAAATTAAATATATCACTGCAATTGGTTTCAGTAACTCTCTTGCATAATATGGAATGACTGTTTCCTGTAAATGCCACATATCTTTCTTCTTGTAGTGCTCGCCAGTATACTTTGAACTGCTTTTCACACATATTTCATTGGCAGTTTGGACATATTCCATCAATAATGCTTTTATGTCTCAGCCTGGAGTTGGATTATAACCCAGAGGGTTTATTTTGTAGGGTTTATTTAAACAGGCAATCACTGTTCTTACCATGATAAATCCTTGTTACTTGCCAAGCTCTGAGAATGGTACATTCTTAAATTAAGGGTATGTTTACCTGAAGGAAGCAGCAGATATCAGTCTTAGATTCAGCTCACCATTAGCTTACTGATCTGGAAATAATTGTTACAGAATGGGCAGTAACTTTTGCCTCTAAACACTACGAATTCAGTTTTGTAAGGAGGAAGCCAACTACCCAAGTATTGTCATTCACACTAGAAGACAAAGCCCTTCAAAAGACATCTTCACACTTCACTAAAATACAAGCTGCCATTCTATTATTAACATTTATCTCAGGAAAAAGCCAAAATAAGAATCCACTGTTAATATCTCCACCGCCATCCCACAGATGCAGGGGTCTACATATAAATTTGACAGTTACTTGAAAAAAGTTGCATGCTTCCCCCATCCACCCTTCTTTATATATCAGAATGGACCACATCCATCCTGGGAGGACCAATTACCCTGAGAATGATTCTAACATCAAGAATTATGAGTTTCATCATTTAAGTACCGTTACTATTGAGACCATAAAAATCAGTAAAAGGCTGTTAAGGACACTGGGGTGGAGCAGTAAGAGCTAGGGTGCTCCCTAAAGGAAGGCTAGAGGGGAGCCAAGGGTGGCCACAACACTGGCTGGGCAGCGAGCTCCCCCACAGGGCACAGTCCCGCAGCACCCAAGGTGACTGATGACAACAGATCCTCTCAACAGTCCAGTGACCATCAGACAAAAGCAAGGCAACAAGTGAGACCCAAGGTCAAACTGGGAAATACAAACAATAATTCCTGAACAGAACTGGGAACAGGTACAACCTCTGTGATATAGCTTAGGCCAGGGTTGAAGGCCCGGGTCTCTGGTTAGATAAGGCTTTAGGACCCTTGGGTAGGCAGTGGGTATGCCCCATAGCTGGATCCATGCCATCTCTTCTAGGACCCACTGCTGAAAATTCAGACTCATAGTGGGTTCCCCAAAATTCAGCCTTTTTTCTCTGATGTTCTTTTCCACCTCCAAAGAAAATAAAGTTGCAATACAGAGGCTCCTCTCACCCAGTCTCTTAATTAAGTCTGTACCATTATTGCAGTAGGGCTCTCTCTTCCTTTCCTTGCAATGAGAGGTGGTTGTTAGGAACTAGAGCTTGATTTATAGTAACTATTAGTAAATTCTAAAAAATACAATTCAAACCATGTACTTTAATGGAAAACAGACATAAGCCTCCAGTTAGACAGCAAACCTCCCATCAGACTCCACTTCATGTAAAAATGTGGCCAAATATCTCAGAACTTCAACCTTGTGCACTAGTCTGGATAAAACAGTGTCACAGACAAGGAATCAAACTTCAACTGATCTATCCTCAGAACCTGAAGGGCAACAGGAAACAAAGGCAGTACTGTACCACCCAGCTGGATTTAGGAACATTTGAATTCTGTTTAGAGATACTTGAAGCACATGTGTATTACATAATCACACACAGACTGGGCTTTGTGGACACATAATAGACTGCTGCTTTGCTCACATGGCAAACTAAAACTAAGATAAGAGTCAAATATAACTGGAAGAACACTGTGGAAAAGAATAAAGAGTATATTCTTAGCCAGAAATTCTTGCCTTCTGAGAAATGAAAATTCAAAAGAGTCTTTTTAAAAAGACAGATGTAAAATTTCACAGTATGATTAAAACCAGGAGTTTTGAAATGTAGGTCACCAATCATGCTGGGTAATACAGAATTTCCATTTCAATTGTGGGAAGAAATACATCCAGTTAGACATATGTTTTATCATGAAATCAAGACAATCAATAAAATCCCCTCATTAATTTGTCACAGATAAAAATGTATTTCTTCCCACCACAGTTACTAACAACCTAACTCCCAACCCAGTCAAGGCTTGAAAGATAAATTTGTCAAAACCATCTCCATCGGGTCTCACTGGTAACACATCGCTAAGCCCACTGCTATTTCCACAAGGCTGATAATACCAAATTCATCGAAGCTGCAATTTCACCAAGGCTTAGGGACTTAAAGCATATGAATGCAACTACTTGAGGTTCATTCTGTCTAAACTTACAAAAAATGTGCAAATAATTTTCCAGAGTATCTTCAAAGAACTAGGGGAATACAACTCATTTGATTGGGTTGTGTTTGATTAGAAAACAGGTTTAAAAAAGTGAGTTTGTGCTCTAGAGGAAATAACAGCTCTGAGAAAGGGAGGGACGCAATGTATCTCCCAAACTTGAAGGATCCTACGTGTGCTATATAAACTCCCGAACAAGTAAGGATTTCATGTTTGATCTGACGCCCTCTTCCAGAGCTACCATTAATTGCTCATCATAATCTTGTTAAGATGTTTTCAAAGGTCAAGTAAATCTCTATTCCTCAAAATCTTGAATAAAATTGATCAACTTGTAAGTTTCCTTTTTGACACTGTTAAACAACTTTTAAACTGGGATTGCTTACACTACAAGCAGGTTCTTTCCATTCCTTATAAGTACCTTTTCTAGGCAAAGGAATCACTCCCACAGGTTGTTCAGGGGCAGAAGATCAACTACAACCTGATAACCTAACACCCTTTTTAAAAAAAACAAACTTTGTCCCCTATCCTTCCGTCCATCTGTCCGTTCCCCCCAGTTTCTGAAAGTAAAAGAGGATACTGCCAGAACAATCTGAAACATGACAAGGCATTTCTATAGCCTACAAAAAATAACAAAGACTTCATAAATTGAAAATAATATTTGAAGCAACATTTGCCTTGTTAAGATAAACAACCTATTAACAACACTTTAACATTCTCCATTTGTAGCAGCAGCTGATCAGTTTTTATTTTAATTATGGTGGCTACACTTGAAAATTGAGGTTTTAACAGAGCTGTGTGTCATATGCATGATATCCAGGGTGCAACCCAGGAAATAAAAACTATATTGTACAGCTACGTACCAAAGCTTCAGATGCATTATCTCCTGAAAAATCAAAGCCTCCTTGCAATACTTCCATCATTGGTTCATTAACAATAATGAAGCTTAGCTCCCTAATTTACACCTCAGTCAGCAAATTCCTTGTCCAGGCCTAGACAAGCTAAAGCAGTAACATCTCCTCTAGACGGAAATTAATTATTAAGCCACATTTGTCAAGTGAAAGCAGCAGAGTGGCTGACTCCCTAGGCAACTGCTAGTGGCCTGAAAACACTTCTATAGCCTTCATGCTCATCTAAAATGGTTGGATTTGCTCAGTTGCCCAAATCAGGCTGTTTACATTAAACCCTACAGGCCAACAGACCACAGAGACCAAATGTACTGCTGTGATCCCTCCTCTCCACTTACACCCAGCCTCTTCCAATAAACACAACAGTGAGGTACCATTACTAACCACACTACTACTAAGCTCCCTGTTTTTTACTCCAGTTGTACAAAACCTATGCAGTCACAGAACAATAGAATCATAGAATGGTTTGGGTTCAAATGGAGCTTAAAGATCATCTAGTTCAACCCCCCTGCCACAGGCAGGGACAATGCACCTTTTCTAAATGAGCTGCTCTTCCTTCTGGCTTTTGATTAAAAACTGCAGAAGTTCTGCTTCATTCTATTTAGGACTGAATTCCTCAAATCTCTCAAAATTTTCACACCAGGAAACTAATTTCCGATCCATGGGATATTGTTTACGCACCACACTCAAAGCAAGCTAAGGACAGAAGCCTGTGCTTTAGAGATGGGCTGAAACACAATCGCATGATGGATTTGCCTCTTTCAAGAGAGGAATGCCTTGGTAGAGTAACCTACCCATATTCTCACAATTTGAGACTCATCTGAGCATAACGTGCATACAGTACTTTAAATCTTCCATTATAGACTCCAGGTGCTGTGAAAAAACACGTGACACTCACTTTTTCTCAACTTGAATTTACTCATGACCTCTGGTAACTCTGCTAACATTGACCTTTAGCTTATGCGGTGTTTTACTTTTTCTGGTCCCTGTAGTTTATTCCCTTGATGTATTTATAGACAGCAATCATACCTTGTCTTAGCCTTTATTTACCCAGACTAAACAAACCAAATCTTTTAAGTGTTCTCTGATGTGATAAGCCATCCATTTCCCAGATAACCTGAATGGCTCTTCTGTACACCTGATTCCGTTTTAATACACCTGTCTTGAAAACTGACAGCCTAAGTCCTGCAAAATGTTTTCCTCGGCTCTCACAAGGGTCACACACGATAGAATTAACTGCTTCCTTGTCTCTCCAGATCTGGATGTTCCCAATTCTAAAATCCCATTTTCAACACATAGGGCTTATACCCTCCCCAACAACCTCCAGGTACTGATATGACCTGTCCTTCACTCTTTGTTTGCAAATCATCCTGCCTTCTGTTTTTCTCAGTCTTACCTATACCACTCTCCCCGTCCTCATTTTCATGCTATTGATATTCCCCACCTTGTTTTTAAAGAAGATCAGCAGCTCCTCTCTTCTTCTTTCCCTACATATTATCCTTTTTCCCTGTCGTCTTCTGCTTTACCTTCTGGATATTTCCAACGTGATTTTGTAAGCTATAAACTTCAGACAAACAAGCCACTGAGCAACAGACATAAAAATGTATGTGTCCTCAAGGTACAAAGACCGCTCCATTCTCAAGAAAAAGGCAACCTACACAAAGTATAGAGAAAGTTGTTTACCACAGTCTCCCTGCTGACTGTATTGGTCAAAAGGCTATTTCTAAATCCATCAGTGATCTGTCTAATGGCTTCAGTTAAACAACTGACTTGTCTCATTCTGCTTCATTATTTGTGAAAGTTAAAAATTTATCCATATACAGATTGATAGAAGAGTATTAATAAAATCACAGCACTTTTTTAATTTCTGAGTTAAGTGGTCAGCTTTTGCTAGGATGGAGTAGAGGTCCTCCAACTATTGTACTTTACACCATTACTCAAATTCATTTCTACCGTTTCAAAAGAGCAGCAAAACCCCACTCATTTTATTTACTTCCAGTATACTTTATGAGCTAAAAAGACTACCTTATAATGTCTTGCGATGATTCCAGATCCACAACTTTCAACATGGTCAACTCCTGGCAACAAAAAGCATAACCTCATCATTTATGCTGATGGTATTTATCACTCAAGCCTGAGTCACACAAGTCAGAAAACACATTATTTATAGGGCAGTCTTGAGATTTTGGGGTTTATATGTCTAACATTCTTTTGTTTAAAACCTTCGTTTAAAAGCTCTCTGATAATATTCGCAGCGAGAAAAAGAACACTGTATGTGAAAGCATAACCATCATCTCCCCCCATTTTGAACAGTTTATGGAAACAAACTAGATAAAACATGAGGCAAATGGTATTTAAAAGCAAAAAATCAAAACAAATTATCTTTATCTCATATACCACATACTAAAGAAACCCATCCAGTTTCTTCCCAAAGGCTTACTTTACATCTAAATTTAACCTTTCTGCCAGGTCTTCATTAGCAGCAATGAAACAGTTCAATTTCTCAGTGTCATTAATAAACACTAGGTCAAGTCTCATTTCTCAGCCAGACATACAAGGAAATTAATGCCGGCTGTTTAACAAGCTGTACTTCATCCATTCACAAATGATGAATCAAATGACTTTTAAAAAAGCACTTTGTAGAACATAGAAAAGAATATGAAAATAGTCACCCACTATTCCTTTTCCAAAGCACAAAAGCTGTAATTTAAAACCTCATTTCTGACTTCCTCGTGGGAGCAGCTCACAGTTTTCCCCCTTGAACTAACACCCTACTCACATTTTGTTGCTGCCAAGTCCTTGGGCTTTATCTTGCTTAGCATACTTGTAACAAGGCCTCATCTGAGCTGCAGCTGACCCTGCAGTACCAGCTACCTTTAGCCATTCCCACTTCTGTTTCTCCTACCAGTTTCCGCATTAGGCTCTTAAGTAACTTCTGCTGTTTAGTATTTTACCACACAGAACCATCTACAGCCTCTGACACCTGTTAAACCATCTCCTACATCTCCCTCTTCTTGATCTAGGACTCTGGCACTCTACAGCTCCAAATTTACAATTAGCTTAGGGTGGTCCCCTTGCTCCACAAAGGAACTACTCAGTATTTAAGTTTTGATACAAGATTGGTAAATCTTTTGTAGAAATTGATGAAAACATGCCTACTGCTCAAAAAAAAAACTCAATGGAAAACTCTTGGATGTAATTCTTATTTTTCATCTTCTTATAAATAACCTAGCTTGTAATTCTTACCTTGTGCTTTGCAATTCTTCACAGCTGACTACTATTCACTGCAAATGAACTGACACTACAGCAGAAAGCTACTGTTAAACATGCAGGTGATAAACACAGAGGGACTCCATCAGCTCAAGGGACCACTGGAAACTGAGCAGATGGAAAAATCTGTTCTTAACTTTGAACAAAGTCTGTGCAAGAAGACAAGTTCTCTGTTATTTTCACCACAGGCAGTGACTTGAACATACATGAACCTTCAAGCCCATCTTAGTTCCTCCTGGTACATATTCTTACCCTACAAGATGCAGGCATTTTACTTTGCCTAGCTGATTTAAAGAGTAGTCAAGAGGAGGCAAGTAGCTAAGAAAGGTGCTAGGGAATACCTTTTGGACATGCCTGTTCTGTACCATATATTTTATAGTGAAAGGAAGGAGAATAACCCCTGGCCCAGAAATGTTATATATGACGGACAAATTAAAATCTGTGGTATTTAGATGAAGAACAAACACATCAGAAATAACATTCCTAATAACGTTGCTGCTGAAAGCAGTGGAAACTTCAGCCACAGCTTCCTTCTGTAATGACATTTATGAGAAGGGAACATGGCGAAAGTTCAAATGCTGGGATTCCCTAATGGGATATCTTCCCAATACTTAATTCCCAGGAAACCCCAAACCCACTGTCTGTGATAGCTCTTCAGGCATACAGACTTTGTAACTCTGTACAAACCCTGGCTCTGCAACAGAGTAGCTATGGGTTTCAGCGTACTGTGTCTTCCAGCAAGCATACTTCCTTCTCTACTCTGAACTCGCTCCCTATGAAGTGCACCATACACTGTGCTTTATTCCTTCTGAAAGAAATAAAGGAAAGCCTCATGCATGCTGAGGACAGCCCACACCAAGTGCGTTTACAAAAAGTATTACTTTGTGAATTTAAAGAAAATATGCTGTATTCTACCAAATAGAAATGTGCTCTGACCGTTCTCAGATCATATGGGTTGAGTTTCTAGAAATAAATACTTGAAAACGAGAACATAAAGTTGGTGGCGATAAATTTGTGAATACTCTACATTCATTCATTCTTCTATATGATCTTGAAGTATTAGAAAGACAAAAGGAAGCAAATAAAACCTTAACTTCATAGGCCTGAATTCTGAGTATTCTTAATCTTTATATTTTTGATTTTTTAATAAAGAATAAAATTTAATTTATCATTCCTGGATACATGCATTTAAATGGAATGCCTTAAGACATCTCCAGCTTTTCCTGATGACTGGAGAGAAACAGAGCACGGTAGATGGGATGGTCATTTGAAGAAGGCATAAGGAGATTAGAAACGGTAGTTCCTAGGAAGAAGAAAAGCAGCATACAACAACTATGACTCTTACTGTCCGTTGAGCAACTTCTGTAGATTGCCTCAGTCAAGGGAGTTAGTTTTTCCCATCTCACTCTTCAGCTTCTAAGGGCTGGCAAGTTGAAAAAATATGTTGTGTTTCATGAGGCCTTGAAAGTGTGGCTGGCTTCTGCCTCCAGACCCCAGGAGCACCACAGGCCATACACAGCATGCTTTATTCACATAATATTCCCTGAGCTGGGGCCTTAGGTGAGCTCTGTGTCACTGTCTTCTGTTCCTCAACCTCATTTCTCCATTCATCAACATGAAAGGGATTTTGGTTTTTGTGTTGGTTTTGGTTGGATTTTTTTCATTCACATCAACTTGAGGAATTTGTCAGACTGAAGGATCCTACGTATTTTTTGAGTCCCCTGGGGATACAAATTTCCCTCTCTCCGCATGAGCATGTAATATATACATCCATGACAGCATGATATCAATAAGTAATTTAATCCCACAGCAGGAGAATTTCATAGAAGGACAAAGAAGTGGATTAAAATGGTTCAGAATCTAACAATAAACCTTGTTTTCACGTTTCTTGAAAATATATTTCTGTGAGCTTGGTCAGGAAAGGCCTGACGTGTCACTTGGATAAACAGAGCATCTAAGAATGTTAAATATTTCAAAATAGGTTGCTTAGTACAAGTATTATTTCACAGGGGGGTTGTTTGCTATTGTTTTATAAGGGTTAACCCTGGCACTGGCAAAAGATAGCAAGTGCTTGTTTAAAGAACACTATAGGGTAAACAAAGCCATCACTACCCAAAATGTGTGTTTCAAATGTGGAGTTTTGATCTCATTTCTTGTATATTTTAAACTTGTGTAATGTGGTCATATAAACATTATAAAATAGAGGGTCATTATAAGTATAACAATAAGAGCAAGAATCCAGCACAGTAACTTTGAGTAGAAAGACAAATACAATTTTCAGAGACCTAATGGAAAAATGCATTGGAGAAATACATTAACCCATCTTAGCTGCCATAAAAGAGCAGGAAAAAAATAGCTGTATGAGGAAAGGTAGCAAAGTTTTACTGTTGCTCCTTTTTTACACAGAAAGCCATTGATGAAATTTAAGAAAAGGTGTTTTCTGTTAAAATACTAGAAGATGAAAAGTGCAGCACATGCGATGTGGATGGTATCCCTAAGAAGAATTCACAGCTAGAAAATACAGAAACAAGGGTTATTTTTTTTGTCAAGCATTTTTCTCCTTATTGCAACTTTGTCAAATCCTATTACACACCTTAGCCACACCAAGCAGATAGGAAAAGTAAGTCCAAAACACAACAGAACATTTATTATTATTATTATTTCTAAAGAATCAAGAAGTAAAAATGACAGAGGATTCTGTAGAAGAGTTACCCAGGTCTTGCAATAAAATTACAGAATAAAAATAGATTGTTACAAAGACTTGGGTTTATAAGATCTTGTGAAAATGGGACCTCATGAAATTTGGATGCTTTTGTTTACGTTCTGGGCTCTTAAGTATGATCCCACATGGCATTTCATCTCCCCACTTACCTCTTCCTGATGGATGAAAGGGGAAATGCACTGTAAGAATCCATATCCATCAAACATCATGGGATATGCAGTTCAGCCAGAAAGCTCAGCCTAGCAAGGACAGTAGAAGAAAATGTTAAAGACAGCTCCCAAGAAATGCTGCAAAATAATTTTGCAGAGTGCTTCAGACTCCTAATAAAGATTGAAAATATTTTAGTTCACGCCTTTTAAATGTTTCACTGGAATATCTAAATTTCTATTTAAAAACCCATATATTTTAATTAGAAAGCATCTAATAACATGAATAAAGTGTTTCAACAGCTCTACCTATTCTTATTGTTTAATAAGCATTCACAAAAATTACCACATTACATTTTTTCATTTGTCACAGCGCAAGCCAAAAGTGCCAGCTGAAGTTAATAGCTCCCAGATTAGGAGTTCACCTATACAGAGGCAAAATAAAGCAGAGTCTTTGTCTGCTATTTAATCTTCTTTTGACTTTACCGGGACATGTGTTCACTGGATGGCATCACATGGCCTGCAGAAAACCCATCTTCTGTTCCCTCTTAAGCTACTGAAGGAATTGGAAGAAAATTGGACTCATGACCTCAAACTAAGCATTTGGCATACTACTATCTTTCATGCAGCATTTAATAAAATCACTGTTTTTTCAGTACTCTCAAAATAGTTTATCTCTTAGCTAACCTGGATATATTTACTCTTTCCTGTGTGACATCCTGTGCCAGGCTGCACAGGATCCTTTCTCACTTTCTGAATGTTGAGTTTAACATGCCTTGTGTACATATGCTCCAAGCTTCTGAAAGTCTCGCCTGTCTTTCTATTTTGGAACAATTCTCTCTCATTTGCTCACTAACTTCAACTACACGCTGTATGGAGTAGCAGCGCAGAACACCACCAACAAAATCATTGTCCTATTTTTACTTATCTCAGTTCAATGTAACTACTTCCCCCCCCATCTCACATTTCTCCAAGCCTTCTCCCACCCACCTCTCCCAAAATTCCACGTTACATTTCCAGCTTATTTGTGCCTTCCACATCAGCTCACCTTCTCAAAGATCTGGGTTTTTCTAGTTTAAGAAATGACTGCTTCAAAACACATGCTTGTTTTGTTAATGCAGAGATTATAATTTTTCATGTTATTACAAAGCAGCTCCTTATATTCCAAAGGAATTTTGTTTTTGTGTAGACATTGACAAAGATCCTAGCTGGCAACTTATTTGCTTTTAGGTGCTTGGATTTTCAAAATATTGACAGGACAACAACTTTACACACAATTTTAAAATTTTTCTGGTGTAGCATTATTTGTTTTCCCTAAACCCTGTATTTTTGAAGAAAAACAAGACAAAAGTCACCCAATGAGTTACAATATTCACTTCAGAAATGCTCCCAAGGAGCCAGCATTTGGGTGCTTCTCTGGGGAGACCCATCGCCTCAGTACGTGAGGATGCAACCTACGACACAAAACCAAGAGGAAACAGAAGCTAAAGCCCCTATATGTCTTGCTACGTGTTATTTTTCACACACCCACCCACCCCCACTCTATTTTCTGTGGCCTGCAGGTGGGCTCCCCTCAGGGCCGGTACGCACCTCAGGAAGGCGGACTGCGGCCCTCAGAGAGCCGCACACAAACACTGAAAAAAAAAAAAATTAAAAAAACAAAAAACAAAAAACAAACAAAAAAAAACTCAAAGAGCAGGACCCCCACCAGAACCCCAGAAACACCGGGCAAGCAACCCACAGCATAAGCTTCCTACAAGCACAGCTTCCCCCAAAGTGACGGGCGACCACCCCCCTCGCCCAGCTTTTAGGCGGAGCGCGGCGGTGACGTCACCCGGCCTCAAGCAATAGCAGCTTCTGTTTACCTCGGGGGCTCATTGCATATGTATGAGGAAGGCCTCCACGGCCGGCGCCTGCCGCAGCAGCCGCGAGCGGGGGGCGGGGCGAGGCCGCAGCCGCAGGAAGCCGCGCGGCCGCGGTGCGTATTTATGCTGAGCCCCGCCAGCAGCGGCCCGGCCGAGCGCGGGGCGGAAGGGCCCGGCTCAGCTCCCCTCCGCCCGGGCGCAGGCGGCGAGGATGAGCCAGAGAGACACCCTGGTGCATCTTTTCGCTGGCGGGTAGGTGACACTGGCGGAGGAGCGGGTGCGGTGCCAGCCCCTCCGTACAGGCTGTCAGGTGGGGCAGCCCGCCTAGCTGCCATCCCCGTGGGTATCGGCGCAGGTGGGCGTGCGGTCGGTGCTGCCCGCCAGAGTCTCCCTCCTCCCCGCTGTAACCCCAGAAATGGCCCCGGTGGGCTCTGCCCGCCCGCCCGCTGCGGGGTCCTGTCCCGCTGCCGAGCTCGCCCGCCGCGGCCTGGCCTGGCCTGGGGGGCGGCGGCCGCGGCCTGGAGTGGCTGCCTGGTGGCGGGGCGGCAGGGCTGCATGGGTGGCCCCGGAGCGCGGCGAGGGGCTACCGCCCGTCTTCTGGCGCTGAGGGGGTGCAGGGCAGGAGAGAGGGGATTTTCGCGGCGGCCGCTAAGGCGGGGGGCGGCAAGTAGGCCCCGCTGAGGCGCTCCCGGCGCGCCGCTTCCCGCTGGTGCCCCGCGGCCCTTCCGGGCGCGCTGTGGGCCTGTGTGCCCGGCCTGGTGGGGCGCTGCGGCGGCCCGGGTAGCTCCCCGGGCCGGGCTGGGAGCCGGGCGTGCGGCGCCTGCCAGGCGCGGCCCCGGGTGCTGCCGTCTGTTACCGGTAGCGTGTACGTGGGCCCGTGGGGGAGGCGGGGGCCAAGGATTTCCTTAAAAATAGCCTCTTTCCTCTAATCGCTGTACTAGGGGTTCACCCCTTATTTGGGAATAGCCGTGGAGAAACAGGCCGAGGCCTCTGTACGGGGCTGCCCCAGTGCACGGAAGAAACTGCCTGGCCACCGCTCAGTGGTGTAGAACTGACCGGCTGGTAATGCTGGTGTCAAAGGACTGCAGTGTGACTTCGGTGTATTTTGACAGCTCTGGTGTGTACCGCTCAGGTGTAGGGCTTGACACGGTCATATAGCTTTGTGCCCATGAAGACAGAAGAAATCAGAGGGAAGAACATAGCTGGAAGTAAAGCTTCTTTGTATCTATCTATCTATCTCTAAAGATATGTCGTCTTGGTTAGTTTTAAGTAACTCTTGTGTCTTTGCAGGTGTTAATCTATCTTCATCTTATTAAGCTTTGTAATGCACGGGATGTATGCTTTTCCACAGCCTGTGGTCTCTCCACAGATAGAGCGGGAGGAGTGCCTGCCTTAGAGAAAGCCGGGGGTCCTGTGTAGAAGTGGGAGAAAAGACAGGCTGAGAACATACTTGGTGTCATCCCATGAGAGAGCTTGAAGTTTGGGTTTTCATTTGTGCTCCTCAAAATCAACTTGCTGCCTCTGGACTGGGGTGTGTGAGATGGAAGAATACAGTAGTGTTTCCTCTGACCAGGCCTGAGTGAGTTGGGTACACGTGAGCACTTTCTGCTTCCGGCACACGTTGCAGGTTTCCAGTGTTATGTGCCTAATTTAGTGCTTATGTGGGTGCTTTTTTATCCCCTGAATTTCTGGAACTCCATTGAGGAGAGTGATTATGCAGCAGGAAGCCCAAAAGTAATAGTTCATACTTTTTTTTTTCTATAGACTTCACATCCTTGTAAGCATTCAGAAAAGCAGTAGAAGGAGTGCTGCCTTGTAGCACTTTAACTTGACAGCTCAGCACAGGGGAGATTACTAGACAGAATAATGCATAATGATGGAGATGTGTTTATAAAACCAAAACTTAAAATTGGCTGAAGATTGCCTAGCTGAACTTGGGGGGTTTTTTGTTTTGTTTTTTTCCCCAGGGAAGTTTGGTCTAGTTAGCTGCTGGCCAGTTGGGTCAAGGGTTATACTGTGAGGGAAGGGCTGAATGCTGTTTCCTTATGTGCCAGTCACACGTTTCCTGTAACTTCAGTTCAGCAAAGCTAATGGTGTATATGTGGTCACATTTAGCAGTAGAAAAGTTACTCAGTCACCTCATGACTTTGCGAGCGTGATGAACTACAGATCACTGGAGTGATCGTTAATCTGTGAATCTTAAAGAAAAAGGAAGGAAGCACTGTTTTCGTTTAGGTTTCACTGGAAACTGTGTAAAGAGCATGATTATCTCAATCTATTGCCCTTTTTTATTATTTTTATTTTTTTTATTGCAATGTCTAAGTTCAATCTTCAGTTCCTGCTTTCTGTAATGAAGCTGTAACTGATGACTTGGCTGTTTGAGTAATGTAGGTAGGGCCATACTTGGATTTTTCTGTAGCTGCTTAGATTGTTTTATCGCCAATTCAACAGCTGTCAAACTACAATACTTCTGGGCCAATACAATTTACGCTGGGAGTTTGTTTCCTATTGCTAATAATTTTTCCCCCTCATTCCTTTTTTCCTGTCTCTGCGTCCTTATCCCTTTCCAACAGGTTTGATAGACTATTAGCAATGCTGGCCACTGGGGCAGTGTTGATGAGGGAATTAGCAATTACTATTTGCTTTGTTTTTTTAAAATAATGCTTACTCTAATTTCATTCTTAAGAATCCTATCTGTTTCATATCTGCATGTTAATAGTAAATACAACTGATATTTTATGCTAGAAACTCTTAAGTCTAAAAAGAATTTATTTAGTGCTGATTTTGGAATGGCTTTACTATAGTTTCTAGTACCATCATTGAAGTGGTGCATTTTTTCTGGAAAAGAAAGCTCATCTAAATGATTTTGCTGACCTAGTTCATGCATTAACCAATATATTAACAAAGTGCTACTTCTTTTACATGCAAACCTCCCCTGTCCCCCCTCCCCCCCCCCCCCCCCCCCCCGCTTGGACCATCTTGACTTTTAAATAGGATATTCTTTGAAGTTCTTTATGTAAAAATAAAAGCAAATCTATTTAGAAGTAGAAAATCCATAGCATGAGAAGAGCATCACACTTACAAGAAATAAGTTAAGGTAGAAAAATAAAGAATTCCTTTTTAATAAAAAAAGAAAAGGGTTACTAACTTTTAAGAACACGTTCCTTCAAGAAAAGCAGTTTTGACTGATAGAATTTGTAAGCAATTGGTTCCATGCAGTAACTTTGCTGTCACCTAAAGACACTTAAATGTAGTTAGTTTTGTAGGCTGTATTCAAAACTACCCTTCTTCACTCTCTACTGAAGAGTATTTGCAGGGTGCATACCTGCGTAGATCAATATTGTACCTGGAGTTCAGTCTCATGCTGTGACACATTTGAAATGGCTTAGCTCAGATTTTGTCATGATGCCCCTATTTATCAGGTTCTGTTTCTGCAAACTGTGTCCTTACCACAACTCCATTTGTTAATAGTATCTTGTCTTTGCAGAAGCAGGAGCTAGCTGGACACCTGTAGTGTTGGATCATGATACAAAATTGTGCTTCAGGTGAAACTCTTGATGGTGTTGCATTTTTTTTATCCCCCACCCTTCTGAGCTACTTTGTTGCATTGCTCAAACTCTTCTGTGTCAGGGATTTTTTTTTTTGTATCTTTTCTGTAGATTTTTTTGCATCTCTTCTGTATTTCCATCTTTTAGTCAAATAGCAACTGTTGCCACTGTAGACAGAGTGTTGGCAATACAAACCTAGGTAACCCAGGTTCTTTCATTCCAAAGAAAGAATCAATTGAACATTTTGTATCCTTAACTTGCAAAGTCTTGTGACTGAAATGTAGGCTTTAGATGAACATCTTAGTTCAGGTAAGTTCCACACTTACATGCTTTTTCTAGTATTAGACTACTTAAACCAGCAAAAAAGTAGTAGAAAAACCTTAATATTTTGCTTTATAGGGAAGATTAATAGTTTTGAATGTGCCTGCTTGCAATTGTAATTGGTACATTGAGTGAATATTCAGGTGTTGGCTAAAAAAGTAATTTCCAAGTTCTCATTATTTGTTCTTAATTTCTGGAAAGCTTATGACAGTTATTCTGTATCATACAAACTTCCATCAGGGCATGGGAACCTGCCTGGGTTTTGTTTCCTCAGCAAAAAGAGGGACTGTTTTGGGTTAGGAGGTGGACAGCTGCTTCTCGGAGTTCAGGGTTGGACAGTCCCAGGTTCACTTGTTTATTTTTTTTTACTCTTGGTGTTTCTTGCAGAAAGTTGGCCGTTTTCTAATTTAATATGTGAGGGACTACAGGGAGGAGTCTGTGTTTATTTGTCCTGGTTATAGAACTGTCTCAAACTGAAATGTAATGGAAATCCCTCTGACCAGGGTTCTTGGCAAATCCCTGCAGTGGCTGAAATAGTTAAGACTCAGAAAATATTTCAGATAAATGTCTGAATTGTTTAGAAAGATCAGACACTGCTGAAATATATGAAGTAAAGGTGAATTACCCTTGCAGTTTTTTGATTTAAGAAGATACAGTTAACGTAGCAGGTAGTGTGATGATAGGGGCTTTTCTTACTCCCTTTCAGAAAATACTCACTTGAGCCTGAAGTGAGTTGCCAAGCACTTAGAATCCCCCCTACGCTAAAATACATTTCTAGCATAACCCTGGCTGTCTTTCAGAACAAGTTCTTCCTGTCGTAAGGCATAGGAGAAGGTGAGTACCATCCTGTCCACACTCTAGGTTATTTTTGTGTTCATATACTCTTCTGTATTGAGTAAGACAGTGTGTGTTTAAAGCACTGAGTAGCTTGGTGTTTGCTCCATGAGGTTACCAGATGGCAAGAAAATTGCTGTCAGTACTTGAGAAACTGTGAAGCTGGTGTTTCTTGTATTTCTTTCTAGATGGCTGATGTTTTTAGCTGATTTTGCTTAATACAAGTGTTGTAAATATTTATTTACTGTGGTTCCTAGTAGAAGCTACACTGTACATGTTGATGTTTGTTTTGGGTAGTGGAACCCAGTGATGCTTGTTCCCGTTGTTTTCCCTGGTTTCACTTGTAGGTTTCTATATGTCAGCATATTGGGGAAATTTTATTTGTATGCTGTCAACTAGAAATAGCGAGTTTTATTAGTATGTTTAGTGTAAGGATGTTAGCTTAACTTACACTTCCTAAGTTTCAGCAGAGAAACAATTGCTGAATAAGCGGGTTAAGGGTTTCTGGCTGTTAGTACCCCTAGTCATCCTATTAGTACTGAAGATCGAAAGGTGTGTAATACACAAGTTTAGCAGTACAATAACAGGAAAACCCTGAAAATTCAGGACAAATGAGATATATTCTTGCTGTTTCTGAAAATTGTACTTGCTAAAGCCCTTACACCCTCAGAAGAGGGATCCTGTAATCTTAATATCCAAACTAAATAAAATACCTGCAACTTTACCTGCTGATGTGAAAGTTGGTCATATTGTAAGAAAGCTCTGTGAAATTGCTGATAGATTTGGGACCTGAATTTGCAGCAAGTGGTGGAGAGATTAGGAGAGTTATGTTTGCAAATGGTATGGGGTTTTTCTTTTGACTACTTTAGCTCATTTTCTTGCTCTTTCTCTTGGCAGCCAGTATTTGCATGGAACTTTCATTTTCATACAGGAAAGACAAACACCTGGTAAAATATGTGAATGAATGTAGACCCAAGATAACAGGGTCGAGGGTTATCTTTGAGTCTTTGAGGCTGTGGTTACAAATACTGTGAAAGGTGAGTCTGAGACTAGCAGCCTTCGCTCATAGTATGTATCTGAAGGAATAAAAAAATTTTTGCACTGACAGTTTCAGTCCTAGGTCAGCTGGCATTGGTATGGGGAGTATTAATCTGCTTTGGACACTTATAGACAGTCCAGTGGCTGCAGTTGAGACCCCCATCTATGCTGGAGCTGTTCCTGCTTTTACTTGGGAGGGCAGGTGTGTGTGTAAGGTAACAGAAGATGCTATAACTACTCAGGACAAAGACAGTGATTCTGTAGCAGTTAGCATAAACCTGTAAAAATTAAAGAAGGTTTTGTTGTGCAGCCATCTCTGGAAATAGAACCTGGAATTTGAATGCTGAACAGGATTAGGTTTTGAAGCATGTGCATATTTCTTTCCTTTCAATGCCTCACAAATAATACAGGTTTATCTGAGGAAAATAGTTGTCAATACTGTATCTGTGTTGAATTGCTAGCCAAATATAAAGCCTAAATAGTTCTAGGTTTCTTTCTGTTAATATGGTGAAGATGATGGACTTCTAAGTGCACATTAGGGATCAAATTAAATATTTTTTTTTTTGTTGGGTGTTTTTGTTTTTTTTAATGGGTGCTCTCTGGAATAAGCTGCAGTTTAGGAGGGTATTGCCATCTTCCTAAATTCTTCTCTCCAAGAGATGTCAAATAGACAATTGCTCTTAGCTTTGCTGTTTTAAGTTTGTCACAATCCTGCAGGTTAGATAACTACATGTCTCTGCCTCTGTTTCACTGTGTGTCATGTCTGTTGTGCCTTCTTGTACAGATTAAGCTGCAGATTTTGTTCTTTAACCTGACTGTTAGAAGTAGTAGGATTTGAATCTTCCTTGTTTACCAGTGTGTTGATTTTTTGTATATTTACCTACTGATCTTTGCTCTTCTGCCCTTAAAATTACTTAGGAACTACAGGTGAATTCTCATGCCCTTGTATGATCAGATGTTTCTGATGAAAGTCGGCTTTGCAAGTTTTTCTTATACTCGCTTGGCGAAGCTGAAAAAGGATTGTGGTAAACATTTATTACAGGCAGGTGTCAAATTTAGGATAGGTAAGATGAGAAAGTGGTCTTCTGAACAGTGTTCATTAGAAACTGGTGAAAACATGAAAACACAGGAGTGTCCTGGGTTTTGCCTTTCTTAGCTTCCAGTTTATACTTTCAGCAGGAGTGTATTTGCTTACCTAGTCGCTCTGCCAAGGGAAACTCATTTAATGCTGGAGAAAGTTATGTATTAGTAAGTATTTTCGCAAGTCACAGTTGTTGGGGCCTAGTATATGACTGGAGACGTTGAAAACCAGAGTGGTTTTAGGTAGTAGAAATTTCTTAAGTAGTTTACAAAATCCCACTAGTGTTACTGAGGAGAAGAAATCTAATAATTTTCCAACTCTTAAAAAAAAAACGCAAACATTTTTCCAAACTGTGCTACTTCCTGATTTGTGTTATGCCACAAACTAAAAAAAAACCTCCCCCTTAATGTGAGCCTGTGAGGGAGTGGAGTAGCAGGAATGATGGCAGCACTCTGCTGACAATTTATAGAATGATTTTGCTAAGTTGGAGCTGCTGGCTGGCTGTTAATGGCCTGCCAGGACGTGAAGCACGAAGAAAAAGTCTCTTTCACAGTATTTCTAGTAGTGTGTTAAATAAGCAAAGCTGGAAATAGATTTTTAAGTACAATACACTGTCATTGATGCTGGTGGAACAGTAGTCATGCTTTTAGAAGGTGTTTATTTGTACAGGGTACATAGTTACTGAATTCTCTCTCTTTATTTACCTACAAGCTATGTTTACTGACAGTTTCACATAAACAGGTTTTTGTCAGGCCTTGCAGTGTTTATCCTAAAGTTCAAGTGAACTAGATAAATTGGTATAGTTCCTGGATTATGCTTCTGTCTAGTGGCTCAGTTCAGACTCAGTGCATCTTGTGACTACTGAGCAGCGTCTGGTTCCTCAACACTTGGAAACTTTTTTTTTTCACTACTTCAGTTCCAGATGCTTTCTCTGTTATATGGGGTTTTTTGAGGGCTGGGAGTATCACATTTTGACAAAAGTAGAAATTGGGGATTTTGCAAAGACCTTTTTGAGCAACAGAGAATCATGTAGCACTAGAAAACTTTCTTCATTTCTAAGTAGCAATTTGAGATCTTGAAGATAAGGGGCAGAGGAAAGGTTTATTCCAAACTCGCTAGTGGAAACAGTCAAAATATTCTCAGGTTCAGTTGAGACATATTAAACTGTTTAAAGAAACAAACAAAAAAAGCCCACACCCAATGACACAACAGTAAGGAACTGCCAAGAGTACTATAACTTTGAAATTGCTTGAATTGCAAAATGTGGCGCATATAAAGGGTGTGCAGTTCTTAAAGGGAGGCAGTTGATTTACTTCCTTATGATGGATGTAAAAATAGTGCTGGCTGCTGTTACATTAGCTGGTTATTGCTGAACAATGCTTGCTGCAGGGCAACTTAAAAAGAACTGGCATTGAGCAGCTGCGTCTGCCCTTTTCCCTAGTAATCCATTGCTGGATGAATTATTTCAAATCCATCCACAGTGAATGTCTGACAGAAGCGCTGCTGCAGTCAGCCATCCCTTGTGGTGATTTGGTGTGGTGCAGGGCAGCATGCAGCATAGAAGCTCCAGGTCAGCGTTAATCTTCAACTTTGGAAAAATTTTTCAGTGCAGTGTGGCTGTGGAGCCAGTAGCATTAAAGTCTCCAAATTCCAAGTGCTGTTGAAGAATGTAGGCAAAGGTTTTTTTTCCCCTCCTTCTTTCTTCCCCCTTCCATAGTATTTATCTCATTAATATAAACCATACCACGTGCTTTCTCTTGCTAGTACTATTGCTTGAAAACAAGCCCTCATGTAACCTGTCCAAAATCAGATGCAGAAAGATATTAAAGAGAGTAGGCTTGAGGGCATCAGAAACAGAGGGGTCGCAAGAAAGGAAATAAACTCTAAAGCCAACTTCCTACATTCCCTGTGCAGGCACATTACCATACAGCAGTGTCTGCTGTTGAACTGCAGGAAACACACTAGCTAGCTGTTTTGCTTGAAGATGCTCAAGCCCTTCTAAAGCTCCATTACAGGTTATTTTGAGAGCTGGCTTACCTGTGGTATTCGTGTTGTGAACCTTAACATGTTACAGGCTCCTACTGTTCTCAACACTGGCTAAACCAAATATTAGCACATATAGTCTGTCTCTTCCTGCAACTCTTATTTTAGAAAGTCTCTTTGTAGCTTACCATTGGTAGAGTAAGCAAGTGTATTGCTTATTCGGAGATGTTTTCAACATGCTGCTCTAAAAGCTGTGTCAGTCTTTCACTGCATGTGTACAGCATACACTGAAAGACTGTTTTCCATCTTCCTGTGAGACTACTTTTTTCCAGACTGGTGAAGAAACTTTTTCTTTCCTTAATTAAAACTTTGAAGAGAGTAGACTTCAGTCTAATGTTGGAGTTAGGGGTGGGACAAGATGCCCTTAGGCTTAGTAATAGGCTACCCCTAGGTCACTAGGCTTAAATGGAGCATTAGATGAGCATCACCAAACATTATCCTACTTGGCAACTGTCTGATATAGTTAGATCAATTTATGCAGAACAGATTAGTTTTTTAGGATGCAGTGCTGTGCTAACAACTACCATTATTTCTGGTCTTCTCTGCCGTAGAAGAGAGTGAACAGACTAAGAGCTATTGAAAGCTACCTTCCTGTGAAAGTTTACAGAAGATCTTGAGTCTTGGCTATTACTTCTAATTTGTACTGAACTCTCATGTGCATGTTGGAAGACATTATTTAAAAAATACTATTGAACAATCTTACAGCTATTTGAAGTTTCTTGGGGTGTCTGAGTGTCTCATGATACAAGAAAAAAGATGATAATTATCTTACCAGAATTGAACACCAGCTCTCTGGTTATTGCATCAGAGAAGTGAGTGCTGGGCCCTTTGAAATTACTTGCATGCAAATAGAATTTGTACTAATTTCAGACTGAGTTGTTAGTAACATTAATTAATGCTTGAATTTAAATCCTTTTTTGGTTTTATGGTTTGGTTTCTTGTTTTGTTTAAGGGTACATATAATATCCTGATAATAGTTTTAAGAAGGGTATTTGGCAGAGTTAAGATTACTGATATAAAAAAAATTCAAGGGAAGCACTTTTCTGTAATGGTGATACCAAGGAATTGAGTGTTTTCTTCGGAATCAGAATTCATGGATGTGATATCTTTTCTTCAGAGGCTGTATGTGATTGTAGTTAAACAGATAGGAATGCAGATACTAATAAATTTGTTCTGAGCAAGCACCAGAAGAATCCTCTGAGCAGAGCTGCTAAAAGGCAGTGTGTTCTTGGCTGTGTTCTGCTCTGGCAGAACGGGAGTAACTCCACTGTCAGCACAAGTTGTGCATGGCTTGCCTTGGCTTGCTCACAGAAATGAGTGGCAGACTGAAACAAAATCTGGAAGTCTTCACCTTATTAACTATTTAAAGCTCTTTTGTCTTTCCAGGTTCTACTCTACATACAGTATCTAGCCTGTCTTGCTGTAAAGGGCAGAACTTAGGAAACGCTCAGGGAATTGTTGCTTTCATGGTACAATACCCAGAATACAAATGGAGTTCAGAGGATATCTTACGTATTTTAGTTTTATTAAATTGCCACACCACAGTTTTTACCAGTTTTAACGTGTAGCCCTGTATGTGTAGTGCTTAAATCTTTTCTGCTGTTAAGGATATTTGGCACTTTGTTTGTAGTCAGGCAGACGCTAAATATTTTTTAAAAAGTTAAAATTTACTGTAAGAAGTTAAACATTTCAGGTACTGAGCTACTTTCCAGAACAGATTTGAACCACACATATTGAAGACTGTGCACCTTCACTACTTTGGGAAACTTTACTTCTGTTTAAATTTTCACTCCAAGTTGGGTTAACAAACTGACTTAAGTTTGCCTTCAAGGACAAATAACTGCAGCATTGTCACATGTTCCAACTGTTTCTTCACCTTTTGCAATTTGACTGTGTTGAGTAGAATGTGACTTATGTGAATGTATCATTCAGCTTCTTTTCTAAGAATGTGATGATCCTGTTTTCTTTTTGCAGATGTGGCGGTACTGTTGGTGCAATTCTGACATGTCCACTGGAAGTTGTGAAAACACGATTGCAGTCCTCCTCTGTGATGGTCTACATCTCTGAAGTCCATCTCAACACTGTGAATGGTGCTAGTGTCAACCGAGTAACTAGAGTTTCTCCTGGACCTCTCCATTGTTTGAAGTGAGTGTACAAGTTACTAGGTTTTTGGTTTATTTGGGGGAGGGAAGAGGGAGATGCTGAACAAATCCATGTGAAAGATTCAGACCCTTAGGCCTGTCATGATGCTACCATGAGATACTTTCTGTATTTTGCCTTTTAACTGTTATTGCCACGTTCCACTTTTACAAATTCCCTTCATGCTTGGGTTTTGTATCTTGAAGTACCCAGAGTGTATGTACCCTGTACAATTCACAACTCCAGACTACATCCCCAAAATTCTCTGGGAGCACTATAATGCTTAAGTGCCAGACTCTGTTTCGTTCTGGAAAAGTGTTAGTTTAAGACTTTAAACTCTTTTGTGTCCAAATCATAGATGTTGCTGAATATGGAGGCAAGAAGCCCTATGAAAATTAACTCAGTTTCTTAGTCTCTCCCAGCTTTCATCATTCTACACCCTTCCAGCCTTTTGATATCTTCTGGTGGAAGTAACTTTTTTTAGAGCCAGTAAGAGTTAGGTAAGGCCAGACTTTTCCATAATCTGGAATGTTTTGTTCGCGTAGTACCTCGTTGAATGGGGACTGCCTTTCCTTTCCTTGCCACCAGTGCTTGTGACATTCAGTAGCCAGCTGGAAAGTTGTTTGGCCACAGTTAAACTGCTTGTACAGACCACCGGCAGGGCTCACTTCACTCTGAGGGACTCAAGCTAGCCAGTTATGGGGAGGTACCTTCAGTATTTGGGAATGAGGGGAGTTTTCCTCCAAAAAGCACCTACTACTGCTTCTTGCATTAGAAAGAATTTGATAAGACTCAGACCAGCAATCTTCTATCCCCAATTAATCAGTGAGAAGTAATTTGTACAGAGCCCCTTCTGGCAGTTGCAGTGTAGGATTTTGGCTTAATCTGATTAGAGGATAGGATTTGCTTAAATGGAGGTTGTACTCAGGTAGCTTCTTGAATGGAAGGTGGTTCTTATTATGGAACTGTTTGAATTTGGAGCCTTTTTACATGTTCCCAACACACTCACCTATCATACTCTTACAAGTATGTGGGAAGGAAGTGCTCAGATTGTAAAAAGGAGAGCTCCATCCAAAATAGTTGCCTTATCTGCTTCTCTTGGTGGAAGTTGAGCCCTTCGGCGTTTTCCCTGAATGTTTGGTTATGAATTTATCTTCCCTTTAGAAATCTATCTGAATAGAAGGATGAACAGATGGTTTTTTTCATATGCCCCTCTGCTAGAAGCCTGCTATGCTTTAAACTCATCCCTAAAACCTACAATAACTTGGTCTTCCCAGGAAGCAAATTCAGACTGAGGCAGAGGTAGTCTATGGTGAACTTAACTGGTAAGGCTTGTTTGTTTTGTGGTGTTTATTGAGTTTTTTGTTAAATCTGCTTCTTAGACACTTGTTTATTTATGGTACAAGAATGTGTATCTTATGCTTTTACTCTTTGCTTAGATGTGTTTTCTTCAATGTTAGTATCAAACAACTGAGAGGCCAAGTAACTTCTCCATGCTTCAAGTTCTTTAAATACAGTAAATATGAAAAAATGCCAAATGACATGGCAATGGACTGTGACAGTAAAAGTCATGGAACTACAGAATAGTTTGGGTTGGAAAAGACCTTAAAGATCACCTAGTTCCAACCCCCTCTACTGTGGGCAGGGACAGCTTCCACCAGACCAGGTGTGCTCCCAGCCCCGTCCAGCCTGGCCTTGGGCACTGCCAGGGATGGGGCACCCACAGCTGCTCTGGGCAACCTGTGCCAGCACCTCGCCGCCCTCAGAGTGAAGAACTTCTTCCTTATGTAACTGTTCTTGGTTAAGGGACTAGGGCTGTTTAGTGGGGAAATCAAACTGGATCCCTCTTACTCTCATGCCTTTACTGTGACTTGATATTTTCTGGCTCATGGGTTTCAGAGTTTGGTTGTCTTCTCGTACCAAATTCAGTGCAGTGCTCCAAGGCTTACCATACTCGGCCTAAAAGCACAGTGAATCAGTTATATGATGTCAGAATTTCAGTTAACAGAATGCTGTGGAATCATTTCTGCAACTTAAATCTCAACAGAGTGACTTCAAAGGCATCGCTGTCAGGAAATAAACTCAGAAGAACTGGTACAGGTGACTGTATTCTCTGGCAACAAAAGCAAATTCCCTTATTAAATGTCTGGTGTATATCATGCTGTGAATGCCTCTCATAACTAACCTTGCTGAGTTTACACCTGAGGTCTTGGTGATGGGAAGACAGGCTTCCCCATGTGATGTAAGCAGGTTAGCTGAAGCTGTATGGAGCATTTGTGCTGCTCTTCTGACCATGGATTTGGCATTTCCCGCTTTCAATAAACAATGCAGGCTCTGGGATCTGCTCTTTAATGCAAAAAGTTTGTGTCTTATTTCCAGTGTAGGCTCTGGAACTCCTCCAGCTGGTGTCGTGAATGCAGAAGGGTGTCGGTAACTACCAACGTTATAATCCTGTCTGCTGCAACCTTTCTAACTCTGTTGCTCTGTCAGGTCTTGGGACACTGTAGATCCAGAATAAACAAATACATCTGATAAATGTCACTCCAAAGCTTCTCTTAAGACACTGAGGTTCCTGCTGCTTTGTGTACATGTATATGTGCATATATACATGTGTAATAAATAATGTCATGGTAGTAGTGATTTTTTTAAGCGTATGCAGGTCATGTTAATTCAGTTAAGCTTTGCTGTAATCTGATGCTGTGCCCATGCTGAGTTCTGGAATATGGTAAGATTCTTCTGAAAAATTCCTTCTGTAAGTACTAGAAATGCTTTCAGGATGACAGACACATCTAGGTAATTTGTATTTCCAAAGTGCTTTTGAGTATGTGTTCAATTCTCCAGTTATTGCCATGGAGCAATACTACCCACATAGTGAAATCACAACCAATTTTTATGGACATGAAGCTGGACACATTATGTACCAGCATTCCTAAATAGTGATGGTAACTGTGCAGAATCACCATTTTATTTTTGCATACTGAAAAAAAATGTGAATTTCAGTTTGATTTAGCAGAACTGTAGTGAATCAGCTGCTGGAAATCAGAGTAGGTTTGGAATCTCCTTCAGTACTATACGTGGCTTTCACCTGTTTATCCCGATAGTAAATTCCAAACAAAACAACCATTTATACAAGTGTAGTTTGCTTTGAGTAATTGACTTCTTGTTAACCTGCATGTCTCTTTGAAGAAGAAATATACAGGAGAACTATTTGTGTGTATTGGCCAGTGTTTCTAAATCAGTAAGCACAAAGTTCTGTTATGCAACAGTGAGGTAGTTAAGAATTAACTTTAAATCTGGTTCTAAAGCAATTGCTAGAGCAATTTGCTGTAATGGGATGCAGGTAGTCCTTGTGTCTCCTTCCATGTGCTACCATACTTTTTAAAAATAACATCTCTGATTAGCATCTAGACTGCTGGACAGTTGATTTCACTAAAACTGAACATTAATGATTATCCTCGTACTGTGCCGGTGTATCTTGCTGCATAATGGTTTTCAACTTTTTTTTTTTTTTTTTTTTAAGTTAGATGGGATAGGTATTCCAAACACTTAAGTACTAGTAATACCTCACTTGAGACCTCAGGTTCACTGCTGCTATCCCTGTGTTTCTCTGTAAATCCCTCATGGATGGATGGTGACACCCCTGCCACTGAAGAAGTCTTTCCAGAGCTCTGTTTATAGTGGAGCTGGTACTACAAGGTGTTAGGGCTGTACTGTGGCTCTTTGCATGGGTTACATTCCTTTTTTCAGTTCATCTCAAACTGAAGTGAGTTACCTTGCATGAAGAGGTAAGGCTTGTCTTTCCTGTAATGAGTCGAAAAAGAAAAGCTACTGGCTCTGCAGCACAGCAGCAGTGCTTGGGTACAAACACACAGTTCAGAACTGATAGGGGGGTATCTCTTGCCAGCCGTAGGGAAGGGCCACTTCTTACATTGGAGGCTTCCACTTCAATTTCCTGTTGTCAAAATAATCACTGCATCCTATAGAAAGAAGAAAGCAAAGAGTGGGTTCCTAGATAAATGCTCAGTGGATTTAAATAATTCATGGGAATGTGGAAGGCAGGACTGTCTGAAAGGCTGATTTCCTCTAACTTCAGACATGTAACTGAGTGTACTGTTGGTCATGTAGAATCAAACCAGGGTAGCACACACAGAGCCATGCTGAGGTTTCTTTTTGGAAGAGTAGGTAATAGAATGCAGAAGATGTCCCTGGGTGGGCATGATAAGCAGTGGAGCAAACATCTTACTGAGCTGCTCTCAGAAGGTATCTGACTTGCTGTAACTGTACCTTCATAAGTCTCTCCTCTCTTGCCCTCACCCCCTGTCCCTCCCACCCAAGAAAGTTCCCAAACATTGGGAACTAAAGGGAGATGAAAGGAATGTGGAATAGAATCAAATAATTTTGTCTACTGAATGATGTACAACCTACAAGAATGCAAACATTTCCATGCATAGTATGGTCTCCCTGGTAAAAGGACACTCTCTTTGACTTCCCAATGACAGATGACTACCTGTATGTATGTCTACCTATCTTTGAGGTAAACTAGTGTTGACATCATAAGGCGTTACTTCTACATTTAGTTCCTGGGTTTGTGTGGTATGTCAAGAAATAACGGAATTTTATTTTATGCTGATTCTAGGAAATAACTTTTTTTTATGGTCAGTACTACATTGTCAGTTATAAAGTTTTACACAGAGTAAAGCTGAAATTAATGTGGCTATGGTGGTCAGTGCATTTCTTAATTTTGATATGAATGTTACAGTATTGTCACTTTTTTGTTTTCTAGGATGATCTTGCAAAAGGAAGGTCCTCGCTCTCTGTTTAGAGGCCTGGGTCCTAATTTAGTAGGCGTTGCTCCTTCCAGGTAACTACAAATGTATACAGTAAACAATTTTGATGAAATCTAGGTTGATATAAATTGTTTAAGGGATTTAAGGTTCATTGAAGCAGATTTTGTATCTGTAGTTATAAATACTTCATAGCAAATAACCCTTGGTACCTGGGGTAATTAGTAGTCTGAGAAGCTGAGCCATACATGTACTCTGCAGCTCCTGTTCCACCGCCCTGCACCAGCTGTCTCAGCATTTACTGTCCTGTATGCTAACATAATAGTATTTACTGTTGTGTGCTATGCAGAGTTTTGCCTAGTTAAGAAGGAAAATACTTAAGGAGTTGCACATGTAAACAAGAAGTTTGTACCTTTGGAAATGCAAAGGTAGATTTAGCTTCCAGTTAATCCATAGTATGTCATATTCAGGAAGAGTTGTGTGACTGTAGCCTCAAAACACCAGGTTTGTCTTCCTGAATTCTGGTGTAGCACAGACTACTGTACCCCTTCAGAAGGAGACCTTGCAAAACTTCAAACAGGTCAAGACTGGATAGGGTGACACACTTAACAGCTGTATAAAATAGAAAACAGATCAGCCGTGGGTTGGACTCCAAAGGGTACTGGGCCAGTGTCAGAGGGTGCAGCAGATGAGGATGTAAATCTGATCTAATTGACAGTGGTATTGCTGCTGTCAGTTGCTCTGCATCAGCACAAATACTCTAGGCCACTCGGCTGACACGGGCAATCAGAACACAGCGCAGATTATGGCAGTTTCAACTGACCCTTACATAGAAGTGTTAGCCTAAACAGTCCAAAAATAGAACAATACCTAAGGAAGAGGATGGAGACAAAGCTGTGCAAAACGAGTATAACTACTTAGTCCTGGATGATGCTGTGGTTTTCTGGCCTGTTTTTGTTCTTTTATTTTGTTTGAGAAGAGACTTTATGCAGAGGGAATATATTCCACAAAGTTTTTATTCTTCCCTTGATTTAGTGCCCTGCTTTTGTTTGTTTTGGTCTGAAGAGAAGACATTCCTGTCTTCTGCACACCCAGTTGGGGAATATCTTAACTTTTCTGGTTTAAGGTTTTGGATGCTTCTTAAACTGGACGTTCCATTCAGCATTGGTCTATCTTCTACTTAGATCTGACAGAGGAGGTGTTGCGTAGACCTTCTGCATGAGTGTCACGTTAAGAAGGGGGTTTTCCTCAAACCCTTTATATTTGATCGGCCTGTCAGTCTCCCAAGACAGATGAGACCCTGTGTCAGACCAGCCCGTCCGCTACCTGCGTTTTGGCAGCCCGCTGGATCTGAGGGTGACTTGACTGACCTGTTCAGGGACCTCCGCTGACAGTGTCACAGAGTCATGTCCCTTCTATCAGCTACTGGGATCTCTGGCAACTTACACAAAATGAGCTTCAGCTGAAGATCTTTGTGATGCAAAATGCAAGTTTGTGACAGAATAAGGTTCAGAGATTGCCGGTGCTAATACAGACTGCAAAGCAAGCTTGAAGCAATACACCTGGTAACAGCTGGCATGGTTGCCATAGAACAAAGTTCTTGCCCAGCAGCGGGAGTCCCTGTAGGGGAGAAGACGGGTTCAGCCCATCGACTGATCCCAGAAGTGAGGATGGAGTCTCCCCTGCCTTCTTCCCTCCTTTCCTTACTTTTTACACTTCATGGTACGTTATGTATTCATCACCACGCACAGGATTGGTGACAAGTTTCTTGCTTCTAGCACAAACCAGTGCACATCCTCAGACTGCTCTGCTGATTTTTTTTTTTTTGCTCGCTGCACAGGCTCTCCAAGCGGGGTTTGCCCTCCTTGGGGGGCCGGCGTGTGTGTGTGCCGTTTGAGTTGGAGGTTGCAGTCTCCCACCACCACATTGCCTTTGTCCTACTTCCACCTTAGCAGCTTGGCCAGAACTTTCTCACGTGGAGGCTTCTTTCTGCATAATTTAGATAAACGGTGGTTTTTTCCCCATCTGCTTTCCCAAGGTTGACTCCCTTGGGATCAGAAGCCCTTTCAGTCATCAGTTTTGATGACTTTAGAGGCTGGATCAGCTTGACCTAAACTATGTGCACAGAAATGTTTAGTACATAGTTAAACACTAAATCAGAGTTCGGTAATTTGGGAGTGTAGACAGCAATTCCCCCCTTTTGGAGTTATTTTGGCCCAAGAGCAGTTACATTTAGGTGGAGCTTTAGTGATCAGTCATACATATCTTTGTTGCGGATTGGTATTGCGTGCCCAGTGAGGTGCGGTGGTACCTTGGAGGCAGGTAACTTTGGGATGGAGGCGTGTGTTAGCGTTACAATGAGATCATCTCATCCACGGAAAGCAGTTTCACCACGCTTGGTAGCTCAGTAGCAGGCACCTTCTCATCTTCCCAGCTGTGGTACCAGCAAGTTGTTGTTCCTGCAGGGAGTACAGCAGAGCCTGGCTGCAGTGTCTCCATTCCACCCTCCGTTATTCCTATCGGCCTGTGCCAAGCTGGCAGTGTCATGTAACAAGCTGTGGTAAAGGAGATTTCATGCGTGCCAGCCATCCTGAAAACAATAACTGGATTTTACCCTAAAAAAAGCTTTCTGTAATATTATACTTCTGTTAGGTCTCAGTTTTGTCTAATTACCCACCAAAGTAATTTTACCAAGAGTAAGAGAAAAACTTAATTCAGGAATTGGAGTACTTTCATTTTAGCAGATTTTTTGAAGGATTTAGGAATACCTGAGGTATTTCCTGATCACTAATCTAGCATTGTTGTTTAGAGAAGCTGTAGTATTTCCAGTAGCTTTTAGTTCTTGAAATCAGTGGGGTATCAGCCCTTCCTAATCTGAAGAGCCTGTACTTTTGTTAGTCCAGTCTACTCTGAATGTTCAATAAATGTATTACTTGTTTAATGGCAATTTTTATACAAAAATGTATAAAATTTTACAAGTGACTATCCTCTATTAAAAATAACCTCAATAGCAAAAACCCCTCTTGACGGTAAATTTTATGTTAAACCTTCTTATTTCCTTCCCTTCTCCCCCCAGCTAAAATACTTGGATTGTTCAACCCCCATTACTGCCCCATACTAAAAATGTCAACTCGACACAGTGTGTGAAGTCTTATTTCATAAGCACATCCTCATTTCCCTCCAGCTGACTCGTTTTTCATCCAGTACTTCATTTCAATTAAATATTGGCTAAGTGGATTTAACAGCAGCTCTTTGTTTAAATAAGCTGTAGAGAAGCATGTTTCATAACACATCCAGTATACTTAACTTAGTTCAGATTCCATTTTCAAAATCATGCCCATGAAGCAAGCACTTTATCTTTTTTTGTAATAAAGAAAAACATGTTTGTACAGCTAATGAGGCTAATGTTCTGTTCATGAAAACTTGCATGTTCATTTTCTCTCTTGTAGAGGGGTGCCTGTAAGTTGAGGGGAAAAAACAAAACAAAACAACAAAACAGTTAGAACCTTAAATGTGCTTTTTAGGTGTGCTGAAAATAAGTTTTTTAGCTTTTAGGAATGAAAACATTTTTCATATTTTATTGTATTGGCATGTTAAATTATGTCTAGCTTTGTTTTGATGCTGTCACAGACTTGAATGTAGTAAGAGTTTACAAATTAGTGTATTCAGAGAGAAAAAAATCTGTTTATTCTAGATACAGAATTAAAGAAACAAACGGGGATCCCAGCTTAACAGCTGTTCTAGCATTTAAAATATATGTGTTTATAACTGCAAGTTAGAAAGTATAACCACAGGTTACCAATATTTACATCTTAAATGCTGGAATAATATTATAAATATTAAGTGTGCTGTTTGGCTTTAGAAAAAAGCTACATACTTGCTTGTGCTATTGAAATGAGTTTAAGTCCATTAGAACAAATTTGATCTGCTATTAAAGAAATATAGAATACTTATTTCTCAGTTTGGCAGTGTTTTGTTTCCCTGGCTAAAATTCCTAGTGTCACAAAAGTCACTGCCGTATTTCTAATTATCTATCCTTCCCCTCAGTAATTAGTTGAAGTTGTTCTGGAAGAAAAAGTTTTAAAGGATGACCTTTTTTGTTTTTTCCATTCCTAAAGTAGTCCTACTACTTCTGCAAGACTTACTCCTTGAGTAATTTTTTTACTGAGGAAGTAAGACTTGAACCAAGATCATCTTGAGTTGATCAAGTTAATGGCACTGCTCCTAAAGGATATCAACACCTGAAATGTAACATAACGTAGATTTTTTTTTTCTAATTTTAGAGCGATATATTTTGCTGCTTACTCAAACTGCAAGGAAAAACTGAACAATATTTTCAGTCCAGATTCTACCCAGGTACACATGATTTCAGCTGGTGTGGCAGGTAAGGATCTGTAACTTTTTAGCTTCTTTCTAGAGTCATATCTACAAATGAGAGGTGGCAATAAATGTGCAAAAAGCAGAACAGAAAACGTTCTAGTGATTGAATGATCTGTTTTTGTAGTGGTTACCTCCTTTGGCCTCTCATTAAACAAGCTATCTGGAGAATATGTGCATGAAGCTTTGCATTTAGTGTTAATGAAGATTGTGTGTGTGTGAGTAGTCTTTTCCTGGAAAACTTGCATGCCTGCTCTTTCAATTCTGAGTTTATGAAATGTAAAATGCAAACTTTCTAAACAGTAACTTTTTGCTCTGCAAGCTATAAACACCATTGTTTGCACTGAACTCTAGTTTAATGCTTCTTAATCTGTTTTTTTACCATCACTTTCTGTTACAGCTTTGTATATCTGACTTATTTTTGTCTTTCGGAAATACGCCTGCAGATACTTGTATAAATTATAAGTAACACCTCCTCATCCTTTGTTCAAATACCAGTCTGTGAGGCTTGCTGTATCACTAAAGTGACATAGAAAAGCAGATTCATGTAGGTTTCATATGTTATCGTTTCTGGAAATTGTTATTCTGTATCTGCAGTGTAACTTTGGTATAATTTAGCATCTACCAGTATTTATTTATTGCTTGACTTCTATGTTCTGTTGTTTAGGATCATTAACAAGGGGAGTTAAAGGCAACTGAGCTGAGTTAGAGTTGTGCTGGGGAAATCAAACTTGGGCCAGCAACACTTTACCTATTATTGCCTGTGTCTTTCCTACACAAAAACAGATTTTTCAAAAGTGTTTCCTGTGTAGGCCATAGACACTTCACAGATTACTTCTGACAGTTTTATGGTAGCCTGTTGAAGTTTCTAATTCCTCTCAAATCTTACATATAGTATGTGTAATGTGAGTACTAGCAATCTGGAATAGACTTCCAAAGGTGATGTCAGAACAATCAATAGGATTAATTTTCTATTTAATAGTTGCTAATAATCTCTTACAAAGAAATTGTTATGTAGTGTAGAAAATAAGTGACGTTAGCTATATACTTAAAATAACATACTAATGCTCATATCTAACATGTGAGAGATGCCATAGCAGTTTTTCATAATCTTAAAGATATTAGGAGAGCTGTTTTGTCTTAAATGGGCAAAATAAGGTGCTCAGATGATGCAGTATTTTTTATCACCTGGAAATGTGTATTTTGTTTGTAGGTGAACAGCATGGGGAATGGGATGGAAGGGAATTTCATGAAAAGTTCATCCTAATTAGTTAATTGCTCCAAGAAAAAGGAATGGTTTCCGTGCTTTGTCAAGGGGATAAAACATGGCTTTAAATTTAGGGGTGGTGGTAGGGAGAAGGGAGGAAGTATGGGTAATAAACAAGTCTATCTTCAATTGAATACAACTTATGTAACTCGTGCAGTGCTGCAGGCAAACGAAAGTTCAGAATGTTCCTTATCTTTGAAGTTACTGCCCTCATTCTGTAATGAAAAGAACATTTACAGAGATGTGCTGTAGTGATTTTTTTCCCAATTGCTTGCAGACACACTGTAGTTTGTCAAGGGGTTCTGTATCTGCTTGTTAACTTGCTTCTCTTCCAGAAGGTTGGTATTATGCATTTGTACTTAATGACTGCAGGAGACCGGGGTAAATGTATTTGAGCCTTAATTGCTGTTTGCCTCTTCTATGTTTGTACATAAGTCTTACTATTGAACAATTTTTGCGGCTGTTACCTTTCTCACACTTACCTAGTTCTGCAGTTGTATTTCTAAACTGTATAGCCAATGAAACTGAATGTCCAGTGCAGGCTCACACTGCAGGTCACAGCTTTCTCTCTTTAAATGCCTTGGCGCTGTACACTGCAGATAGTCTCTGGAAGACCTTTAAAAGAAGGTTCTTTAATTCCCAGTACTCAGTACTCATGGTTTTCTGATTTATATGAAAAGGACTGTAGTTAAAATTAACAGTGCTTTCTTGGGAACGTGCTAACCTTGTTTTTGTAATTCTAATATATTTCAGAAAATGCACTTAAACCAGCTATTAACAGTTTTACCTGCAAGGTTTGTATTGCTATATGCTGCAAATCAACTTAAGGAAATGGCAAAGTTAACAGGGACAAGATCAAGTGTGAGCTCTTAATTGATTGACTTAAACAGGTTAACACAGAAGATCATCGTGATATTTGCTTTGGAACTTCAGATTTCTGAATTGGCAAACTGGATAAACTCTTGTAGTAATTAGCAAAAAATAATCGGTATTGGTTTTTTCTTTTGCAGCTGCCATTGGTTTCAGTAAGGAATTGAGTAACTCAGTCTTAAATGGAGGGGGGTGTTGTTTGGATATGACCTTTCTGTTACATAAAGACTTCTAATACCTAATGAGCATGAGGTGATGTTTGCACTTACAAAGCTTTTCCTGTAGGTTGCAAAACACAACTATGCAAAAACACAATTAAAAAAAGATCTGCTGTAATATTTTATGAAAGTACTGTAAGTAGTGAACTTTAGTCGACTTTAAAGACTGTTGACTTGTACCTTAATACATAAGTATCTCAGACTAGATGATCTCATTGTTAACTAACTTTATGCACATGGCATTTTTGGGTGTGAGAAGCTGAGGTATGGTATTTTAAGCATTTTTGTTTGGTTTTAGGCCTGATTCTTCCTTCTCAAGATAAAACATGTATTTTTGGTTTCATTAAGATTCTTCTAGTAAGTGTTTTATCCCAAGGAGGATGAATTAAGCTACATATTAGTAACTGATGCCTTATGCAATTAGAAATTAATGTTTTTATCTTGCTGTGTGTTAGCTTCCAGCATATAATTCATATCACCTTCATACATAAAATATCTGTGTATTTACATGGAGAAATACTCTGCAATCTTTTTTGCTTACTTCTCGGCATATCATGTGGTTCTCTTTTTTGCAAACCTGGACAGTGAATATATCTGAAGCATAATATAAGAATGAGAGCATTTGCTTGTGTGAAGTTAGTCTATCTCTGTACGTTTCTAAGTTAGGCTAAATTCTCAGATTCGCTATAAACTCTGCCTTCTTGTTGCACTTACTCAGCCTTTTTTGCCACAGAGAATAAAAACAGAACTGAATGAGATACTTGATTCTTGTATAGCTTTCTGATTTGCCTTTTTAATGATTTGTAGCCTCATTCAGACAACGTGGTTGCAAATCTGCTGCAGAACTACTTTGTCTTGTAATGCTATTGCTGTTCTCTGTAGAACTCTACTGGCAAACCAACTCAAATGTAGATACTTCTATTTTAAAAAAATTGGGACCACTTTATTACTTACAGAGTTACCATGCTTTTGTAACTTTAGTAGTATGTACAGTTACTTAATACCAAATGAAATGCACGTTTAGTTCATTGATTACTGATATTAGAAAGTTTGATTTCATAAGGCATCTATCTTTTCATTCCTAAGATAAGGCTAGCTTTTTTGAATGATATTTTGGAGGGAGTGGGGAAGGAGGAGGGTTCACTCGTAAGTTTGATATATAGGTAAGTATTTGGAGATATAAAATTGAACTGCTGCAAATGAGCAGAAATTTCAGTACTCAGTGCATTTTACACAACTATTTTAATATCTGTGGCCTGTTCTGATTATTTTTCTTTCTTTTTTTCCTAAACTTTTACCTGAAAACAGTTAGATCTCACAATAACTAATTCACAAATCCTTCCAATGGGATTCGATTTGTACACGTGTGTCTGATGAGGTCACTGCTTGTTGTTATGATACAGAAAAGCCTGTGTCTATTTTAGGCATTTACTGTACATTTCTCCCGTGAAAAGAGTGAGATCGTGTCATCTCATGCTCCCCATCCGCAGGTCACTTCCTGCAGAAATATGGACTAACTTAAACCTCGTGAGTACTGAACTGAGCGTCTCTTGCAGCCTCTAGTGTAAGAAACACACATTGGGTTTGTAATATCTATTAAATAAACAGAATAAGGGGAATTCACTTTTCATTATCTTAAACTCAGATGATGTGCATTGTGCAAAGACATCACTTCTCCTTAACTCTTGAGTTATTTTTTTCTGTGCAGTTCAGGGGAAGGTGAAAAATGCCTTTCACTGATAGCTGCTACCTTACTTAGCTCTGGCTAATTGAAAGTCCCTACTGGATTAAACAAGGCCTTTTGGTTTTTTCAGTGTCCCAGAGCTGCCTCTAAAATGCTGCAGCTGATATTCTTTGTTGCCACGTTATTTCAAAGACCTCTTTTCTTTTTCTTTTTAATATGTATATAATCTATCTGTCTCTTTGTTTTCTCCTTTGGTTTGTTTTTGTTCTACTACTTTGGATTTTTAATTCAGCATTCCATATTCATATGTGTCTTTATCAATTACATTGGCTTGTAGATTAAAAAAACCACCCTCTAACCTCTGAAATATGATGCATAATAGGAATACCTGGGATCTTACCTGTCGGTAGCTGGTATAGCTGAAAAAGTAGATTGAGACAATTCTTTCTGTCTGAAAGTGGGATACAATTGCGTAGACAAAAATAAAAGTGAAGTGCAGGGGTTTCTGGTATTGTCAAATTGGCCTACACTTCTAATGAATCTGGAATCTTTGTTGAGGCTACAACACATTGATAAGCATTGTAAAGTTCACTGAGACTTTTAAAAAGAAAAAAAGGAAAAGGAAACACTTAAGCTTCATAGCAGTTGTTGAAAGCCCCCCCCTCCCTTATTTTTTAACAAGTAATTTTGCTACAATTTTTCTGTATTTAAAAATAAAAGCTTATCACAGATCTCAAATGATATATTCCATGTTTTGGAGTGCTTTCCTTGGTGGCAGCATCACTCAGCTTGTAGTTCATTTTTCTTCTTCCACTATTTACTACATTACTTATATAAGAATTGAGCCATAGTCATTTTATCATGAAACCTTAATTATCAAAGGCTCTTTAAATTGAAAGCTTTGGTATGAACTGTCATGCAGTTTGGGCTTATGACAGCCCTAAAAAAAAGTTGGTTATGTCGCTAAGTGTCTGACTCTACTATTAAGGGTGTTATGCTTAAAGAATGTTTAGAGCAACCCAGGGAGTGCAAGTTTGGGCAGGCTAGGCTGCATCCTGTGCCAACTACCCTTCACTGGCAGTTTCCAATACACTCTTTTCCAGCCTGCCTAGAAGTATCAGGCTGCAGTGGTGGATAAGTATAGTCACCACCGCCTCTGATATCACTTATGTGTTTCCTGTTCCAGATTTGGGATCTACAGAGACTGTTTTTTGGGAAGTTGAGTAGGAAGGAGAAAGGCTTGAGCAGATAATTCTGTAACATACAGTCTAGCTGTACCAAAATTCCAAAGCATGCCACTTAAATAGGAATGCGAAAGATTTTTTTGGTCTTCTTCACTTCTAACTAAGAACTAGGAGAGGTATAAGAGCTGATTTTGTATCTTAGAGAGAAATATTTTCTGGGAAATGGGGTGTTTGTAGAGGAAGTCAGTAATTCTTTCCCACTTTCTTTAAAAGCATTTGCAGTCGATGTGCCCTTCACTGCACAATAGATATAGAAAGATTCTGATTTGAAATAAAAATTGAAAGATTTCTTGGTTCTAATATAAAGACAAAAAATGCAAGAACAATGTTTCCTTACAAGTTTAGTTCAACCAAGCATCAAGTGCTGTTGGAAGCAGTGGAGTTCTATGGCATTAAGTGACAGATCAGAAGGGCACTAAACTACAGAACCTTTTTTTGCAGATGCAGTATGTTTTAAAAAGTTTCTGTGCCTTGTTTTGGCAGAGTAGCTCCCTGATGCTTTGAGTTTCAGCATAATTGCTTGCCTACATGAAATGCAGGTATAAAACAGTTCTGTCTTGTTAGGATTTCACTCACATCATATGTAGGGCTATATGTGTACCTAGACATAGGGCAGAGGAGGGGGGGGAAGCCAACCCTGAACCTTTTATATACCAGAGGAAATTATTTAGTTAAGAGGTTTGAGTCAATTGAAAAATCTTGTTTAATCTTTTGATAACCTCTAATGTGGTTTTGCTATTTTGGCACAGAAATACAGCTAAATCTTAGTAGCTGCTAAACCTTGTAGTTTGTCTTTAGAACTGTAGTTGAAAATCATAATGACCTAATTAAGATTTGGGGGTGAGGGTAGAACAAACTTTAAAACAGTTAAGATCCCCTGGCATTTCTCTTAAGTATTGCAGTCATTTGTGTGCAATGTAAACCTAGATTGTGATTGAATAGAAGTAACATGTATGCGAGCAGTTCTGCTAAATATATATATGTAAGCTGTTAATGACCTTCATAAACAAGCTTATCAATAGCCTGTTTGTTGTATAAGTATTGTGCACCAGATATGCACTGAACAAGGTAACTGTTGCTTTCCCACAACCCCAGTCCATTCCCTTGCAGGAGGGCAGCATGTCCTTGTAGTGATGTACAAGTGATGTATGTCACTTAGAAAGCAAGTGTCTAAATTTATCATCTCTTGCCTGGCCATGTTCCAGCTCTTCCCTTTTTCCTCTTCTCTCCTGCAGACGTGACACCTCATTAATGGTGCATGTGTGGTATTACAACTCTAGATGTTTTTATTTTACTTTTATTTTTTCCCCGCCCCCCCCTCCCCGAGCTGCCTCTCACTTAGCTCTTTTTCTTTCCACGGTTGTGCAGAAGTAAGACTGATTCTTACTTCTTTTCTTTTTCAGTTTTTAATTTCTTTCCTCTTCTCTTTTTCTTCCTTTTCTTTTTCTTTAGCAGACTGAAAATCAAAGCTTTAACTTTTAGCCCTTATGCAAGCCTGAATAGTTGCTGTCTGTCTGGATAGTTAGAAGTCATACTATTTACTTTAACAATTTAAACACTCACTGCTTGTAAAAGTATTCCTAGGCCAACCAACAATCTCTGCTTTGATTTCTAAATAAAACTTTAATGCTCAAATTTAACTGCTCTTTTATAGTTAAGTGTTAAAAGGTCTCTTAACTTACAGTAATACATGGCTTTTAACTGCACCAAAAGTAGTATTTATTCAGTCTGCATGCTTTTAAACTCGGATTGTATTTCAGGTAGCTAATTAAATTGACACAATGTTTTATACCATCACAAATTGCTATAGCTGTATCTGCAATGCATTCTTGTTGATACATTTGCCAAATTGGCTAGTATTAGTCTAGCTAGCTTCGCTGTTCTGTGGTGTCAAAACAGGGTTGGTATGATTAGATAGGCAGAGAAATGTACACAATTGGGCTTATTTTATATGGGACGTCTCTTACTAAGAATCAAACTTACTCAGTATTAATATAAAAGTTTAAAAATAAGCTAAATGTTTATTGGCTGTATGGATTCATAAAATGTCAGTGTAGGACTACAACGGGTACTGTCTAAAAATCAGTATAGTCCGAGTTTTTGCATCCACTGTACCTTACTGTGTGCGATTCGAACTTAGATGCAGTTGCTGTTGTGATTCTATCACATCTAACTCTTTTTTTTAAATATTTTAGGTTTTACTGCGATCACAACAACTAATCCCATTTGGCTAGTAAAGACACGATTACAGCTCGATGCAAGGTATAGTAACAATGGGAAATATCACTGCTGTGATAAGATTTCGCTTACGTGTTCTGAATCTGTTCTGCACCCTAAAATGGAATGATTCTTTAAATATCCAGCAGCTTAAATTTGAAAATTTTATGCTCCTCTGTCTACAAGATACACTGTCATTTTTCTTTATTTCAACCTCTGTGTTCTAAGGCTGCTTGAGGCACTATGGTATACTGGCCAGCAAACTGGAATGAATTAAAAGGTTAAGTCTCATTAAAATAACATTCTACCAACCATATGCTTACATTTTCCATCAGTGATACATTCTCTTTGTTTTTAGCTGTTGAGCTAAACATTCCTGAAGTAATATTTTAGCAAAAGTTTAGAAAAATGCCTGAAACACCCTGGTTATCATTTTTTTTTACATATAGTAAGCTTTAGCCTATAAAAAGGGAAAGACTGTTTTCATAGATCAAAAAACAGGAATTGTTCTAATGCAGGAGAGTAAATAGAAGTTGTTTGGACTTACTACAGAATCAATTACAGAAATTTATTATAATAAAACTTGTAATGAAATAGAATTTTATATAAATATGGAGGAAGAAAGACCATTATATTCCCATCAATGTAAAACTCTAGGGAGCGACTGATGTGGTGCAAGTGTCTTAGTGCAACTACCTTGTTCGTTTTATAGACTTCCTTACTGAAAGCTTAGCATGCAAGATAAAATTCTTTCTGTGGCTATCCTTAATAAATGTATTTAGGATGAGCCACATAATCCTATTTGGAGATCTATTGGGCTTTCTATATTAAGTGCATATTAGCATTTTTTTCTCTTTAGCAGGGATATTGGCAGCTTCAAGATGACCCTAGTTAATACATCCCAGAACTAGTTTTACTGTGAGATTTTTTTTTTTTGTGTGATGCCATCATATGGTTGGGTGATAATTTCACAGCTAATTACAAGGGGGTTTTGATGTTATGTGCAACCTGATGGTGTTTGTGTCTCTGCTTGTTTTTTACTGACTAATCGGTTAAATTGCTTAAACTATAGGGCTTTAAGAAAATTAGGGAAAATTCCAGATTTCTTGTAAACATTGTCTGTACATTTTATCAAGCATGTTGTTCATGTGGGAGAGCTAATTAAGGATCTTCCAACTGTGCAGGACACTGTAATTACATGGGCTAGTCTAGCACGTACTGCATTCTCAGCTCTTCTAATTCAGTAGTTGTTAGAGGCATAGAAACACTTGGCCTGTGGGATTATCATGGCTTGATCTTGTTTCCGTTGAAGTTCCTAAAAGTTCCTCTGATCCCAGTAAGAGCTGGAGAAGGCATGTGTTCTGTTCCTAAAATGAAATTTCTTTGGCTTTCTGGCATCAGAAGAGCTAACTCTTAGAGAAATTTGTCATTGCACTTGTCTAGGTGTAACAGGGATGCATGGGGACTAGGTGCTGCTAGAGCTGCAGCTGTAGGTCCAGCTGGTCTTCCTACCAGCTGTTCTTTGATTTTTTTATCCCCCCCCCCCCCCCCCCCCTTGCCTGTCAGCAAATTGGTGCCAGCACCCCAGATCTCCGCAGTGTCTGCCACCTAGCTTACTCAAGATCTGATGTGCAGCAACATGTGCCTGGTCTTTCTCTTAGTTGTACTTGGTACCTTTTTTCCATTGCTGCCTGACATTGCAGTTTCAAACCATCAGGACTTAAATTCTGCCATCAAGCAATGCCTCACACTACTGATATAGTAGCTGCTACCACTATCTGTCTTGCTTTGACAGTATCTGTATGAGTTACTGTAACTTCTTACAAGGTTATTTGCTGGTTTACTCTGACTTGCTCACTCGGGAGACCTCTGCTGGCAGAATCCATGTGCTTCAAGTGCCTGCACTTGCTGCTGCAGCAAAGCATAGTCTAGTCAGTGTTGTAACGGCTTTGCATAGCTGTGTACAGTATGCTATGTATTTCAATATGCACGACTCAATTCAGTAATCAAGCTAAAAATGGCAGTAAGTAGGATTTTATGTACCAAATATTGCTTGATACAGTCATGTCTAATGAGCATTTTCCTTGACATCAGCAGTGGCTTAGTTGAATCAAGGAATAGTTGCCTGTGTTGTATTGGTTGGTATGCTCCCTTTGGATATGCTAGTTGTCTGCTAATAGCCGTGGTGCCATGAGGCTTGCTGTTGGAACTCTTCGCCGCTGTAATTACCATGCTGTGGAGCTGTTTTTGAAGCAAAATTTAGGGTAAATTCACTGTCATTATGCAGAATAAAATGGTTGGGTTTTTTCCACAAGTCACTGACATTGACAGTTCATTTGGGAGGCTGTTTGAAAGCATTTAGGCCTTTATTGTGTAAGACTGAAGCCTGGAGCTGTTAAACTTGTCTATGTGATACTTCTTATTCTTTAGTCACAGTATCAAGTTTGGCTTGGATTCAGTGTAACGCTTTCCTTGTGTTTAGTGCTGAAGGCCTTCAATACTTTGTTTTGTGTGTTCTTATATGCGTCGGAATTGGAGCCCCTCAGCATCAAGGATAGATGTTTCCGAAGTCCTCTTGTCACTCAAACAAAACTGTTTAATTATTTTCCAGTCTCAAGTGCACCAGCTTGATGTCTGTCTTGTTCTCTCCTTTTTAGGAATCGTGGAGAAAAGCGAATGAGTGCTTTTGAATGTGTCCGAAAAGTTTATCGATCAGATGGTATTAAAGGCTTTTACAGAGGAATGTCAGCATCCTACGCAGGCATATCTGAGACTGTTATTCATTTTGTTATTTATGAGAGTATTAAGAGAAAAATTCTAGAGTATAAGACTGGTTCTGCCATGGACAATGAGGATGAATCAGCAAAAGAAGCTTCAGACTTTGTTGGGATGATGATGGCTGCTGCCACTTCCAAAACTTGTGCAACATCAATAGCATATCCCCATGGTAAGTGGGGTGCATACAGCTGAGAGCCTGAATCAAATTGATAAAGGGAGTCTTTCCAGTGACACTGGAAGTACCAGGTTTTGGCTTACTTGCTAAAGAACTATCTCTTTGGCTAAAGCTTTTCATGTCAGATTCAGCGAGTCAACTTCAGTATAGTATTCAGAAATGGAGGTGGTTTTAAGTGGATTGCTAGCATGGCCTCTTCGTAGGCTCTTTTTTTATTACTATTTTTTCTCCAAAGGATTTGCCAGGGTATGGCCCACAGTACTTGAGGTGAAGGTCCTTTTTGACTTGGAATAGTTCTGTATACTCAGCGATTTCACATAGTTTGTCAGCACGTTCTTGTCCCCCCCTCTAGGAAAACCCGCTGTCTAGTTTAGTTTTCAGTTGCACTTAATTTTCCTGCAAAGTAGTTGTGTATATTTTGTTTGTTAATGGGTTGAGTGCTTCATTAGTGGCAACTTCCAAGATAAAATGTAAGCCCAAACAGTCCTGTTCTGGATTTTAACTAAGCAAACGAACTTTCCTTGCTTAGTTAGATATTTAATACTACCTAAAATTTAACTTATTTTCCTCTTACACATACTTGGTTTGTTTCTATGTTTGTTTCCCTTTTCCGTTGTTTGAAGAGTTTATCTGAGATTGAGAATTTGGGGAGGGGGGAAAAGGTTGCTTTTTAATGTGAAATCACTAACTGTTTTTTGGGAAAGATAGTGAAAAGCAGTGAATGTAACCACATGTGGTTTTGTTTGCACAGAGGTTGTACGAACAAGACTAAGAGAAGAGGGAACAAAATACAGATCTTTCTTCCAGACGCTGTCTTTGCTTGTGCGTGAAGAAGGGTATGGATCCCTCTACCGAGGTTTAACTACGCATCTGATCAGACAGATTCCAAACACGGCTATCATGATGTCAACCTATGAAGTGGTAGTCTACTTGCTCGATGGATAGCAGCATGGCAGGGCTTCCTAGAAGAAGGTGGAAGAGTGAACGACTGGAGTGGACCACTGAATGTCAATGCCAATGTGGTGGGCAAAAGAAAAGTTATATCGGGAACATGCAGCTATGGACAAAACAGAAGGTTGATTGTGGGCAACTATGAATAATTTTGCTGCCTTATTGTATGGTCTCTTAGCAATGTGACAAGTGGGAACTGCCCCTTAGGGAATGCCTTTATATATCTCTTAATGCAAAATCGTGACATTCTTTTCATCTGTTAATCTAGACAAGGCCATTCAGTCATCAGAGACCTGATGGGTGCGGGAGGGGGCAGGGACATAAAATATATTCTTGGGCAGCCTTATTCACATCTCTTGGTGATTGCTCTCAACTGCATCTGTTTTGTTCTGGTTTACTGCACAGTAACCTGTTGGAAGAATGGGCAAGACAGTATGTTCATACCTTTCCATACCTGAAACTTCCATTCAGTTACTCTGAAGATACATAAAGAGACTGAGGTAGTAGTCAGCGTGTAAAGTTTTCTGTGTTGCTACCTCAAGAGAAAATATGGCGCAGGGACCCAGAAACAGAGTTATTTCTTCACTGCAAAAGGTGATACTTGGGGTGTGTTTTGGATTTTTTGTGTGCGTGTTTGTTTTTTTTTTTAAAGTTCGAGCAGTGTTGTAGGTTAGTGAGAGAGGATCTGATTGTTGAACTCTTCAGGTTATCAATCTTTTAATACTGGTATATGTGGATTTTGAGTTCTGCTGCATCATCCTTTTTCTTTTCTGGAACTTCCCCTCCATAAGAGAGACCTAATGAAATATTCTCCTATATCATCAGTTCTCCTTGCCAGTCTGTGTCACTCACACAGCTAAGGAAGAATTTGCTGAGTGCTACTTCATAGCCTCTTAAGGATTCTGAATGTGATAAGAAATCTCAACTAGTTCAGCCTACCATTTGTGAAAACAGGATTCACTCAAATAGTTTCATGCTACCTAAGAACAAGCTGTGTTACCGTAGGTCTGGCAAATCCTGACTTGGATTGCCAGTACCTATATAGAAGTACAGGGGAAGAACACATACCACCATGGCTAAGGTGACCGGAAGGCAGAAAACAGCTGAGGTTGTGATAGGTCTTTTCAGTACAGACAGCCTCTCTGCAGAATGGTGGGGAAAATTGTAGATTTTCTTGTAAGCATTCCCCTTGGTAATTGCTTTATCACTTTTTCCAACTTTTGAGCCTGTGTACTGAACTGCAAATGACAGCATAACCTTGTCCTCCAGACTGTCTGAATATTCAGGCATTGGTTTTGTTCTATAGGCCAACTGCAAAACAATGCATTGTATTCAGCAGTGAGGCTTAGCTAGTTTCTTCTGTCATAATTTACAGGGTTTTCTAAAACCATACAGCTGGGATGTCAAAATCAGAAGCTTAATGTTACAAGAACTTTTACAGCTTTCCAAACAGGTATCTTTTATGTGCACCTTGAGTAATTCTCAGTCTGTACCCAGGATCCTTAGGAGGAAAATTATCATTATAAATTGGAGACAATAGCTTTTTTCCTATAAATGCTGCTACACTGGTGTGGACAGAACTGTCCTATCAATTCTTCCAGTGTGGTACTTCAGTACACTTAAACTGTGCATTGTGTGCAATGGCTTTATTTTATAAACGACTCCTTATGCACTTTGTGGCCTTCTTATGGCTTATGACTTTTTTTTTCCTCTTACTGGTTATCTGTAGTCAAACTGCCTTCGAAACATGCAGTTTGATTTTAAACAAAGCATGTGGTTTGATTTTTGTGTAAGCTGTGCAGGATAAAACATTTTATGCAGTATGATCTATAGCATCTCTGTTGCAGTAGTTCTGTAAGCTGTATGTAAAAGCTGGAAGCTTACAGAACAAATCAGTCTGGGTTTTTCTCATTTTGATTTTGACCCTCATCATGTTCTCCATGCAGTGTCAAAGTATCTGAGTATTTTTTGTACTTCTCTGTACTGACTGTTCATCCTTCTAAAAGCCACCTATAGTCTGCACAGTGAACTTGGAGTGGAGGCTTAGCTGTATTAACTTCCTTCTCCTTGCAAAATGTTATCTTACCTCTTTTGGAAGACAGAGTGTGGTCTGTGATGTGACCAAAGTTGAATTTGGTTTTTTTAAAGAAGCGAGGGAAGTGCCTAAATCTGTGTTCTAAAGTGGATTTTTTTCTAGTGATCTGTCTAGGAAAAGTCTGGACTATTCATGACTCTGACCTAAGTCTCGCTGTGATGCCATTGTTCAGATAACTCGGCCAAGTGCAGGAATAGCTACTTACTGTAACTTTTGTTCTGTAGAAAGTGGATTACTCTTCAGGCCATCCAGATTATTCAGTTGTAGATAAAATATAAGTTGGCAAAGATGATATTTGGCTTTGGAGCTCATGAATACAACTAACTCTCATGAAGCCTAGGCTAATCCAAGTGTTACTCTCCTCTGTTTATTGCATATGTTGTCCCTTGGTTACATGTTAATCTCCCATTAATTCACTGGGTACCGTGTGTGCGCTTTGGGTGAGAGCAGACCCCCTGGAGTTGATAAACAGAAAATGTTAACAAGGATAAATTGCATATGGGAGACAACAATTAAAAGTAGACAATCAGCTTATTCCATTTTTTTAATGGGTGTTTAAGCAATGTTTTAAACTTCAGGGGTGATCTTCTTTTTGGTTTGTTTTACATAAAATGTAAACCCAAAGTTTCTTGGGATTTTTTATTTCAAAACTACCAGTACAAAGTTACCTCTGAAATATTCCCAAAGATCTTTAAATTATTTATATAGTTTTCTTGATATTTATTATAAAAAGTCAAAGGGAATAAGAAGATGCTACATTCAGTAATATCTTCAATGACAGAACTGAAAGGAGTGCATTTTAAACTTTCTCATAACTTAGATGGTCATCTTGATTTATATTTGAATGTAGTGTATGCATCACACTTTTGTGCTAGAGGCAAAGGTCTTGGATCTCTGAAAAGCCCACAGTAATTAATTAGCTTGTTCATATTTCCCTTGCTGAGATGAAACTTAAATGTTATTGCAAGCTGTTCATTTTGACTCGACAACCAGTTAGACGTGGGAAACGCTGTGAGACTACAGTTTCCTGAGCCAGTCAAGAGATGGCAGTGGAGGATGCATCCTTCAGGGAAAAGGAGCCCCTCTGCCAGGGTGGCTGCCTCCCTGTGTTACAGGGCACTGGTGGGCCCTGGGTGTCTGTGGCAGTGTACTGGGGGGACATGGCAAGCCGGCCCAAGTTTGGAAGTCCATAAAAAAAAATTAAAATAACTTAGTCGATGCAGTCACACTGCTCAGCCCCTCTTTTATGCATCTGGTCCCTGTAGAGCTGTGTGAAAACAGGTGAGTTGTGGTGTGTTGGCAGAGAGCTGAGCCTAGCCTTTAAAGTGACTGATAGACCTGCTGTTTCTGTCTGAACTTCTGATCTACTAGCCTGTGTTGTTTTAAAGTAGGTTTACACTAGGGATTTATGGAGGTTTTTTAGTTATTTTAATTGTAACTGAAACATCAACCTGTGCATTTGTTTGTTGACATTGCACCTGTCTAGTTCCCTGTTTACATAATGCACTCCATATAATTCCTTTCCAATTGAGATGTTTGTTAATGACAGTTTCTGCTATTCTGTTTTTGTAACTTTCCTCAGACCTGTAGCATTTTAAAAGAATGCTTCCAGAGACAAAAGATTGGAGAGCCTTTATAAATGTTGCTTCCTGTTTAAATCTGGAAAACAAGCTGAACACTGAAGTGTGCCTAGGTAAATGTATTACTCTTCTTTTTCTTATCCAACTTTCTGTCTGTTAAGACTCAATTATGTAAGTTCAGTTCTACAGGAGAGTCTGCCTACCCTGCATATGTGAATGTAATTATGCCCTCGGAGTCATAGCTAAACACTCACAAATGACAGTTTGAGAATACTTCAATGCTCGCGTGAGGTTTGCTATTATTCTTACATGTAGTTGGCTGTAAACAATGTGCATTTACTCTGTATTTATATAGGTAACTTTTTTGTTTGGATTGCTTTAAACTTCAAAGCAAATTAAAATGATATGCTTCTATTCCAATGTTGCCTTCTGTGCTAAACTCTACACTATTTTTAACCTTTTCATTTTCCTATTACTGATATATACCAGTGCCTGGACACTTGTGATTAAAAGTGAGCAATTCATTAGGAGATCCCAGTGAATCATTTTATCTTGTTCCATTTTCAAGTAACTGAAAATAAGTTATCTGTATTGTGGCTATAATGTGTTTTTTGAAGGGGTTCATGGATGGTTTAAACCAGTTGGATGTGTTCTTGCAGTTGGATTTGAATATTGTTATCTCTGTAGAACCAAGCGTTACTGCCTGTCAACTGAGATTCAGTAACTAGTGATCAGAAAATTTGTGTCCATTTAAAATGCTAGCTAACACAAACCACTGCTGACAAAAAACAAATGGCAGTAATTCCTTAAAATATTCAGTTAATTGCTCATACAGTTAAAACCAAGTCCTTGAATCTGAAACATTAGGTATCATTTTTCTTAAAAGCAGGTATTTGATCTGAAGTCTGTCCTCAGAATGCCTCAGAAATAATTCTGCTAATGTGTATGTAGGTGGTGTTTGGTGATTGTGTGCTGTGTTTTTTCCCCTCAATGTGTGTTCTAGAACTGAATCCTTTGCAGCCTTTAATACAGAGCCAGGCTGGATGTCTCTCATTCTTTCAGCTATTAAGAACTACTTCAAAACTTGCATTAAAACAGCACATCTGTGATAACTTTTCTCTTTCAGTAGGTATAATGTGAATTGACCTACCTTGCTGTGCTTCTGAGACTGTCTGGCTTCCAGGTCACCCAGGCTTAGAGGTGATCAGTCTTTTGGAATCGTACAGGCAGCCAGCACACTTATCCCTGACATATCTGAAGTTATGCCTCTAATTGGCATAATTGTAATTGTCTGTAATTGATCTTTCACTTTAACCCTCCAAAAGAGGCACATTGGCAGGGCAGACCTCAGGTTAAGTGTTTGAGTGTGTTTTGACAAGTTGTGCAGCTTTACAACCTCTTCTGCTTTAGGGGTTATTAAGCTTGCCCTGCAAAAAAAGCATGTACGTGAAATGAAGGTATATGTAAGGTCCTAAATGAGTTATGGCTTGGCATTAATACAGTAGTGTAGCCTGACAGATGCAACCTAAAAGCATGTGAGGTTTAACAATGATCTCTTTCACACAAAGAAAAAAGCCCTTGAATTTGACAATGCACTTAACACTAAAATAAAAAGGTACTTCCAAAGACAAATACTCTTCTTATCTTCTATGCACTGTTGCCAGCCCGTGTGCTTTGTGCTGACTCAGAACATCATTAACTTCTTGCACGGCTTCTATCAAAGGCAGGAAATGCCAGGATAGGAATCTAGTTCTCATGAGCAAATGGATACAAACAAAATGGTGTATTGAACTGTGGAGGGTAGATTGGAGAGGAGGAGCTTCTGCTTTTGTAGATGGAATATTTCAAGGGATGCTCTTAAGACTGACTTTACTAATGGAGAGATGCTTGTTAATGGTGGAACTTCATGAAGCTAACTGAAAGATTTCAAAGAGCACCTCCAGATGGTGAAACCTACTAATTCTGGGTAGGTGTCTGTGCAAGGGGGAGTTTCCTTCCTGAACTGTGGCTGTTCAGAAGTCAGTAGCTTTTCCTGATGCTGCTCCTGCAGCAGACACTTGGGGTGGGACTGAGGATGTAAATGTTGAAATTGTCTGGTAAACTCCAGTGAGACTTGATCATCCATCCAGAATTATGAAGACAGGTGTGCAAGTGTGGCAGAAAATATTTCAAGGGTTCTGTTAATACAGGACTGTCACTATATAATTGGAGAGTAGGTCTTGTAGAACCAGTATTTAAAAGGGAAGACAAATGAGGAAACTACAAGCTCATGTGTCTGTAGCAAGCAGAGCTCTAACTACATCAGTCCTCTGCAAAGTATGTTCCAGACACAGAAGTAACTGTTAGCAAGTATTGATGATGTTAAAATAAGCTGACGATTATTTGTGGTCATCTCTATTTTCATGAAGTTAATGCGGGAGATCCAGTCTATGTTTTTTGTGGAACTATATGATGTGGAGCCACAAAGGAAATAACTAGACTATTCCAATGTGAGTAAGATCTTACCTAAAGAAAATGTGTTTTGTAATGGGGGCTGTCGGATTGGTGGTGAATATGAGTATCTGATGGCCTCTGAAGAAGACTTTTGCAAGAACTCATCTTGATATTGTATTTAGTATTCTGTCAATGGTTTTGGCCAAAGGACTTGGGCTGCATTACTGTGATTTGTGGATGACTAATTTGAAATTTGTAGTGCACTAAGTTTTGAATATGATTTAAAAAAACAACTGCAAAATGCATATTCAATCAGTTACAAAATACTAATGAGAGTTCTGTAGGCCAGGAGTGTCACTTACTCAGTTTGAAAGAAGAAAAAGACTCCAGGTGTAGTCTGTTCAAGAATTATCACTTACCTATTTTAAAAAAAAAGCACCCCAAAGAACAAAAAAACCAGCAGTTCCAGGGTGCTAAAGGGAAGCAAAAACACCACTGTATGTACAAATCTTGGGCTGACCTAACTTGGGGTACATGGACAGCTCTGGTTCATCACAGCTGTAAAAAGAATGTTACAAAAAATGATCAGGGAAAGAAGTGTGTGTATCCTGTCAGAGCATAAAACCGTAGCTTAGCCTCATAGACTCTGGAAAGGGATATATATGGTGATTTTACATGAGGAAAAAAAACTCGGAAGGGTAAGTACTATGGGTGAAAGTTCCAAGACCTGCTGCTACAAAATGAACTATTTGCTGGCTGTTATTATATCTAGCTTAAATGTAAGAAAGTTTTTAATGATCAATGTGAAACAGTCTTTAATAGTAGTGGGAGCAGGAAGGAAGAAGGCACTTCAGAGTGCCTGAACAGCATGTGAAAGGGATGTCACTATCTGGTGACCTGCGATAGCATAGACCTAAATGAGCTCTTCTACATGTTTTAGTAGGGATTAGGCTCACCTGTTCGATGGAGTTAATCATCCTGTGCTTGTGGGGTGCATGTGGCTTGTTTCAGGAGAATTTATAGAAAAAATGAACTAGGGCTCATCTTTTCTTTTTTTCCCCCCTCTTTCCTCTCTTAGAATCAACCAATGCCAAGAACTTGTCTTTCCAACATCCCCCTTCATACATCTATCTTGAAGCAGTTTATCACTTTAACTGAACAATATCCTAGATTTTGTTGCTGATCTGGATTTTTCCCAGTTTTATGCCACACATTGCTTTTCTGCAAGTGTTGTATTTGTCAGTGTCTGTCTGAGGAATGATGCTGTTGTATGCTAAGATGTTAGGAAAGAAAATACTATATCCTCACAGAGCATGCAAGGAGTCGAGGAGGTTCTTGGTGTAAAACTATTTCAGTTGACCTAAACCAGGAGTGAAATTTGGCAATTCTTATACTAATATGAATAATTTTATCCTTGTTTGTTACTTTGCTCCTGCTGCATGTAGTTGTGTTGCTTCCTGGTCCCTGCTGCAATCTCCTGAGCTCATACAGTGTGCTCCGAACCTGGGCCTGGCAGTGCAGGTCCCCTGGCAGGGACCTGGGCCTGGAGTGCAGTGGAGCTGGCAGTCTGAGTGACCTCTGACCCCTGCCTCTGTGGCCTGTCACCCCAAGGTGACCCCTGACCCCAGATTGTCCTTTGACCCCACCCCCACACTGCTCTGTCCTGCTGGTGATGGGTGACAGCTCCCCCCATGAGGATGCCGTGGTGAGTCCCGTGACCCTACATGACCCCTCCCCCCACAGGTGGAGCGCAGTGCCATGCTGACCTCCTTCCTCAAGGTGACCTTTTACCCCTTACCCTACCCATGACCTCTGACCCCCAGCCTGACCTTCACCCCTACTCTACTTTTGCAGATGGCTGACAGAGGGGGACAGCCCTAGCTTGCCCAGGGGAAGGACCTGGGGGGCAGAGGTCACAGGCAGGCCAGAGCTCAAGGTTTATTGGGGGGTGATGGGTCACCAGGGGTCAGAGGCCAGTGGGTTCCTGAGGGTCATTGGGGCAGTAGAGGTGACAGGGTTGGGGTCATGGAGGGGTCACTGTGGTGAAGGGGGTCACAGAGGTGATGGGAAGGCAACAGGGTCAGGAATTCCTGGGGTCACTGGGGGTCAGAGTGGGTCAGCGGTCACCAGGGTCGGATGTCAGGGGACAGAGGTCACTGGGGTTATGGGGGGGAGGGCAGTGTTCCAGGAGGGTGAACAGGTGCCAGATGTCATTTGGGTCACAAGGAGTCAAGGCACAGTCGTGGGGGGGTCAGAGGTCACTGGGATCAACAGCCAGAAGTCATAGGGTCAGAAGCCTGTGGGGTCATAGGTCATGGAGAGCTGGGGCAGTCAGAGGTCACTGGATCTCAGGGGCAGGGCCAAGGGGGCCGGAGACAGTCACCCTCTGCCCTGTGCAGGGAGGGCTGCGGGGGGTCCCCGGCTGTGAAGGTGAGGGCCAGCAGCACAATTCCTTCCTGGCACCTCCTCCAGCTGGATCTGTGCCTGTGTTTAACGGCTTGGCAATGTGGTTTGAATTACTCAAAACAAGAGCGATCCATTATCATCCACATGTTTCCTAAGGGACTAGTTGAGGTAAAATACCGAAACACGACAACCATCCAGCTATGCTCGTAGGGTGGTCCCATATTATCCCCTAATTCATTCAGGCACTAGACAAAGATTTAAAATGCTTTCTTTGCAATACTAAAAAAAATATATAATAATCACAAAACTGTTATAAAAAATACTGACCTTCCCCCTCAGAGAGAAGAATATCTGCCCCGGTCCCTAACTGTTACAGAGAGGACCGTTGCCAAAACTTTATAGCTTGGATGTAAACGGAATATTGCCTCTCGAGCAACAGCAACTCAGAGCTGTTAAAACCACACACACTGAAATGCCTCAGCCACACAGGGGTGAACCAGACGGAGCTTACGTTTCCCATAGCTCGCCTCAGCCAGCACTACGCTTCCTTCCCATCACCTTCTTTCCCAGGGTAACAAATTGTTTCCTTATGGCAGGGCAGGGACGCTGGAGCGGTCCTCAGGCATGATGGTGCATTTCTGTGGGACAGCGTCCCGACACTTCTCAGGATGTGAGCTTCTTATCTGGGCTGTCGCTTCTGCCCCGCTCCCTAAAAAGGTGTGCGGAGTTAATTTGGGATGGATGGGGTTTTTAGAGATGGCAGAAATGAAAAGATAAGCACGTACGCACAAAGATAGGCAAGCCTGTGAGGGTTTTGGAGTACTGGAAAAGATCAAAAGACCTGACAACCCTGCCCATCTCAAATATCTCAAGACAAATCTTTGAGAAACTTAGAGCTCTAGTCCTCCCTAGCTGTGAAAAGGCACCTCATTATTCACAGGGAGGGCTGGCAATGTTTGGTGGCAGTATCTGCCGACTTTCCTATTCCTTCCTAAAGATGAAGTCACACTGGGATTCAGCACTGTAAATCCCTTCCTAAAGAAGGATACAGGCAAGAGGCAGGATCTGGGGGAAATGGGGCTGCGGTGGTTTGGAACTGCTTATCTGAGTCCCTGGGACAGTCGAGGCTCTGAACAGACATCTGCATTCGGTGTCAGCATTACTATATGCATCTTAATTATACCTACTCTGTCTAGTTTGCACGTTCCGAGGAATGAGTAGAAGTTGTTCCCCAGCACCTTGTTTCTCCTCAGTCTTGTGTCCAAATGCAGCTTTGGAGGGAGGTGGAGTAAAGCTGCAGCAGTTCCTGTGCCCTCAGCACTGCCTCTCTTTGCTCAAGCCAGATACAAAAGGGAGTTGGACGAGGAGGTGGGTTTAAACTGTTAACAAGGAACAAAGACACTCTAGCTCTCATCCGGATTTGACTTTTCTATTTATTTTTTTAAAATATCTAATTTTTAGGTGTTTATTTCCTCGTGTGTGGTTATGAAGTTTTTCTTTGAGTTACAGACTTCTGGTGTTAAAAGGAGTAGTGGATGGAGAAAGATTAAGTACATTGTTTTTTCCACAAGAAAACTAAAGTCAGCATTTCAAAAAGAAGTGTCTAACAGTAACATCTCCAAACATCCGGAGCTAACAGACTAAACAGCATTCTTGTCACTGAGCAAGAAGCCTCATAGCCTCTGCTAAAGGCAGAGTAAGAGCAGAATGTCAGCAGAGTCACCCTGAAAAAAAAAATAGAGGTGGGCTATATGTGTGTGAAGGCTGAATGATTTTCATGCGGAGCCTGGCTAATTCACTCTCATTGAATTTAGGCCAAGACAAAAGAGAAAAAAATGTAAGATATTTGTCAGTGAGGCTTTGCGTAAGGAAAAATGAACTCTCAGCTCGCTCCGGAGCAGGAAGTAGTCTAACAGCAGTGTTCTCTGAATGCCTTACTATGCCTAAGCAGGTTTAGCGATGGAGCTGTGTCTTGTTTGTTTGGAAGTCAAAGAGCAAGTTGCATGTAAATGACAGTATTGCTGTGTGCAGTGGACCCTGGCATGTAGACCCAGAGCTTTTTCACGTGACATGTCAATATTGGCTGTCTGCTGGGTGGTTGAATGAAGGCACCACTCAACAAACTGATTCATGCTGTGGTTTTTCTTGAGCTGTGATGGATGACTGTGCTCAGGCTTCTGTGTGGACCATTCTTGTAGCATTTTGTTAGTGGCTTGGTGATGCTGTGGTGTAACGTGATGATACAGCACCATATTCTCTTGATACAGTGACTGTCTCCTGGAAGACTGCAAATGAGAAACTTTACTTGAATTCGTCTCCCCCTACCTGAAGCTGTCTATACGACATTGGAACCCTTAATGTGCAGCTTCTTTTGTTGATTTAAGAAGAATCCCTTGTTCTTTCATTTTATATCAGAATGAAGAGTTTGGTTAATTTAGCTTTATGTAATTTGCATGCCCAGATTTCCTTGTACTAAAATAGAACAAGGTGCAGAGGATGGAGGATGTGTGCAGTGCTGGGCTGCCCAGGTCAAGACAGACTGGAGAGGCTCCAGCAGAGGGTTTTGAGGATGATGAGGGGATGGGAGCGTCTCCCTTGCAAGGAAAGGCTGAGGGAGATGGGCCTGCTTAGCCTGGAGAAGACTGAGAATGGATCTTACCAATGTCTATAAATACCTTAAGGGCAAGTGTCACAAGGATGGGGCCAGGCTCTTTCCAGTGGCGCCCAGTGACAGGACAAGGGGCAACGGGCACAAATTTCAACACAGGAAGATCCATCTGAGTATGAGGAAAAACTTCTTTGCTCCAAGGGTGACAGAGCTGGCACAGACTGCCCAGAGAGGATGCGGAGTCTCCTCTGGAGACATTCAAAACCCGCCTGGACTGTGCAACCTGCTGCAGGTGAACCTGCTTTGGCAGGGGGTTGGACTAGATGATCTCCAGAGGTCTCTTCCAACCCTGATGGTTATGTGTTTCTGAGGAGCCTTGCCTTGCGATTCTGATACCCTTGGAAAGAGCTTGCTTTTTAAAGGAGCACGTCAGCCCTAAGTAACTTGGAAGCTGGAGACCTTCCTTTGTAGCATAAGCATTGAAGCAGAGACATTTCCAGGCATTACAGACCAGAGGGAAGATAGTTATGCAAAAGCATAAGCCTTTGTAGTTGATGGATTTCAGATGGCTAAATGTCTCGTGCTCTAACCAAAGCTGAAACTTTACTGACACCTTTGTGAAGTCTTATGTACTCTACAAGTATCTGCTGTCAGCACGTCATTCAACATGTGTAGAAAGCACCACAAGTGTAGTTGTGCAAAACCAGAGATACCTCCTTATGACGCAGCACAGATAAAATCTGCAGTTAATCGCTCTTAATCTTAAAATTTAGGGATTGAAGAGGACCTACGTAGAAGTGATTCTATAGACTAGAAAGGACCTGGGTGTATAAAGTGAGATGCAGGCACTTAGTTTTGCCAAAGGCCCTTTGCTGCTTCATCTTGAAGGTAGACAAACTGCAGAAACCCCCAAGCATTTTATTTCACCAAACATCTGGAAATTATTCTCTGCTCATATCCACAAATGCTTCTGGGACAGGAACATGCAGCTCAGCCCTAAGCTCCACTGAGATCCTGAAACTTAGCATTGCTTTTTTCAGGCTCCTTACGGAGCTTGGCCTGGAAATAGGTATGAAATAAAATGCAAGGAATGACTGTTGCTTTCATTACTGATACAGCTGGTGCTATTCTACCTGAGTGGGTTTTTTTTTGCTTTACAAAAATAAAATAAGAGTGCTCAGGAAAGACAGAGGAGACCCAGATTCCAATTCCCTCTCTGTCTAGAAGATTGTTGCCTTTCAAAAGCACGTGGCAGGCTCTTCCTGGTTCAGAGGAAGCTTTCCTGCTTCTCTTTCCAGCATGCATCACAGCTGTAAAGAATTTGGGAAACTTGAAGAAAAGAAAGGAGGGAGACAAAGGTAGTGTGCTGGATGGTTCTGGCCTCTTTATTTCCTTATTTGCTAGTGACTTCAGAAAAGAACAAAATTGTGCCTTTGCTCCCAAAGAGTGATTTGTCTTTTCCTATGACATTTATTTTCCTTCTTAGGCATTTTCCATCTTTTTTACTTCCTTTCTCCAAAGGTCTTGTGTTTCCTGCACAGCAACTCCTCTTTAGTACTGGAAGTAGAGACTGTCTCTCCAAAGAAAGACCAGATGAGTTTACATGCATTTAAATTCCTTGTAATGAAGGAGAGACTTTGATTTGCTGCGCAGAAAGCAATCTGCCTTGCTTGGGGTTCTTTGCAAGAAAGTGCATCCAGTCTCCCAGGTGAACTCTTAGCTGTTGTCTTGGATGGATGGATAGTGTTCTCCGTGGTCTCCTAAGGTTTGGAAGGCCTTGCCTCAGTATTTGCTCTTCTTTTGCTCTCTACAGGTATTTGTGCATATTCAGAATTTTGTTGGTTTCAGCCTGCGCTTGGATTGTGAGCTCTTGTACTGTGCATACCTGTGCGCTGACTACTCGGGCCCTCAGGAGCTTCACTTTGAACTCACTGCCCTATCTCAGGATGGGAAAGCAGCAAAATAACTTATAGGCACTTCGGTTCTTTACTGTGCCTGGTACCACTAGTTGGCCCTTGGGTTAGCTTTGGTCAATAGTAATGCTCTGTCAAGCAGAGTTTAAGGTTGTGATACTACTACATTTAGTCTGGTTTGCTATACTGTGGTCTTAACTACTTTTGCAGATATAGGCTGTGATGAACTTCAACTAGTACGTCTGCAACGACCAACAAAAGGGGACTCCACACTGAGAAAATACAATATTGCAGTGGGAAAGCACCAGCACCTGGTTTAGCTCTGTTCTGCCAGGGTCAAGGTTGTGCTGAAGTGCTTAAAGCTACTACTACAATGAGAAGGAAACAAGTAGGAGCAGGGATGATGTGGTAAGAGTGCCACATGTCTTTTTACCTTGTGCAAACTTTAATTTACTCTCTTCTTGGCATTATTGATTGATTTTTGTAGACAGAAACTGGTGCAGCACACAGGGCTGCAGGTGCATGTCTATCAGCCTCTATAAAGAAATCATCACTTGGTATCCTGAAATTGAGAAGCCCCAAACTGCCACTGGTCAAAAAACATTAAGAAATTGCTGTAGTTCAAGAACACGACTGTCACTGTAATAGTTAATGCTTTCAGATGAGTGCAAATCAAATCTAATTTAAAAAAAATCCAACCCACTAAGGTGTTTTGCAGCCCATGAGAGCCTTACTGAGGAGGGCTGCTGGAGCGAGTGCTGATGGTTCAGCTCCACTTTTTTTATTTTTCCCTGTTCGGTTTCTACAGGAAGGACTGATGAGGTGACCATAATATTAGATGATTTTAAAACTCACTAAATCAGAGTGTCTTTTATTGAGTTCTGTTGAGGGAACTTGGATTATGATGACTATTATTATCCTGATGTTGAGGAGTGTTAGTCATGGACTGGGACCTCTTTGCGTAAGCCACAGATGCACACCTTTTGAGAGGAAAGACAGTTGCCTTATAAACAGGTCCTGATTAATGCAGAATATTTTAGGTTACTACTAATAGATGCAAACTAACTTCCTGCAAACTAAGTCAGGAAAATGGTGTAGTCAGACTAATTCTTGGGTTAGTTTTCAAAGATATAGGAGTCTTAGCAGGAAGAAAATAATTTCTATCTGTAATATCCGATTTTATTTAATGGAGCTGTTATTTAGCCTGTTAGTTTGAAGTGTTACGAAGTGGTTCATTGTGAAAGAGCAGTGTAACTCCCGGAGACCTAGAGGGACAAGTGAAAAGATGCCTATTTTTAAAAAAGGTCATTCTGAACTTTTGACTCTGAAAGTCGGGTCTTGTTCTTGACCTTGGGATTTCTGGTCCCTGGACTGATGGTGATTGAGAATATTGAAAACAGAGCTATAGAAAACTACCAATTTTCACTTAATGTGAAAACTGATAGTTTTGCAAGTATGTGAAAATTTGATCCAGTGTACAGTTTGCTCTTTCTGCCAGTCAACACTCCTATTGGTGGTGTAAATGACTGAAGTTCTCCCTCTGGGCAAAATGGTGAATTTGTTCAGGCGCAAATATGTCTTTTCATGATGAAATTTTATCCCCTTTCTATCAAAAACAGCTTTTTATACAGAAACATGGTTTTCCCACTGTTTTTTCTAGTCATAAGAATTTCTGTGCAGGACCAGTGGTATGATCTTATGGGAATTGCATACCAGCTAAAGCAATTCCAGTCATTGTTCTCTAACCAGTATTTCCATCCCTCCAAGCACCCCTGCTTAAACTTTTCCAGGTTAGTAGGAAGTCAGTAAGATGGAATTAAAGGAGGCAAAATTACATGAATGCCTAAAAGATTAATTTACTTTGATTATTTCCTTGTTTACAGGCAATCAAGTATCTCCTGACTTGAATATAAGGTCTATAACAGGATGAAAAGACTGTTCAAGAAAGTTCTTAGAAAGTGAAAGACACTGGTAGGATCTTACAGTCAGAATTATGTGCAGTACAGGTAGGGTCCCCAAAAAGTAAATTGTGAATGTGTCATAATACATACAGAACAAAGTATCACATGAATTCACATTCATAAATAACATCTTTCCTGTCCCACAGAACTGAAAGAAGTATATTCGTGCTTTCTCATCTTTTCTTTTTGTATGTGAAACATTATGGGAATTATTCCCTATTTAGGGTGACTGAGTATAAAGAGAAGTACGTATAAATCAGTAAGTTGAAGTTGTTTGTGTTGGTTTTAAACCTTTTATTGAGGTTTTTGATGGAGTGTTCATTCTGTATTTGTAGTTTCTGATTGCTAATTAGGTTGACATAATCAAAAAATCTCGACCCACACTACTTAAGGAAAAAAAAAAGCATTGTAGGTGTATGGCACTAAACAGCAAGTTTTAGAGTTAACAAATCAAGTGAATTATTTACTCCCTGTTGAATCAATTTGCTGAGCTATCTGTCTGAAATGTCCCTGCTTTCCAGAGATGAGGGCATAAGACTTTAGAAAGAGATTAAGTTGTTTATAGTATAACTATTCAATACACAAGCATGATTTAAACTGGGAATTCTAACAAAAGGCAACAAAGCCAAGACCAAGCTCTCAGTGGAGCTGAGATATCAACTTAAAATGTCATATACGTTGGCTTGAATAGCCTGGATAGAACTTGAGTATGTCAGTGTGTAAAGATGTTAGTGCTTTTTTTTTTTTTTTTTACATGACTGATAAACAGCTGGAAGTAGATGTATGAGTTGAAAGAAAATCCCTAGTAGGAACTTTAATATAGGTGCAGAAGAGAAGATTTTGCTTTTTTTTTTTGTATCAACTTCAGTAAAGTTTCATTGTTGATATTTTGCTGCAGGTGGATATTAAGGAGAATTTTTGTAGTTGGTAAACCTAGTAGGCTGTAGTAAGTTGCTTAGGAGATGAAACCATCTAATACCTTGTCATACTGTCCTACAGCACTGCTGTTTATGTAGTTCATAATACATCTCCTAAGGTTCTATAAAACTTCCAGAAATGTGTCCTTAATATGTAGCTGTAGTATTAGCACCAAGAAATGGTGTGATTTGCAGGCCTGTCATGGTTTGAAAGTGGCCTGGGAATGGTGACAGCAGACTGCCTAGTAAAAACTTAGAAAAGAAGATGGAAAAGGTAAATAATTTGTGCAGTCCAGAAATATCCTTGTCAAGGTGTCCAGCAGGGGCTTGCCACTCTGTTAGCTTGGTGTAAACCTGCATTATTACTGTTTTCTGTGACTTTTGTGGAAGGCCTGATTAGCAGCCATGGTACTCTATGGGCACCTAGCAAGAAATTAGTCCCCATCCCCTTAGCGATGCCGGACCAGCAGGGGATTCTTGTGTGGTTAAATCCAGGCCTTGTTATGGGAACTAGTGGCCTATAATACCATTCATAAATCAGTTAGGTTGCTTGTTCTTCTGGGAGGTTGCCTCAAAACGTGGCCTTCTGGTGTTGAAACTGTGCTCCAGTATACTGTCCTAGTAACAGTCCATAGAAATTGGTGTAACTGGTAACAGTAAGTGCAGACGGCCCTCTACAGAGCTGCTTTTGCCGTATGCTGTTTATATTTGAGACTAGCAGTTGCCTTGATTTCCCTCTTTAACTGGGTTTCTTTTGCTTTTTGAATAACACGGGGAAGTTATCTTAAGTGACTTCGGTTGCTTTGTTCTTTGATTTGCATAGTAATCTTTTTTAATATTATTTTTAAATAGTCCATCATATTCTTACAATCAATCTGAATAATTAGTCAGTTATTACATCTTGTAGCTAATTAATATTAGAGCTGGCTCAGCTCTTCTGCACCCACAGCACTTACAGCAAACCCAATCCAAGTCTGAACTATCTTCTAAATTTCTGGTTTGCAGTAGTGGCATGTACGTATCGTAGAAGTTTTTCTATTACTGTATAGACAGATTTCCTTTTGGTTATACATGAAAATATGATACAACTGAAATACAACCTTGTAATAATTTTACTTGCATCCTTCTGTAGCCCTGATTCTGCTATTGATACTTGCCTAAGTAAATGTCATTAACGTGATGCCATTTGAGGAATGCCACTGGGTGAGGTGCCCATGCTAGCTAGCATTGCACAGAAGCATCTTCAGCTTTTTCAGTAGTACAGTATAAGGCTATCCTGAAGCGAGTGACAGACACGGCGGTGGTTTTTAGCTCTCCTTCCTCATTGCTGTGCACTTACAACTGCTCCTGTAATGCTGGGGAAAACTGTTGTCCTAACGTTACTACGTAGTGTCTGTGTGACCTTCAAGACTCCAAAGTACTTCAGTGGTTTAAAAGTCATGAGAGAGTCAGCACTTCCAATCCTGGCTCTGCAGCTGTGCCACATACATCAATGTGCCCAGTAAATCATATCGCTGCTCTGTCGAAATTAGCCATATACTGACAGGCAGCAGATATAAATAACAATATATGTGTAATGTGAGGCGGATGCAACTGCTCTGATAATAAAAGAATTTGGTGGCAGCCAGTCTATTACAAATTCAATCACTGTTACTGAAAAAGCTTTTATCCTCTCATTTTTTTCTAAGAAAGTTTTCCCTTTCCCACTACTTGCTGCTGGGAACTATATAATTCATAAATGGGTGATTGCCCTGTATTGATTGAGGTTAAAGCCAATAGAAAAAGGCTCTCTTTGAGGGGCAAGGAAAGCATTTCTTGTAGAGAGTTAAATTACCAATGCTTATTTTTATTAAAATAAAGACAGATTGTGCTTCTATTTATTTGCACTGCTCTTGATGCTGAAGAGAAATAATTTGCAGATGTTTTCATGAACTATGTAAAAAGCTGTCTCTTACTTTGCCCTTTGACAGGAATAGCTTTCTACTAATTTCAGACGGCCTTCTGTAGACACTATACTTTTCTTTCTAAACTTAGACTGGTTTTCTGGACTCACATAGATGAGTATCTGTTAAAATTCAAAAGGGATTACACATCTTGGGCTCAAAAAGCCTTTGTATTAGAGTTGCCTAAGTATAACTTTATGCTGCCTTCCTCTGTCCTGCAGGCTGTTATCTCGTAAAGTGACAGAGGCTGCTTTTGCCCAACCATAAGTCCTAACACTGTTAAGAGAATGCGAGCAAATGTGAAGAAGGCACCGTGGTTAACTGTTCTTGAGCTCTTTACCGAGGATGCGTCCTCCCCACCAATGCTCCTAAGGGCTGCGTGTTTTGCTAAGGATTCTCCTCGCTGCACCACAGAAAAAGGCTGGGGCAGCTCTGTCTCACACCCGATGTATGTGCTGTGGGTGAGGTGGGGCGCCGAGCGCTGGGTGTCCTTCAGCGTGGCCCAGCAGAAAGCTCATGTGCCCCAGTTTTTGGGGAAATGGAAAATGCAGTGGCTGCTCCTGCCACTCTCCATGTTGCGTGGGGACTGTGCAGAAGATGCGTTGAAGGGGTTTGCTGTGGTGCTTGGTGGGAGCAGCTTGGGGCTACTGCCATGAATGCTTGGAGCAGGTGGCTTGAGTTGGGAGGTTTGAGCTTGGCCAGAACCTCTCTTCCTCTTCTCTTGTCGCACAGTTGACTTTCTAGAACTGTTTTAGACACTTTTCACCCTTATTAATAAGCTGTTTATTCCCTTCTTTTTCATGCTAGTTTTTAACATTTTATTAGGGAGGACATGCTGCTTTTGACAAAGTAGTAGTAGAATATATATAAAGGATGCAGAAATCCAGTTACGATATCTGAAATCTCCAAGTGGTGCACTCAAAAAATAATTTGCATCTCTTTCACCTTACATAAGCAAAACCATTAAACTGACATGACCCAATTGGGAAACATATTTCAGATGTGTAGCAGTCAAATTATAGACTTAAATGAGCCAAATCATAGTTAACTTTCCTTTTTATTATTAGAATTCTGTTTGAATTATCTTTGGGATTTGGGGAATCCTATGAAACTGAGGTGAATCATTTGATGCTTAACTGTTTTGAACATTTTCGTTGTGAAATCTAATTGCTATACTCGTGCTTTGAGTTTATCTTCATGTTCATGATACGAAGTTAGTTTATCATTGAAAGAGTACAAAAAAACAAATAAATGACAGGTTCTGTGATTCCAGTGCTGGGATGCTTTCAGTAAGGTTTTTTCTTGTTAGTAACTCAGTTGAGATTTTGCAGATGAAAACCTTTTTGCAGTTTTGCCCCTATTATGAGATAAAGACAGAAGGATGTTTGGATACAACCAGGAATTGCTTCAGGGTCTGTGATGAGTACGGTGGAAATGTATCATAATTGTTTTCTCAGTGTGGAACACTTCAGAATAGCGCTGGCTTTTCTCTCAAGCAATACATGTCATCAGCTCTCAGCACACTTCCCCGTTATGTTTCTCTAGGTCTGTTTGAAGGACACGTGCTATGCAGGAAACTGAATTGGTATGTGGCTGAAGTATTTGAGTGAGATGCAATCAGAAATATTTGAAGGATATCATGACTGGTTTTGAGATAGGACAACTTGGCAGCTTCATGGGATGGACTTCCAGGGGTAGGGGTAACAGTGGAATGTATTAGTATTGAGATTATTTATAGGCTTGCTTCCAAATCTTAGTTGGAAGGCTGGCTTTCTTCCTAAATTTTAGTGAAGCTATCTGATGAGCTGTATGACTTCTAAGGATTTTTCTTAAAATAACTTTTGGAAAGACTTTTGGTTTCTTGTGTCAATGTAAACTGTCACCACAATGTAAAATGAGAAGAAGGCTTTTCTAAAATCACCACACAAAAATCAAATGGCTCTGAAACAAAAATATAAGTAAACAGAGATAACATGTACAAAAAAGCATAAATTTTGTTGCATCAGGCGTGCTGTTCTGAAGGGAAGCTGTGAATCTAACCTTGAATATTGCCTTGCTACAGAGATTGCTGTGTCCTTGACATTAATGGAGGGATGTGAACTGTAGATTGAAGGGAACAGGAGCAGGGATCTCTTTTTTTTTTTTTTTTTTTTTTTTTTCTTTTTTTTTTCTCCTTTTTCTTGCATGAGTGTCTCAGGTTCTCCAGCTCTCTAATTTTTAGATTTGAAGGCTGTGTTTGACCATTCAGCACACAGCTCTGACTGCTCTGGAAGAGATGCTCCTGGAGCTGACAGTTTCCCTGGCCTGGAAGCAGCTGTGCAGAAATAAAGCTGTATTTGATATGCTTCTTCCTGGGCCAGCTTGAAGAGGTTTATTTTCCGGCATAGTCCATCTGCTTGTTACCATTCCCTGTTGGAAGCAATTCTCTTAGGTGTGCTGGCATGTGCATCTAGATGAAGCTGCTTTCTAACACAAATCATTTGGAATAATCCGAATTATAACTTAGGTATAGCGGGGGGAGGTAGCTGATCATTTTGTCTGGAGAACATCAGAGTGTGATTATATGTGGTGTCATGCTGCAGCAAAAGCAAGGGATGGGGCAAGGAGCTGAGAAGGGATTTGGAGTAGTGTGTTTCAGTGGTCCAGATGGAATGATCTGTCTGACCACCTCCTGAGGTGCACAAGAGCTACCATGCCTGCAGGTGGGTGTCTTTTAGCTGTGCTTTACTGTACGTGTTACACTTTTTCTCTTACCTAAATAGCAGCTAAATATTTGGTTCCCATTGAAAGTCACCCTGAAAGTCAGGAGCTGGATGTCTTAACTTCCATTTGTGTTTTTGAAAACCTGCCCTGTTGTTTACCAGTGTGCAACAGTGTTACAGTCCAGCAGGCCCAGCTAACTTTGAGATACCTCTTGTAAGAAAAAACCTTATGGTGCGACAAATTTTACAAACCTGCTTTGCAATGCAAAACTCATTCATAGCAAAGAAGTTGAATCAAAGGCTCACCGCTGCCAACTCATTATTTTATTTAATGTTCTCTACCTAATGTTGTTATCCTGCCAGAAATGTGTGCTCCCATCTCTTTCTATTCTCATTAGGAGGATAAGCTGATAAATTACTTCTCTGCTTGAGTTGTTGTTTGATTTGCAGTAAATTTTTTGTGAAATGAAATCTCAGTTCCCTTTCTTCATCAGCAAATTTGGAAAAAGGCATATAGTCTCTTTGCGACTGAATCTAGAAGTAAATACTGTTTTAATCAGGTTCTATCACATTCTTCAAATGACATATTAGAATTTTTTTATTAATATACGAGAATGCAGAAATCAAAATTAATGTGTGAATCCTTGTCTCTGCAAGGCTTTCAATATAACGATACAAAATAAGATGGTTGTCAGGTTGCTTGCCGAAGATTTCAGAGTTTTGCCTTCAGTTCATTGGTGTCGTAAACCATTGCAGGTCCTGTAGGATTGCTGGGAAGTAGTTTCATCTTAGACCATCATCTGTAAAAAGGCTTTTCTTAACTGTCAAGAGGACACACACTGGAATTCAGGTGCAGTTCAAAGGTGTTCAGATACAAGGGTATAGCAGGTAATATAAAAACCTAACAGCGAGCACCACCCGAGGCCCCCCCACCAACGCAGTGCCATTTTCTGTATACCATTACCAAAAGATTGGCATTTTGTCCATTTGAGTCAGTGGGAAACTTGCTGTTGAGATGAGTGGAGGTAGGATCCCCTGGGTAATTCTTCAGTGTAATCATAATGTACATTCACACAGAGTATTTACATCTCTTTGTTGCAATAGCTGAACATAAGCATTTTTTTGGTACAAGTTTATTTTTCAGGTACAGCAGCTCACAGCTATCCCACCTGCAGCCGTGATTTCATCAGCTCTTGCAAACAAAGCATGTTGCAGTCTGGCTCAGAGGCTGAGAAAGGAAAACCCAGGATGGTAGTGTTCTGATTTAGTAAATAGTGCTATCCCTCTGTTTCTATGCTAAATTGTAGACGGAATATTTGAAAAGAATGGACAAAATTATGGACAGAATACTTGTTTGGTTGAAAACCAGTGGAGGCTTGGGTTCCTGACAGCATATGTTCCCACACAATCACTTGTTGCGTTGAGATCTTGGTGGGATCCATGACCGACAGGTTCCCCACGAGGCACTGTGGTGAAGCTTGCCAGCCAAGCAGTCCTGCGCAAGGATTCAAGGAACCCTTGCTGAGCAGATTCCCACCTTTAATTGTCACTGCATGCCGGATTTGTACTTGGAGTCTTGCGTCCAGGTACTGAGCAGCTCCTGTGTTAAGCTGATAGGCTCTCTGGCGATTACAGGTGAACAGAATACATATGGAAGGCATGTGTATTTACACCCTTCTCCTGCAGTATTTAGGTGGCAACAGGGCACAACAGTACAATGGTTGTAAACAAGGGCAGATAGATCACCTGGGGGAAGACAGGAGATATTTCAGTTTTCATCAAAACAGGTAGTGATCTCTTCTGTACGCTTAGTGCAGAGAGCTTGCAATTACCATTTTAAATATAACAGTTCAGCTAGAGAAAACCTGAACTCACTGAAATTGAGCTGTTGCCACAAATATGAAGCATTTGGGGTTTTGTGGAAAAGTAAAGCCAGGAGGAGGACCCTTTGGGCATAGACTCAAGGTGTGAGATCTTCAAACTGAGGCCTCATGACAATGCATTTCTAAAAAATGTGTAAATAATCAATCTGTCAGACTTTTTGCAGGGCTTTTGCTTGTGTCTACATAGTGATCCTGAAAGTCTTAGTGCATGGAACTGGTCAGGCAGAGAAGTAATTGAGGCGTTAAACTATTGTACCCCAAGATATTTCAAATCTCTCATAGCTGTGTTCTTATTGGCCAAATTTAGCAGAAAATAGGCTGTGGAAATAAATGTGTTTGAAGCCACCCTGGCAAAAGGAACTAAAAGAGGGAAAGCTGGGGGGGTTGTTGGTGGTTAAAGAATCTGAAGTCAGAAGCTGGCACAGCTTGGATTTAGCAGATATATTTCAGCAAATGGATGTATGAGACTAGTCTTCTGAATACTAGAATTTCACTAAGGATAGGAGAGAAAATGGATTACTATAATTCTGAATTTCCATAGAGAGGGAGTTTCCTTCAGGTCTCAGCTGACTTCACACACTGTAGAGATCCAGTGGCAGGGAATATCAGATTATGAGCTAAATAATTTACCTGTTTTATGGCTTCATTTACACAACATGTTTGACCTCACACTATGTAGAATTTATAAATCATGTTCCAAAGAGTCCTTGGCCTCTGGTGTGGATGTTCTATTGGGGTTCGTTGTAGTACAAAAGGAAAAAAGTTACTGCCATTTAGATAGTAAATTAACTTATATATGAAACTTGCACTGTATATCATGGGCAACCTTAAATGCCATATACACACCACCTGCTTTTTGTGCCTTACTCAGATCTCAAAACTACAGTGCTATGATGCTGGTTCAGATGGCCTTTGCCCCATCCTGTTGAATTCTGGCTCTTCAGGGGCATTACAAAAGCAATTGCAACACCCAGGAGAGGCACTTGCGTTGAGTAGCCCAAGTACAATCCTAAATCATGATAAAAGCTTCCTGACAGCGTGGCACAGACTTGGGGTCTTGATTTGTTGTTCTAATGTCTCTCTATCCAACATCCTGAATCAGCTTCTCACCTGGAACCACACAGGTTTTTTAATAGAGAAAAACAATAGAAAATACTCAAAGCAGTAAAAATGTTTAACTGCTTTCAGAGATAGCTGAGCTTCCATGTGCACAGTTGCCATCTTAAACTGTGCTCCTGCAGGCATCTAGGTATGGTGGTCTGGCCAGGGGGGATTGATTGTCTGCATATGGCTTGCTTCCACTTGGGTTCCTGGTATTGTGAGGTCCTGTGCAAGTTCTGATCTTACTGAAGCTTGTGGAAGTTGAGGTGGCTTGTAGGGCTAAGCAATTGGGAAATTTGGCTCAGTAAGATAACTGCATCCTCACCTACGCTTGTATCAGCATGGATGTGTAGATGTACTCACTAAAACCACTAAAAGTGTAACCTGAAAAGAGAGGACAGCAACCTAGGATGTGCAAAACAGTCGAATTCCCACTGGGTCCTTTCAGGTCACTTGTCAGAGTTTAACCACCATCTTACGCCTCTGCATCTCCATGGCAACCTTTCCATCGCAGTGGTCATGTCAACATCTAACAAGCTGGTGAACGAATCAAAGGGTGGATATATTATACAGTCTATGTACCAGGCAGTAAATGCCCATTTAACCACTCTTCAGAAGGCTTAAGTCTAAAAATAACTTTCAAAGGAGCTACGATAAAATCATTCTCAAGTTAGAGCTGTCATATGTGCTGTCCCAAGGTTCTCCTGCTGCAGCTTAGGTACTTGACTTGCTCTAGGAAGAAATAAGAGTGAGGACAGTCAAAAAGCCAAGATAAAGATGCGGAAATGTGCTTAGGAGATGACTACATTTCTGGTGACCTACACAGTGCCTGGCATTGCTTTCTCACCTCTATTCCAGCTTGCAGCATCTGTTTCCCTGAGCTGGTGCTCCTTCCTGGATGGTGACTAATGAAATAATATTCTGAACAGTACAACCATCTGGCTCAGCGATGCTGTTTTTGTGCTAGAACCCCCATCATCTGGATCAGTAAATGTTCAGAAGCAGCTACAAATATAACAAGGCATTTCCTATCAGTGTGAGCAGTACTCACGTAACTATATTCCTGATAAGCTGCTATGAGCATACTCCCCATTCTAAGTTGTGATTTAAACCGACAGAAGCATCTAAATTTGTAATGAAGAATGGCTATTTTCTATTCATTTTACTACATAACTGTGTCCCATCTGTCCGCCTGCCTCCTGACTGCAAGGCCAGCACAATCCCTAGATTATTTCCATGCATGCTAATTCCTAAGGGCAAAAATTCACACCGATAAAGACAGCTAATATAAAATCTGGACACGCACAGCGCAAAGGTCAGGCTCAGGCACTTGTGGCACTAGGAAATCTTTTGTTTCCTCCTGACTGAGAACAAAGTAAGCGAATGAAAATACTGAGTTACTCTATCAATTCACTTCTTGCTTTTGTTTTCTGTAGCTCAGAAATAGGCATGTTGAGTTTATTGCCAGTCTTACTTTTCATTTGCAAATGCCATCTGTACAGAAGAAGCTAGTTGGAAAATGCAGAAAATAAAACATCCTTTAAAAAGAAATTTAGAAATCATTGCAGAGATAACACAACAGTTTTGTAAACTGCATGTTTTATTGTAAAATGCAGCCAAGTATTGATTATGGTCTTAAAAAAATGCAAAGGACAGGGAACCTAAGCCAGGGACAGGATATTAATAGGCATGTTAGCAGGTAAATATAACAACTAATGTTGGGAGAGGGAGAGTATTTTTCTGTTAGTTCACAAAATGCTCTGTAAGCAATACATTCTGTTTTGCTAGATGTCTCCCTGGTGCAGCCTAGGAAGACGATGTAAGGCAGAAATAGCTGTAGGGTTTGCATCAAACCCCTTTGTACTGTTGATACCTTTTGTTTAAAATTTGTGGCATAGTATTTGCTAGAGATGACAGTCTGCCTCCAGGTAATGTAATAACGCGTACTGTACTTAAAGGTAAATTTATCTGCTGTCTGTGTGTCATAACAAGTCAGCACGAGAGGCCCAGGTTGTGCTAATGCAGGCAGTTTCAAATGGTGTAACAGTGCGGATTGCGTTGTAAAAAAGAAATTGTCCTGCTGGGACCTCCCAGTGAATCTGCTCCACTGCAGCTGCTTACATGGGGAGGGGTCTCACCTGGATTTCAGCTCTCCCTTGCTGTATACTAACGGGTAGGTACTACAGAGAGATCCAGCGTCATGGACTGTCCGTTCTCGGTAGGCACCGGCTGGCTTCTGATTCACGGAATGGGACCTCTGCCACATTTATGGCAATGTAACAAGCTAGCGCGGGTACAGATCTTTCCACTGTAGCCTTTCTGAGCTGTGTAGAGGTGTTCAGCCTTGGGAAGGTCACGGTACGGTTTAGTTCTCCTGTGCAAAGATTTGTAAAGAAGCAGTGCTGCTGTGGGGGAGAGCTGCGTGGGAGGGTTGTTCTCTGGTCTTTTCCTTAGTCCTTTCTTCAGGCAGCCTTGCTTTCTGGGAGGTGTTTGCTTGTGCCAAGCAGAGATTTTTATGGAAGATCTGATAAATCTTGATGTCCTGAAGTGCAATCACTTGAAACTGAAAGATATCACATGAGGTTTTATTTAACAGAATGCAATTTGAAGCATAATCCAAAACTGACGTGAGCCAAGTTTAGGATGGTGGCATAGACTAAAGTGTCAAGGTCAAGAGCAGAGTGAGTCCATTAAGGGGCTGTGAAAACTTACAAATGGCTTTTTCCCTGCTGATAACACAGATGGTGCTACTTTACAACTATTCTGTTTGACAATACTGCAGTGGATGGCAATGAAAGAGGATTATGCTAAAACTAAGGGCATATGTTATCCAGTTAACATAACACATATATATTTTATTCTACTGACTTCCAGTGATTGAGAACTTTGGCACCTTTTTCAGGTTCCTTTTGTGCTAAATTAACTGTAGCTGTCTTACTCTTTAGAATTATCTGCATTCATTTTCACTTTCAAAGTTAGCGCATTGTCTTAACCAAGGAAAATACATTTGTAGAGATTGAAAATGCCTGAACTGAATGGGATTTTTATCTTTAATATGACAGTGCATCACGCAGAGAGCATTTTTGCAAGGAAGATGTCAGAATGTTTAATTTCTGTGTGCATTCTTTCATGAAAATATATCCTGAATAATGTCTTTGCCTAAGTTTAAAGCTGGAGCTTAGAATGGGATTTCATAAAAGGGCTGAAAATCTGCAGCCTGTGTTGCATTCTCCATATCTCAAAGACTTTTAACTTGTCTGGACCAGCATGCACACATAACTTACACTTTACCGCTGGTATTAGTTGGCTGTTTTCTGTTGTGCTTGCAGTTTCACAGCATAGAGATACATGACACAGGATTCTGGCTGGATTGCGTACAGAGTCCTGCGCTAGGATGAGTAGATGGCATCATGATAGGTCCTACCTGATATTTAGGTTTAGGTCTGGATTTTGGTCAGGGCTGGGTGGTTGGTTTTTTTCTGCAAAAGCACTTTTAAGAACTTGAGGTTTACTGTGTTATATTCTTCCCTAAATTTAGGGGATGGTGCCAGGTCTACACAGAATTTTGGGGAGGTACTTCTTGTCTTGGTAGTTAAATCTACTGTAAGGGTTAAGATTTAGGGAAAAAAAGGGTAGAATCTCCTAGGCTGCAGTTGAATATTTTATCTTCCTCTAGAGTCAAATAAGCCAGTTTATTAAAGCCTGTGCCTTGTGTCATTGTTTCACTGTAGATATTGGTCAGGTGGGGATGGAGTCTGGATTAGGTTTGGCTTTTAAAAATGAAGGACCAATAGCCCAGTCTTAGATGGGCTTGGAGACCCCTGGGTGGAGGCTGCTGTTGGCACAGTTCAGTTTCAGTGAGAAGAGTGGCTACGTGCTTTTATTTCCAACTAAGGCTTATTAAAAATTAGTTTCAGAAAAGAACTGAAAACTTTCACTACTTTCTGCCCAGTTCTATTGGGTTCAGAGATTAAAAGCAACAACTGGAGTCAGCCAGGTCCCCATCCTTGTTTTCGTTCAGTACTGCTGACCTGATGTGATGGACACATTTGACCCCTTAACCAAACTGGCAGCGGTTTGGCACAGGCTCTGAAGAAGGTAAAGGCCTGAGCTGTAGGTGGGCCAAGAACTCTAGTTTGAATCTGTTCTCTGAAAACCCACAAAGGAGCTGAGTGACACAGTGAGCACTGACGCATATGAGCTTGGAACACCGGTCAGGTGATTAACACATCAATAGTGAGTGGCTTTTCCAATAGACATGTATCAAGGAACAAAAGATACCAGGTACAGAGTCTCATCCATACCTTTCCCATCACATGGCATTGGACTACAAGCCAGCCCATCAGATGTAGCAGCCTAAGCCAGCCGTCTTTGAGCTCTGCCCACTGGGGTGCTTCCAGGTCGCTTCTAGAGGCAGAGAGACCTCTTACCAATGGCAGACCTTTGGTGAGCGACTGATAGCATGCTGAATTAAACCTGATGAAACTCATCCATGTAGCTACTCAATATTAATTATTATAAACTTTGTGTAAATAATTCCATTAGACACAAACCATTGTCCAAGTCTAAGATTGGACCTAGCCACAGCTAGGCCTCATAAGGGGTTTAGACAGCAAGGGGCTCCACTCTGAACTTCATGACTCAATGAGAGGGTCTTCCTTACCCTTTGAATCTCTGGTCTCTGTGTGAATCATTCTAACTCAATTCTAACTCAATTTTTCTTTGTATGTTCCTTCCATACAGTAATTAATAATAAGGTGAGCCTTGCTATCGAACTTTGTTAAGGCGTGCTTCTACAAGGTCACGTTAAAACCATGTTCGCTAATAGCTTTGGTGATTCTTTAAGCAGTCTAAATCACCCATTCGACAAATTGGCATAGTCTGCAGGATCCTAAATCAAGATTTGTGCCACATGGCTTTATCAGTGGCTGGCATTAATTTTGAGCAAGGGTAGGAATTTAAGGCAGAAGTGTCTGTAAGAATTAAGATTTTGCTTTTTTCACGTGCACTTTGCAGACTAGGATGGGAGCTCTGGTCTCCATTGGTTGGTGACTAATACTGAGTTTAAGCATTAAACTGCATATTAAAGAACTCTGAAAACTGGCCACTTAATTACTAGGCCCAGCTTACAAGGTAAGTGGGGAGCAATATAGCAATACTTTGTAGCGCATTAACTGTATGCTCTGTCCACAGGATGTTTTTACTTCTTTTTTTTTTTTTTTTTTTCATTGCAGCTGACAAATGGCAAGCAGGTTGTGACCTCAGGAAGGGGAAAAATAAAACCCTTAAAAGGTTTCATTTTCTTGCCTTCAGAACTTGCCAGCTGATATGTTAGCTAGCCAAAGACATCCCCCCTGGGACACTTGTTCCAGGTGCCGCTCCACAAGCTTTCCTCATTCCCTGGTAGAGGGGGAAGTGTCTGTGCAATCAAAGTATAAGGCTCACTTGAGCAGCTGGATTAAAAAAAGAGTGTTTATCTTCAAGCAGAGTCCTTATATTTAGGTACATACAGGGGCACAGGTTTCAACAACACAGATAGTAACCTGCATAAATGTACATTTCATGGGCTTGAATAACAGTTATGTCAGGGATGTGATAATAAAGCCACCGACATTTTTGTCTAAACAGAGGCAGACAATCTTCTAATCCAACAAATAATCTGAAAAGAGTGTGTGTTAATGGCAATTAACATTACAAGTGGCATCTCACAGTGTTGTATAGAGACACTGATTCATGTCTGGACGTTGTTGCTCATTTTGCTGTAGAATGGACTGATGCAGTCAAGCTGAGAGCATCTCATTGCAAACAAATCAAGAGAAAATGAAACAGTCCGTGTTGGATATTGTTGTCCATTACGCTAGAGGAATTGTCCTGCTTTCTGCTGGTTTTAGCCTGGCTTCTGAAGGAAAAAAGAATAATGAATTCCCATTATCCTTGACATTGTCTGTCCTGTGTCTCTCAAATTACCTCTGCCAATCTGCTTCTCTCCCAATAGGCTAATTTCAGTCAGATTTGTCTGAGGCAACAGTAAAAATTATGGTGAAACAAGTTTCTTCAAAATAGATGATGTTTGGGCAAAGAATCTCAATGAAGTGCCCTTATAGAGCGGAACACCACAGCTGGAGTTTGCACATTAGTAGGCATCAGAGAAACCACCAGGGAGTGAGGTCTCAGCCAAAGCTTCAGTGAAAGCTCTGGATCAGTCATGGGGAATGAATGTATAGGAAAGCAAACTTTGCTAGCTCTGCTGCTCGCTAAGAAAACTTGCATCACTGTGAATTGCGACTGGATAACCCTGGATGTTTAGATTTCTCCATAGGTTACTTAGAGCCATAAGACTTACTACTCCAGTAGCTATCCCATGAAGCTGAATATTACAGTAATTAAATGCATAAGTAAGATGATGCTGTTGGCATGGTAACAACAAATATCTTTCACCAGAAGAAACCTTGCTTTCAGAGTATGGAATTGATTGGTTTTAATTGATTCCTTAAGTTCTATTTGAGCACTTAGTCAGAAAAGCAGCATCTTGATACTATCAAGGAGGGGGGTGGGTGGGGTGTCCCCATGTCCCACCCCTCCCTGCCCCAATTTCTGCCCCTCTTCATTGCACTAGACTAGGGGAAATTTCCCTAAGTGTTCATCAGGTTTAACGATGATTCATCTTGAGTACGGGCTGAAATAATGCAGAAAGCACTTGTTATGCAAAAATCTGCAAACAAATGACAAATACAGCTCTTTGCTTCGGTTCCCACAGTTGAAAAAGAAAGTTTTTGCAAAGTCATGGAGGAGAAAAAAAAGATGTGCTAATCTGAAAACAGCAGCCCTGCGTATGTTTTCAAGGACAAAAGAGCAGAAAAGAAGAAACCTGATGCCTGTGAATGGCTGAGTCTGGTGGGTATCAGTCGTGGACTGGAAACAGCACTTTTGCGCTGCTTTCCAAAGACTCACAGATGAGCTGATGTTTCATCAAAACCAGCCTGCCTTGCTGTCTGAAAGGTAGCTGTGCTATCATTTGAGAGGGAGAGTACAAACATGTTTGTTTACATGCTTTTATGCATTTGAAGAATATTCCAGAACCACGCTTGCTATTGAGAAAATCATACTGTATAGAAACAGTACCACAGCAATCCTCACAGAAATACATACTTGTAGTTCTTTTGGATCTGGTTTACTAGTTTATCTCCAAGAATCTTCCTCTCAGTTGCATGAGGGAGAGACAAATTTGCTCTCTGATTTCCTCAGTGATAGCACATTAGGGATGGCTTAATAGCTATCAAGGTTTCCAGCTGCATTCATTGAAGCATTAGGTTTAACAGTGTATGTCTCCTGTTAGTCCTTTCACACCACAGAGGTCTGTATGACTAGAGATCAGCAGCACATAATGAACGTGCAAATAGTGTCACGAGAACATCATGGCTATTGTGGTAAGAGGGATCCCGATTCCTCTTTTCTTATTCCCTGTGCAACTTGTATGTAAATTCTTATAACTTCACTGGATTTATGTTAAATGAAAGGTGAGGAATGTACTCCATCCATCTACAAATCATGGTTTATATATGCCAGTCGTACCAGACTGAGGGCTCAGCTCTCTGATTTTATATAGAGACAACAGGGGGGGAAAAGTAGACATTAACACTTCCTTGGTGAAAGAGGCATTTATAACAATATATATTAAGATAGGGCTCAAACTAGGGAATAAGTACTATTTTATCTTTCTGCAGCTGGTATTATAATTTGTACTGTGGCAACGACTGAGGTCCTGTGTAGTCGGTCACTGAAGGAATAAGCAGAAGCCTGTCTCCTCAAGAGCTCCGTGCTGCAATTTTTGTAACTGTCTTCCCATTTTTTCCTTAAATGTTTTTTTAAATTTGTCATGTGATAATGGGAGAATTTCTCATAGATTAAATGTGTTTTTAATGGGGGAAAATATTAATGCTGACTAACATTATTTCTTTTTTTATGACACAAAGGGAAATTTAAAATGGTATAACGTAGTAGTTTTCAATTTGAAGACATCTTTATGCTTTTACAGCCCTGTAAAGTATCCCTATTGCATGTAAGAGTCCTAAGTTGAGAAGAACTGAAAGTGTTCAAGAGAAGTGCTTGCTCCTTTGAAAGTTCCAGTGTCAGTGATGGAATAAATTAAGAGGTGAAACCTGGGTGCGATTGCAGATATGAGAGATGCTTTGTCACCCAGTGGAACATCCACAGACTGGCTGGCCTGATGCACCTCAGAATTCTTGCATTTCATTTTCTGGAGTTCTGCTCCGCTCAGATGCTGTCAACTAGTGCTGTCAGGTAACACCAGAGAAAAGCAAAAAGAACACAGAAAATAATGTTGTTACATAACATCTCTGTGGCTTTTTCCCTTGTCTTAGAAAGTGACTGCCTCTGCATCAAACTGAAGCCTTTGCGTCTCCGACTCCCCTTTGAGAAATAAATAGGTCAGTTGCCTGCAACAGGCTGGGAAGAGCCTGCTACGGCATTCCTGGTATTGCCACTGGCCTGTGATTACTTAGAAAACATGGTTATTTACCAGGTAATGGTGTGGGTTTCTACCATAATCTTCCTGTGGTGGCCTTGTTCAGTGTTCTTTTGAAAATTTCTTTACTCTGCACCAATAACAAGGTCCCCTGCCTAGCCATTCAGTCCTTTCCAGTTTTCCTTAAGGTCACCTTCAGCTGCCTCCCCTGTTCATTTTTCTCCCTTTGGTTTCTCCCTGTTCCATTTCAGTACTCTGAGCAACGACAGGTTACAGAATTCAGCTTCTTAAACTGGCATCTTTAGAAAGCCCCACTTTGAAAAAAAAACCTAAACACTTTAATGATCATGTGTATCTGCTCTGCAGGCTTTTGTATAACAATTTTGGGTTTTCTCTTGTTGATGTTCAAGAACTAAAGCAGTGTACTGTGCACTGAGAATCCAAAACACAGCAGCAGCAAATTCTTGTTCTGAAAGCTGCTCAGCAACAGCTACTCCACTCTAGGGTCTTTCTTTTATGATACCCACAAAGCACTGCCCAATTTTTTGAAATGGTACTTAAAACTTGATGATCAAATGCACTTGATGTGTCCTCCATCGCTAGACAAGTGACATTTGTGAACGAAACCAAACTACGTGGTATAAGTAGCTGAGTGACCCTTGCAAGGTGCCTCAGAGGAAGCGTGTGTAAGTCTAGCTGAAGTCAGCTGTTTTGATGATTACACTTTTATTTTAAATTATGCTTATTTAGTAAATATATAACCTATAATACTTAATACTTTTAACTTCTTTCCTAAATGTTTTGGGGGTAAATAGTGAAGGGAGGCAAGGTATAAGGAAGTAAGTGTGTCAAGACTTTTTGTATTCATGAAAACTGCGGGGTTTATGTACGCTCCAGTTTGGGCAGCTGGGCAGCTGCTTGATCTGCTGCTCACAACTGAACAACCTCTTGATGACAAGCCCCAGAGAGCACGCCTGTAACCCCAGCTCGCCTCACATGCATATGGTTTAGACAGATGCTGATGCACAGATATATATTATGGCTTCAGTCTGGCACTTGTGAACTAGGTATTAAAAGTGTGTGTTACCCTTTCCATTTATCCCCTGAGTGGACTGGGTAAATCACAGCTGTGCCAGCCCATGAAAATCCATCAGATAGTTGTGATGTTTTCTAATGGCATCGTGTGGCTGCTGAGGTCTGCTGAGATGGCACTGAGGCTCTCCTGGGACACGCTTGTGTTTAGATATCGCCAGGGTCCATAGTTAGCCAAAACACAGGTTTCTAGTGAAGTCATTGCTCAAAACTTGACATCAGAAAATGCTTCAGACCTTCACTTCAGCTCTGGTCTGGCTGTCAGGTGGATACTGCAGATACAGCTTTGGCTTCTTTTACTGACTTCTTCAGAAAAAACATTTCTCTTTGGCTTCTGTGAAGAATTTTGTTTATTGACAGCAAAGACACAATAAAGCTATTATTCATTAAAGGATCACCAATGATGGTGCTTTCACAATACTTAGTGATCTCACATGCCTTTGTGTGCTTTACATGTAGAAACCTATGTAGAAACCATGTTTAGAGAGCCAGATTTGAACGTGCCAGTGTGCCATGTACCCATTAAAATGTGCCTGAGGTCAGCTGTAAGCTCTGTGATTTATTTTATTTGCAAATATAATAGTAAATTTGGAGTTACCCTGAAACAGTAGTTACTCTGAGGTATTTATAGTAAGCCTACCTAAATGGTTGTCTGCTTGCTTACATGGGTACTATGTCTCTGCAGCTTCTGCTGACTTGTCCTGGAACTATGTATGTATCCCCTCTGAACAAGGCTTTCATGTCATTGCTGTGTTTACCTCAATGCTGGATTTTTTGGTCAAAGTTCTACAGTATTTCAGATGACTTATGCCACATTACAGAAACTGTAGTAGGGGGGAAGAAAAAAACCCCAACAACTGTGTTTGGGTAACCATGCTGCTATTTGTTTAGCCTGTCTTTGCCAGCATAAACTGGGCAGTCAATGAGGTCATAGCTGCAGCAGTCACGCTGCTAACACCAGAAAAGGGGAGTGATGGAGTTATAGAAGGAGGCACCTTGGAGTGCCTGTATAGAGAGCATAACTTCAGTGATACCTGTTCCAGAAAATGGAAAAAAAACATGTTTTCTGGGTCACATATTACATCATTAAAAATATTTCCCTGGAGTGGAAATCAGAGCCAAGTGCTGGCATGGTAGTACATGCCAATTTCACAGAGTCAGGTAACACAGAAATGGTCCAAGCCAGTGGCAGACTGACTGGCAGGCTGGTCACTGCTCCAGGGCTCCCAGAAGTGATGATGATTGGTACCCTGTGGCAAGCGGTGCAATACTGCAACAGCGCTTCAGGATTCATGGTGAAACCATGTCTCCAACAAGCCATAAAGAGACTGGAACGCTGTAGAAAGCTTCTCTGCTCACCTTTTTTTTCTTTTTTTTTTTTTTTTTTTTTTTTTTTTTTTAACAGATGAGAGGAATTTCTCATCTGGCTCAGGTATTGTCTGAGTCTGCAAAGTAGGGACTTTGAGAGGAGCCATAGTGAAGAGAGATCTGGTTCAGCTGCAGCATCCCTTGGACTCACTACAAGACCTGATGATTTGGGGAACCAGAACACCAGGCCTTTTGGAGAGCTAGGCTGTATAGACCGTCTCAACTGGATGTTGAGAATGGGCACCAGGGATTTGTCCACTGTAGACCTATCTCTTCTGCTGACTGCAACCTTGTGTTCAAAGTCTGCAGGACAAACCCCTGGCTCTCTGACCTTCATCTTGTAGTGGAAAAGAGTAAAACAAACACTGTGTTTGATCTGGCTGCTTGCAGGTATCAACGGGAATCATTATGGATGCATGGAGCACATACACAAGCTCAGCTGAGCTGCCACTCTCAGAGCAGTGAAACTTCTGTCACTCTAAAAGCACCAATGCTGTTCAGCCAAAGCCGTACTGGGGCACATGCAGGTTTTCCTCATGCTTTTTAAGCAATTACATTTGGAAGGAGAGCTAATTAAAGAGGTACAAAGCTTCATGTCTATCTTTATAATACATACAATTGTGACACAACTTTTCAAGTGAAACCTACAATGGAAAGGAAGGAAACATGCATTTCAAACTGCGTAGCACCGCACGCAAGTTGAAAACCAGGTGAGATCTTGACTAGGCAAATTAACCTACCTACCCACCTATTGTGTGCTGAGAAATTATTTTTAGCATGCCTATGACACTTCTGATAATTACTTTTCTCTGTAATCAAAGGCTGTACTTAACAAAACAGAGATGAAATGGGGAATTCAGCATGAAAGGAGAGATGTCTTTGTAATCATCTTTATCTTGCTCCTATTAATAACCTGGGAAAGCACTGCTACAGAACCTATAGTTACCTTATGAAAGCAGAGCAGAAATAATTACCTGGACTGAGTGCTTGTTATATCCAGTGTAATACTTTTTTTTTTAAATCGCTCATGAAGGATCTGGTCCCAACAGGTGCTTAGTAGGCTGCAGAATCATAAAAATGGCATGTAAACATGGCTATCTGCTATCTCTTTTTTCATACAGACATCCTCTAATATTAAGATCCTGTGGGTTTTCATGGGTTGACTCAGTTGTTTTGTGGCCTGTGCCTGTTGGGCAGCTCAGCCTGGATTGCCCCCCAGAACCTGAAGGTTAATATTTGCAAGAGGAGAATTGTTAGAATATCTATCTAGCAAGGTGGGAGCTGGTTTCTGCATTAGGCTAGCATTGTGCTGAAAGCTCTTCCAGCAACCAGGCACCGTTAGGAGCATCTTCTCACATTCGGTGGCTTGAAAAAGTAAAGATCAGCTTGGCCGGGGAAAACCAGACAAAACCCAGACCAGGATAAAACCTAGTAATTCATAGAAAACTATCAAATTAATGGAACCTCATTTAAAAACCAGCATGAATTTTACATACCTTGCCCATTTACCTTTTTTTTAAAAAAAAAAAAAAAAAAAAAATTAACAGCTTCCAAAGAAAGTACTGAAAAATACTTTGACTGGAGGGTTTTGGAATGAAATTACAAACTTAATGTGTAGTTCGTCAGCAAGTGGCAATAGTGTTTCTCTAGCCCCATTTTGCTGAGGGCATTTTCTCTATTGTTGATCTCTTTCTGATCATCTGTATTGCCTGACAAAGGGAAAAATCTCTGTTTATTAACTTCCCTGAAGAAATTGAATGACATTTTTTTTCTATGACTGACTGCTGAATTAAAAGAAAAGAAGTTATGGCTGGGTTATGATTATTTTCTCCTACTGTGATAAGATTACAAAAAGTTTAATTCAGCACCTGCTTGTGGATAGCCGTCAATAAAGATGATATACAATAAAAATGAAATCTAGTATTTCATTCACAATTGCAGCAGCAGCGCAGTTTCTGCACTCACTTCCTCATTAAGAAACTCCTCTTCACAGAACCATCATTAAATTATGTTTCTCTGTTTCTCAGGATGACACGTACTTCCTAACTTAGCACTTACACAGTAGGAAAGATGTAATTAATTTTGAGCTTTTCAGTTCTCATTGTTGACTTACAAGAGTAAAAAAATTATGGAACAATTCCTTTCAGATCTGAAGAGAGGGTGGAGATCTGTACTTACTTATCAATATACTTGGACTGCTTGTCCCTCCACCATGCATGTCTACTGCATTTTTTCAAAAGTTTGGTAACTGGAGTTATAAGTTTAGGTAAGAGATAAAATATTCCTCACATTTTTTTTTTTGTGGACTTATCTGGCTGTATTGAGAATGATCCAGAATTGGATTTCACTTGAAAAGTAAATGTAGATATTTAAACTGTGTTTTGAAATACCTGAAGTGAAAAGTTTTGGAAGGCGCTGGAGTCCAGTAAATTCCTTTCATTGTGTTTAAAATTTGGCACTTTTCACAGGAGGTATTTTTTAGAACTATTAAAAAGTTGCACATATCTTACAAGGCTTTTAATCTGAAGCTGAATCTTGGCTTGTCATTTTAGAATGGGAATCTAATTTTCTAAAAGTAAACATGATTTGAGCATGACACCTCGCCATGAAGCACTGAACAGGGATGCCCTCTGTTGCACATAGCTACCTGTACTGGTCCAAGCTATTGAAACCATATGGCTAAAATGTTGTAGGATGGTAAAAGAAACATAATTAGTAGTTAAGCATTCTATTTTTTATATTAAATATTGAGTCATTCACAAGTTATTCAAAATATGTCCTGTTATCTTACTTGTTTTAGCTTAAAGTTAATGTTTATTAACTGCATGATTCTCCTTACCAGAGGAAAATGGAAGTTAGCTGATTCTGTTACTCTGTGAAGAACTTACGGGGGAGCTTTCGCTAGAGGCATCAGGTATTTTATTAACTATGAATCTGAGCAAATTACTGCTCTTACTCTCATTTCTTGAGAATAGGCAATTGTGCTGCAGAGATCCTGTTGGTGTTACTGCTCCAGAATCCAAACGTTTCTCTGGTGTGTACTTCCCAGTCTACAGATTTGTCAGTAGACTATTCTGTTCTGCTCCACTTTTTTTTCCAATTATACTATATATTGGTCTTCCCATAACTTCCATTCCACACAAATAATACATTTTCATCATTTGAAGGAACATTATTGATAAATTCTAATTGCCAGTGTGGTTTCACAACAAAAACTTGGTTTAAAGTTACATGTTTCAACTTTGATTAGTAGTTCTGCTTTGCTTAGTTGTACAGAAGGCAGAGAATGTATTTCAGCTGGGCTTGCTTTTGCTTTCAAAGCTGATCTTACTACTATGGTATATAGAAATCGAGAGTATGACATGTATTAACTTTGTTTTATTAATATTGTTTATATTATATATATATAAATATTTATTAATAATGTGTTAACATTATTAACTGATAAGCTAAATTTCTGCTTATTACATTAATGCTGGGATGTTGTGTCGCACTTTGGTTGCTGTTTATTCCTGGCAGAAATCAATCTTTTCCTTACCAGTTGAAGCATATTTAACGCCACTTACAGTTATTGCTGATTCAAACTGCTCTAAAATTCATGTTGTTATATTTACTCTTGACTATTTACACAGCAAGCACTGGGGTTTGGGGGGGGGGGGGGGGAGGGGGGTGGAGAAGTACAGGTCAAGAAAGGGAAGAAAGAAGAAAATATACCTGTTGAATTACAGGGCTCAGTTGTTTCTGATGTGAATTGAAAAACTGCAAAGTGTTACATAGTCACCTCATTGTTATCCATGAATATTGATGCCCAGTTTACTCCAACTAGACATGAACCACCTTGTGGGAAAAGCAATTACCAAGTGAAATCATATACCCTAAATTTTCAGGGTTTCAGCCAATTTATTACAATCCAGTGATGATTACCCCACAGCCTCTATTTTCCATTCAGATAATCTAGTTTACAATAGATAGTAATCTGTTTGGAAATTTATCTTCAGTTTCTACCTGAGTTTTCCACATCTGAACAATATTATTTTGCTATTTCAGATTTGTTTCCATTTATGATTGTGTTACATAATGATGTCAAGATAATTAAATCACTCTCCATGACAGGCTCTGTTTCAAATTTCCTAGTGAAACATCTCAAGATGAGCCTCCTGCCTGTTATGTTACTCCATGCAGGTTGAGTCTAGCTCTGTCTTCAGTGTTTCTCACACTTTCTCACACTAAAAATGTAGTTTTGGCTGAATGAAGACCACATAATATCAGAAGAGGCAAATTACATATCTTGCATTCTCTTAATTTCTCAGAGCATTGGAGTGGATGAACTCAATGGTCCTGTCCCCTTGAATATTCCCGACATAGTCTCAGATCTCAGACAGATAAAGGGAAAATCCACACATTAAAAAAGCCAAGGAGGAGTTTAATTAAGTTGGCCAACAGCTGTCCAGGCCTCAGTGTATTGGCACCTGTAGGTGGCATACATGGGTGTGCATAGGCTTGTGGTTTGTGCTGGACTAGTGTGATTAAATCCAGTATGGGTTTACTGGTGTTTACAGTTATGTCCCCCTTATCTGTGGGGTGGCTGAAGGACATACAAACTCTCCTTGGAAACCTCTTTCGTTACAAACGCAGCCAAGCCTGAACTTGTCCTACAGGATCAGTGTAAGGTACACCTCTGCCAAGCCCTCAGCCTCTCCACTCCCTAGCCTACATGTCTTGCAGCTTCACTCCGGGGAGATCTCTGAACCTGCAAAATGTTCTCTGTGGAAGAACACAGAAAGAGCTGAACCATTCTCCATACACAATCAGGACAAAGGGGTTGTCTTATCTCATCAAAGAACAGATTTGGCTGCAGGTAAGGTGCCCTGGGCATTATGTCCTATAATGAGGTAGCAATCCGAGTATTTTCATCTCCCACTCTCTCTACAGGTGGCTGACTCCTGCCTCTATTTTTGGTAATTTATTCTTTTACTTAAACCAGCAAATGAAAGTATGAGTTCTCTTCCTGGCTGACATTTGCATAGTCATTAAACATTTCATTAAATTATTTCACGTTTTTAATGATTGCTCACTGACAACTCAGGATGTACCTGTCCCGCGGCAATCTACGCTGGCAGAGCTGTCCTGGGGCTGAGTTGAAAGGGCACAGTCACTCTTACCTAGGGGTAAAATGCAGCAGTGTCAGAGGGAGCCTGAACTTTTAACAGGCAATTTACCATTGCAAGCTGTCTCCCCTTCATTTCCAAATTCCTTTAAAATATTTTCAAGTTCAGCACCACCAAAATTATATGCACTAGCTTACAGGCATAATAGGAATGCTTATAGGTCCTGACATTTCATACTCTGATTTGTAGTCATGGTTTTGACATTAAGGTTTATTTTGTATTTGTATTCAAAGATAGCATGAATAGGAAATAAGCACAAAATAAAGTCAAATAATAAGAAGAATATAAACTGGTGGATTGACTCTCCTTTTTAAAATATGACTTGAACCCCTCCGCTGAAGTCAACATTTTTTAGACAATTTCCCTATTGAATACGTTGGATTATGTTAAACAATTCTGGATTTTTAAGGACATCTGTGATAGCTGGAAGATTAATCCATTCAAATGACAAAGCATGAATTCTCCCCGCTACAGAACTAACACTAGTAATTTGTTGGTATTGGCAAACTATGTGAAAGACTTCCTTTTCTTGGATGTTATGTAGAAATGCACATTGAATGCATGCAAGTCAAGAACTGCACGCTGAGTTTTGTGTAATAAGGTAGTTGCTAAATCAAAAAAAGATAGTGTAGTGATAAAACCTCACTTGTTCACTCAAATGCTCATTGATTAATGTTTATTTTCTCATTCCAGCTCAATATGCACTTTATGAAAAAGCTAACTGCTTGTGACAAGATAGTGTATATGATTTGGCAGTAAATTGAAATTTGTTTGGCACCAAACAGGAAACTTGGCACTGAACAGAACTCGCCTCTTCAAGTTTAGGTATGACACAGAGAATGAGGCTGGAGCTATGCAGCTGAAAATTAAAATGCTATTCCTTTAAATTCACTGGGGGGCCAATTTTTATCTAGGTTCTTAAGTCCCCGAAGGATTTACAACTCTGGCCCCATCTCTTATAAATTTAGTAAGTTACACTAAAGTATGTTATAATAGAAGTATTTGAAAACCTTAACAAAAGGCAGCTCTACCTGCTCTGCTCTTAATAGCAGTAATAAAATAGATGGCAGTAGAAGACGTGTTAATGTATGTTTATAAGCCATATACATAAGACAAGGTTGTTGTGATAAATCGCATATAGCTTTTTTCCAGTGGGATTTAATGACTGTGAATATATATGGCGATGCTGGAAAGTGCAGAACAAAAATGTAGGCGTGTGAATTATTTCCTTCCTTAGTTAGAATGCACAAAAACTTAAGCTTAAGCTGTCACAGATTTGTAAAAACATTTTTTTCTAGGAGGCTTTTTTCCTCTTTTTTGCCACATATCTAATTTTGTCAAAACACTTTAAACATACATTGCAGGAAGTAGTTTCTAGGGTTGGAAAGCAAATATTTAGCTTTTTCTAAGAATCATACACTAAAATATTGCAAAGTCGCCTGCAATAATGTTACTTTGATTGGAAACAGATTTCAGGTTTTTATCTCTTCAATTAATCATAGGCATAAACTTGATTTTTAGGATGATCATGTAAATATAAATCAAGACAAATGGATCAGTAACACCATCAAAGTTGATTTCAGAAGGCTGTCTACAGTTTTTAACAACCTGCACAAAAAGCATGAGCTACTGGGGGTGATCTGGTCTCCTAATACCTTTTCTATTTACTAAGTGAGTAATGGAGAAGTTATAATAGGTTTATTATGCAAAATCAGTAACCAACAGTGGTATGATTTGTGAGGCTTATCAGTACTTTAAAGTTTGTTACTAAGAAAACTTTGCTCAGGTTCAAGAAAAAATCTTTATTGTATCTTTAATGTGACAATTGAATATTGTGCTAAAATTAAAACTGTATTTTTTTTTTATTATGTGCGGAAACTACAGTGACATGGGCATTTTCTAGAACTGGGAAATTAAACAAGTTATTACTCTTTTCAAAGAAAATTATTGTGATTGCAAAGCTGTTATTTCTATTCATTTTCAGGGCAACACATTGCTTTTGCAAGATTTTGTTACTCTTCCTCCCTGCTCCCAAATCTGTCTTGTCTCTGCTAAGTTTAGCTTAATGAAGGGCCAAATGCATTTTGCTTATGTAGAACATATACAGATCTCTTTTTATTCTCAAAAATAAATTTTCTGACAAGGCATATCGATCATGCCATTAATCACACAGAGCCTTTACCACTTTTTTGATGTGCTAACTATATTGGTTTTGATGATTACTCTTATGCTAGCATGTCAAATTATTCTCTGAATATGCATATATTTATTAATTCATGATAATTGAAGGCTTCTGTTTCCTAATGCAGGTATACATGGTTGCTTTTTACAATCTTTTTATAAACTTATATTCGATTTTTTTCAGTGAAGGGTGTCATAATTACTACTAAATAACAGGCAAAAAGCCCCATCAGCAACAAGACTTGCCTGCAGATGAGCCTTCCCTATCACTGTCCTGCAAATCTGTGTTAAAGAACGTTAATCTGCTCTGATAAACGCATGGAGTTACTGTAAAAGAGCAAAACATGAAAATCAAGTGGCAGGCACCCTTGATAACAATGGATGGGTTTGTTATTACTGGTTTCATTTCTGTTCTTTATTGTCCTTTCTAAGATCACCTGGGTATTTCCCTTTAACCACTGAGATGCTCTTGATCCTTGCTCTTTGTTGTGGCGTATGGAGGCTTTTCACCTTTTTGGACTGCCTTTTAAACAGTGAAGCATTTAGCCGTTTTATGCATGTGGCCTGTTAGGGTGCACAGTGCGTATCCTCAATTATTTTTTTTTAAGTTTTGACAGTTCCTCTGACTCATCCTCCGCTCAGTGGCTGCTGCTGAATGCGGAGACTGGACGGGCTGAGCCAGGTAGGCACTTTGTTGCTCTCCTCTGTTATTTACTGAACCCAGCTAGTAAATACAGCACTGCCTGCAGGTGCCTCCTGTGGCTTTGTCCCAATGCATGTGCGTGTCCACCCCCTTCTGAACACATAAGCCACACACCGCAATCTGCAGCTGTGCTTACCGACAGCGCTACGGACCCCGCTCTAAATGCACACGATGTGCGTGTATGCACGCACATACACGCTGACGTGTACATACTGCTTTCAGATTTGTTCTCCATGTGTAACTTATCCATTGGTACCATTATACTTGCTGCAGCATGAGGTTCCCTGGTGCCAGGTTTTGGGACGAGGGCTCAAAGGAGTTCTGCTGGTTTCTGCCACTATAAACCATATAATGCATCAGCTTGGAGGAATGGTTATTTGGTGTGGGTTTCATAACATCATGAAACTAATTTTCGAGAGGATACTTCTAAACAGCTGCTAGTGAAAGGAAACTATAATAGCTATTAGCTGTGAGTTAGCGCTTTAAATTAATTTCTAGGCTAGACAAGGCTCCACTAACAAAGTTCAGTTCTGTATAAAACATATTATCATGTCATGAGTGGCAAGTAAAATACATCTTAAAGTTGAATGACTTCAATACAGAACTGTAATCTCTTAAATTCTGTAATTGTATTTGTATTGAGTACTAATCTGAATTGGATATGCAGTGCTTCGGCTTAAAAGTTTTGGCACCCCCACCATATTCCTTAATATTAAATTATGTCTCTTAAATAATATTTCTGTCTTAACTCCCCTATAAAGTGGCTTGTTAAGAAATGTATTGGGCTTCCTAACTTGGACTATGCAACCTTAAAGATCAGTATTATTTGCCTTTTTTGTGAAAACTTTGCCACTCTACACTACACACTGCCCTCTGGGCCACTTCTAGTCCAGTATCATTAGCATTTCAAACTAGTGAAAGTTTCAAGCCAATAAAAATGAGATTGTAAAAAAATCTTATTCCAAATATGGAGTTTCCCCTTCAGATAGGTACGGTTCGGGACAGGAATATTCAGCCATTGATCAGTGAAATTTATAGGTTCTGGTATGTTATGATTCATCACAATTAGAGTAATTTATTACCATTTCGAAAACACAGATATATTCACACTTTCCAGCCATCATATCTTCCCTTCTGTAGTCCTGGTATGAAGCATCACAGCATTTTCAAAGTTAAAAGCACAATGTTATTTATATGTATAAAAGCTATTTGGGGCGATTTTTGTAATGTTCTAATAAAACTGTTTGGATGAAGCTCATTCCTACTTTCCAGGAGAGTATCATTGGATTTATAATACCAAATTGGCAGGAGTTATTGCAGTAGGATACACAAACACTAAAAATCTCAAAACCTGTAAATCAACCAAGTAGATTATGTGTAAAAGATGGACTTCCATGGTAATATGCAGTAGCTTTATTGTGCCTGATTTGAAACGAACACAACCCACTTACGTCCTCCCACAATTCATTATCCAGGAGAACTGAAATCGAAACCCAAACCCCAAGCATCAGATGTCACTACAGAGCCAGGGTGAAGTGGCTTTGATATTTCAACTGTGTATCTCCATGCTCAACACGTAAACAGTGGATTCATTTCACCAAGCATTAACCATTGGAAAGATACCTACCTAGCGAAGGACAGCTGCCCAGCCTCCCCACACAGGTGACTCAGAGGTGCACAAAGTGGGAAGAATTCCCTGAAGGTCCCTTTTCCTCTCCCCTGCCTCAGCAGGAGAGCTGGGTGCCTGTCACAGCCCCACAGCCGGTTAGTGGTGCCACTGAACAGCACCCAGCTCGCACGAGGAGCCCGTGGACGTGCTTTTGTGGACACACGTGCCTGGGCACAGGCTCCTGGCACCTTTGAAAACAGAAGATTTGTGTAACAGTTTAGAATGCAAGCTTTGAGTGTCTGGTCAAAAATCAGGACTAACTTACATAGGTGCGTAATAGGAGTATATAGAAAGTATGTAACACACATCTACTTTCCTTCAGCGTGCATCGCCTTTCCCTTGTGGTACTTGGGTACCACCTTTTTGATTTGTGTATTACTTGATTTTTTTTCTTACACCCGAGAGGGTGCTACGAGGCGGACAGATGTTCGTAGCTCAGATTTACAAGCTTAAAAACTTCCTCCAGCACGCTGTGCTGTTCCATCCCTCTCGGCATGGATTCTGATATCTGTGCCCCTTCTGCTGCTGTGGACGGGAGGAATGCTGTCTTGTGCTGCTCCGCAACTAATTATTTGGTAAAACTCTCTGTGGTCCGTGATTAAAAACTTTCAAAAACAGATGATAGAAGTCTTAGGTGTCACTTCACGCTATTCCCTGTTTCCTAAGAACGGAAACTTAAGCAAGAAGGGGAAATTCAGAGAAGCTGAAGGATATCTGTGCATGATCCAAGAGGAAAATGCTCATTTGGTATGGAATGGCGCCTGTTTCGGTGTGCCGAGCCGGGGCAGCATTACAGCCGGCGCACAGCGGCCTGAACGCAGCTGCCCCAGGGCCGCTACCCCGCACCCGGCCCGCAGCCCGCCGCGGGGGCCGTGGCTCCGGCACCGCGGGCTCCTGGAGGGCCGCGGCTCCCGCCGCCCGCCCGGCGGCCCCTCAGGCCGGGCAACGCGCCGCACCTGCGGCCAGGCGGGCCGGCTGCCGGCAGCGGGAGGTGCCGCTGGCCCAGGCGGGCGGACCCGGGGGAGCGCGCCCCGCCGCGGCCGAGAGCCCACCGCGGCTGAGGGGAGCCCGGCCCCGCCCGTCGGGCGTCGGTGTGAGGCGGCTGCGGCCGGCGCTGCCCGCGGCGCGAGTAACGGCTCCCCGGCTGGAAGGTGCGTGAAGCCGCGGCAGCCGCCGGGGCTCCCTTCCCGCGGCCCGGGGCGTTCCCGGCCCGGGAGGCGGTGGAGGGGAGGGAGGTGCCGGGGCTCCGCGTCTCCCTCGCTTCAGGCGGCTTCGCGCCGGCCGCCGGGGAAGAGCTGGGGTGCGGAGGGGCGGCCCGGCGGCGCCCGCTAAAGGGGAAGGGCCCCCTCGGGGCGGTAGTCCGCCGCCCCCTGAGGCACCGCCGCCGCTGATGGCCGGCCCCAGCCGGCTCCTTCCCCGGCCATTTGCCGCTTCCGCCAAGGGCAGGGGCGGGAGCCGCGGGGCGGCCGGGCGAGGCGGGCGCTCCCACAGCCGCACCCCGGGGCGGTGCCGTGCGCGGGGCTCCGCCGCTCTGTGCGCCTCCAGGGCCGGGGGGTGACGGGCGGGGGCGGCCCTGGACGGGTCGTGCCGTACCGTGCCGTGCCCCAGGGCTGGCCGTGCCCCTGCCACGCCGTCGGGGCTGCCGGGCCTCGCTCCCTGCCGACTGGTGCGCGGCCGCCGCCAGGCGCAGCTGCCCGGGTGCCGCGGGGGTGCCCGGCGCTGCTCCCTCTCCGGGCGGCCGCCGGCACGTTCCCTCTGTCACCAGGGTCAAAGCCCCTCTGTCACCAGGGGGAAATCCCAGGCGTCCTCTTGCTCCCAAGTCTCGGCCGCCGTGTGCGAAGCGCCTTCAGGATTTGGGACAAAGGCACTTGACGCTACCTGTTTGACTACCTTCTTTCTGAAACTGCGCTTCACCAACAGTGCCTGATTTATTTTGTTTTGCTTTTATTGGTGACATTTGTCATTTTCCACATGCTAAATAACGACGTAGGCGCTATTGGAGCGGCCAGGGAGGGCCACTGGCTTTCTGTGCTGGTGGCCATCGTCCCCTTTGGCCAGCCCAGCCTGCCCCGAGGTGGTGACCGTGGTCATTGCGGTAACGCTGCTGAGGAGGCCGAGTCGCCAACTGCCCCGCAGTGGCACAGGTGACCTCCTTTCAAACGGCCTTTAGCCACAGCATCTCCCTGGGATGGTGTTTTAATGTTCATTCACACTTGTGGCAAAATGATATTTTTTTTCCCCACAATTTTCCCGTGGCGTTACACGTACCGCTGTGCAGAGCTTCCTTTGGCAGATTGAAGAGATGTTGAATGGGATCCATGATTTTCTTCAATCTGTCATCTCATTAGCTTTTTTTTTTAAGTGCTGGACAAGGAGGTTAAAATATCTTAAAGTTGTACTTTTATTTTGTTTTTCAATACATGGGACACAAAGGGCTTTAAAAAGAATACTTGGGATAAAAGCAAAGATTTGTTCCTGGTGTTTTGCAGATACATCTCTAACGAATAATCCTGGTTTGCATTATCCTTTCATCCCAAATATGATACCTGTGAGATCTCAGAGGATCTGGAAGAAGCAGAGACCTTCACATGGAGTTGCCTGATCCTGCATTAACTTCTCTTACAGCCCAGGTGACTCTTGAACTATTGAACTCTCTCTGGAAAGGGTTTTGTGGTGCAAAGAAATAGATCCTTTGGACTTTTGCCTTTCTATTTCCCTATGGGTAAGGGTCCACGTGCCTGTTACGATGAATGGTTAACGGTGGCACCAGGTGTGTCAAGATCTGATCCTGCGTGGAGAGATTCGAATGCGTATTTTGATGGGAGTATTTAAACCTACTTGTGACTTACTATTCTGTGGAAGTAAATGTGAAAGTTATTTCAGTAAGCACCTCTTTTAATAAATCTAAATTGGGGTCTTCCTTAAGTAATGTTTTACAATTGTTTCGCTGCCTTTGCACCATTAGGAAAAAGAGGCAGGTGTCACCAAATATTTATTCAGACTCATGCTTACATCTGCATTTGATAGTGGCATTTAATCCTTGTTTAATTCTGGAAGGCTTTAGAGGTTAAATGCTGTCACAGAAAAAGTTGTAGAGAAACTCGGCATTTGGGTTTTGATTCTGAGCTTGTTGAATGAAAAGTGAGTTTTGTCAGTCTTTATAGAGGCAGCGGGATCAAACCTGAAGAGGCGAGAGCTGGACTTAATATGCACTTAACAGTCTTACTGATTACAGCCCATATTTGTTATGGCACAGTGATTATTTACTGAGAAGGAAAAGAAGCAGTAGAGAAGCTGGCAGGAATTCTGTTGCTGTGCTGTTCCTTTACAGTGTTTTCACATGAGCGATTTTGTACTTGTGCGATATATAAAATAAATCCTGAACAGTACTGTTTTGAAGTGCTAGTTTCTAGCTCATTTTCAATATGTGAGGCTGCAAATTCTACTTTCTCACTGCCTTAATTTCATAAGGATAGGTAGTGAATTTCCTAAGCCAGGACTAATTTATTCTCCAGATGCAAACCTGGGACTGATGTTTCCTAAATGTTAACTGGTCCTAGAAGAATGTGGACTGACTGATCAAAGCAGCAGGTTAGGTGGCATCAGGCGATAGAACTCTTCATTTCAATTACCATTTTGCTTTTCCTTGTGCTTGTGTCCTTTGCTTTGGTTTGTAAGGTTAGGTTTATTATCTAGGCTTGGTTGTATGAGTTTGGCAACTACTGATAAATTAAACTCGTATACTAAACCTGTGTAAAGCAAAGTATTCCATCTTTCCATCAGAATGCATTATTTGATTGTGACTTTGAACATTCATGAGTTATCAACTTTTAGAATACCAGTGCTACATCCATTTATCTTGGGGACTTGTTCAGTATTAGAGATACATAATCCCTGATTATAGATCAATACGATTTCTTAATCTCCAGAGACAAACGTTGCATGCAGTTCTGAAAACCTAGCTGTTCCAGATGCTGAGGTAGGTGAGAGAGAGATCTCTGCAGCAGTTCACAGCTTGCTTCTGGGAGGGTTGATTCTGAATGGGATGCATCCATCCAGGGGTTTTAGATGATTCCACTGAATTGCTTTAAATTCGCTCTTAATTCATTGAAATTAAAGTGCTGTCCCTTTGATTTGTATTAATTTTAAAATTGCAAGCTACTTTAATTCTAAGTGAGAGCAACTACACTGGGATTTAACAAGCTCACCATTAAGTGGTTTTGCCTAATCAAATATGTTGTAAGTTTGTCAGTCTAGACAAATCTGCAGACTCTGATGGTGAAAAGGCTAACCCCTGTTAAAACCACTGATAAAGCTTCTGGCAACTTCCCCAAAGTATCCATCTCAAAACCTGGACATTGACCATGTGTTAAGCAGCCATAAGACAGAATTATGTAGGCAACGTTAAGTGTAAAGGACAGTTGATTTTACTTGGAACAGGAGCAGTGTAACTCAGCTTTCGGTGCAAGTATTTCAATTATATATAGTGGGTTTGTTTCCTGAGATAATTATAGCTTGTGTTCAAGGCCCTGGTTTTGAATATTTTACTGGGCATGGTTCTCATTTCTTTTATATTTGTCTTGTAATAGTCATATGAATTACGTGCTTTCAGTGAAGTTACTCTTGATATTCTCTTAAGTAAATTCTTATGAGAATTTCTATCTCAGATCCCTTATCGGTGAGGCAGGCTCTGATAAAATGCACACAGATCTGTGTCTGCAGTACCAGTTAAGTATGACGTATGCCTGCATTTTGTACCTGTCTCACTTTCTTTAGGGGCATGGCTTCTTAGATGTGTTATCTGACCAATACATTATGCAAATATTCAGTCTGCTCTTCCTAGGCATACAGTGGGTATAATGAGCCTGAGCCACAGTTGGACTAATATTCAGTGATGTGAACAGCAAACGTGTTCATCCTCGGGCTTGCCATTTTCGTCACTACAGTAAATGAGAGATTACTTCAGAGCCACGCCAACCATGTATGTGAATAGACACTTTCATTAACGTGGCCTTATAGGAAAAATTAGGCCTGTTCCAACTTAATTTAAATGTTCCTTCTTCTCAAAACAGCATTAAAGTGTCTACATAGGTAAGTCTTAATATTTATATTTTTTTTACCTTTCACTTTTTAAGCTTTGCTGTAGCTATTGCATTAAGCTACATCACAAAACAAAGATTACAGCAGACGTTTCCTGTATTATTCTAGACACCTGTTCTGGTGTGACCCGGTGGTCTTGTAGTGTTAGCTGAATGTCGTTTGACTTTAGCATGCACTGTTGGATGCCTCTTAAACCCAAATGCACAGTTTCCTGAGAATCTTCTGTTGTCTATTTATAAAACTGCCCTTTAAAACTCTGCTGAGAAATGGTCTGGTTACAGAATACTAGTGAATAATCAGCTTGATAGTCTGCAAATGCATTTTAAACATCTGTTGAACAAAGTAAGTGTGGAACTTATCAGTTACGGCCAAATATGCCCTAGATGCTTCCCTTTTGCCCTTGAATGAAGCTAGCCTTTTTAGTCTTTCAGCTGTGAAGACAAAGAAACAAAATCACTTTATTGGACTATGGTATTTTTTTTAGCAGATACTATGAGTTCCTGAAAGACCAATTAACCTTAATATAAACTGACTGTCTGTGTTGCATATTGCCCTTTTAGAAGCTTCCTTGAAGTTTGCTAATGTTAACAGTGGCTGCTCACAGTGATAATTAGATGTTAAAGTGATGATCCTTGGCTAGCCGAGGGGCTGTAAAGCGTTCTCAAGGGATCAAGGCCCTGCAGAAGGAAAGATGATAACCTGCAATCTGAAGATGAGGTAGAGCGGTGCTTAACCAAGACCATTCATTTTTATTTTGTTGGCTGAGAATAATACCTGCTTTAGAAATAGCTGATGGCTTCCTGATAAGTAGAGGGTGCATTTTTAAAAGGTGGTTAATTAATTGCAGGGGGGTTTTTTATGTAATTGCTTCTAGAAGTCTGGGAAAGGATGAGAGATTTCCAGAGTGACTTCTTAAATCCTGACTAAAACAAAGCTTACCTAAAATCCGTATTAATTGCTTTCACAAAGCAAACTCCCTGCTGATTAAAAAGCAGTACTCGGATGAAATTAGTGTGACTTTTTTATGTTTGCAATTTACCATGACTGTTTTACCAGCCTGCTGGTGTTGCCAACCCCGAGTTGCAAACATGGTAAAGTTACTTAATTATTTTTTTTTTAAATGAAAACCATATCAGTAATTCTGTTGCACTAACAATTACCAAATTCCATGGTAAATGATGTTAAGTCTACCTGAATTCAGTTATTCAGGAAAAGGCTAATTGATAGTAGTTCTGTGAAGTTGTTATCGTAAAATGGATATATATGAGAGCATGGAAGAGGCTGAGGCAAAGTAGGATATATATGAGGGCAAAGTGGGATGAAGTTGAAGTCCCTCTTCAAGGTAGGATTCTGCACGGCACGCTGGCAGTCTGTCCTTTACTGTGTAAATCCTTTGTTCTGGAGTTGGCTTTCTCTCACACAGCTCCACTTTGCAGCAAGCCTGCTTTTGAGAAGTCTTGAGAAGCGTAAGCTGATGTGTGCCCTCACTGCTTGTAGGAGGCTGTTAATGCATTTTGAGATGTCAGCTCATCTTCTGTGTTGGCTGTGGTAGAGTAGCAGACAGAATGAAGCAGTGGGTATGTATGTCTTTATGAGGACTGTCTCTCAGGTCTGCCACAAGGTATTTAGTGGACAAATGTACTTCAAGCAAAAAGCTGTCCTTTTTCTCTAGTCACATTTTTACATAAATGATGACTAGTGTCAGAAGTCAGATGCTACAGATATGAAGTAGCTATGATTTTTAATATATTTTCATCTATTTCTCATTCATTTCCCAGTTTGTTACATGTGTTTGAGAGTGTTAGCATTCTTTATCCCTCAGACTTACTGTTCCTTTATTTTTTTTATCAACAAGTCAGACAATCCTATGTCAATCCTGTTAACTAGTCTTTCTACTAAACCAGCCTAGGTTAGACAGTGCCTATTTCTTCTTCCTTTTGCATAAATAGCATAGATAGGTTTGTCCTTCCATTAAGAACTATTAGAACATTTTTTGCTTTGTGCATACTGTGTATTTGCTTGGTGCCCAGAGAATGTGAGTGGAAGCTGATGGGATGAGGAATGGGACAGTTGTCTGTTCATGCAGGGAGCCTGACCAGCAGTTCAAAAACACAGTCGAGGGAGACTGGGTTTACCGTTGCCAGGTAGAGGTTCCTGCGACAGCAAAATCTTGTGCAGATTGGCTTTATCCAAAGTGCTGCACTAATTCAATTACAGCTTCAATGATGTTTACTTCTGCCTGTAAAGTCAAATAACATGTTATTGACTTTTCCTGGGTAATTTCATGGTTTCTTCTTCCTTCCCCATATCTCAGCTGGACAGCTGAAACAGGCTTGACATTTTGTCTGGTTATTTGTTCCATTGAAAGCAGAGGTGATACCTGTAGAAGAAAATTAGCCGTGTGCACTCTCATCACAGACAAATACTCTAGTCCTTTTTTGCCTTCCTCTGACTTTTTATGTAAGTGGGTGTTTTGTTGTTGTTTTTTTAAATAAGAAATCACTCAGTGCAAGTTTCTCTGTTTAGATAATAACTGGGAGAAAACAAACTGCCTGGGAATTCTCAAGTTCCAGTGCTTTTCTTCCACAAAATGCTGACTATTTATGACTATGTGAGCAAATGTAATTTCTCCCCCAGCTAGCTGTGGTGTAAGTGGACTACATGTGCAACTTTGTACCTATAATCTGTAATTTCTTTTTTTTTTTTGTGTGTGTGCTGTACTTTGTTACTGAAGTGTTCTTTGAGTAGTCATTTTAATTGGACATGGAAATACCCATCTATGTATGCTTTATTTAGAAACAGATGTTTGGTGTGTACACACACAAAGCGTGTATGTCATGTTTTTTACAGAAGCTTTTAAAATTTTTCTTTTGTTTTAGGATATGCCTCCAAGGAATGTGCTTTTGTGAAATAATGCCATTTCATGAGCCATTCCAATACCCTTACTCGTCTTAAAAGTTAGATAATTCAAAACCTGTATGTGCTTGCCATTATACAAACTGAGATGGCCTTACTGGCTCTGGTGTGTTTATCCACAAGTGATTGCTTAGAGCATGTGGATATGGAGTTAAGCACATATAAATTTTGTAGTAATGAAGACAGTAGTAATATTATGTATCCATTTATGTCAGAGGGACTTCCTGCACAATGTTATTTGTGCACCAAGTCATTAGTCTGTGTGAATAAAGCTACTACAATCTTGTCTGTTAAGTGCAAGAGATGTAATAATTATGAGTTAATGTTCACAGATCAAAATATGTGAAGGCTTTGGGGTTCAAACAAATTACCTCCTGGTGTATTCAGGTGATTGCAATGCATTTATTTATTCCAGAAATATCTGAGTGTTCAGATTTAAAGGAGTTTTGGAAACCAGAATATAGAAAAAGGTAATGAAAATAAAACATTCACTTCTGAAAACTGTACATCATGAAATATTCATAGTTCTGCAGATAGGGTATAGTTTGTGCAGAGAAATAAAACATTTTGTTGCAGACTTTGCAGCTTGCTCTCTCCTGATTAATGTTGGAACATAATTGATTGACATAATCAGATGGCCTAGTGCTTTGGGATAGCAAATATGTTTGGTTTTGACTGAAAAGGTTACTTCATAAGGGTGAGGACGTCCTGCTGGCATCCTGTGGGGTCTCTGCTGGTGGCCTAGGATGGGAGTTGGAAAAGTACACTACTGTTTCATTTCTTTTACAGATATTTTCATCATGATAAAAATTTGCTACTTAAAATACTCTGAATATACTTGTTATCCTGCCCTGGTTTTGACAGTTTCTTACAACCACTCATTAAAATGATTTTTAGTAAAATTAGTTCTCATGTTTAAAAAATAAGTAATTGTCTTTTTTTTTTTTTTCTGGAAAGAGTGCGCAACTTCAGATACAACTGCTTCTTTAGACTACTGTTAAATAGAGCCATTAGTCTTACCTGACTTCTTTTCTCCGCTTGTCAGCTCAATTACAGGTTGTCGTGCCAAAGGATATGCTCTTATTAGCGGAGTGGAATAGAGGGATCTGTTAGCATCTGCTCTTAAAAAAGTTCCTGACCTCTTCTTATGACTGCACAAACCCATGTGGTTTTAGAGAAGAGGCTGATCTATGTCAAAGACATTTTATCCTCACTTTAAAATTTGGTTTAATGTATGTTAGAATATTGTGTCACTTCAAGTGGGGAGATAGGTTCTTGTATCTTGCGTGGTTGTTCAGTGATGTCATTTCTTTCCTCATATATAATCTAGATTGGCAACAAACTGCTGAAATAGAAATGCTCTAAGAATGCATTTATATTGCTACTTCAAAGGAAATTGCAGTACAGCTAATTTGCAAATGAATATATTTTAAAATGCTTCTGTTCAAATCTTGTAGTATTGATGTCACAAGCCAGTCTAAGAGCCAAATCCTCGTTCCAGGTATCCTTTTGAATAAGGAGGAAAAGTAAAGAGGCAGTAATTGCAACAGTGATTATCTGTGGTTAATTTGAAACATTTCCAAAAGCACCTTAAAAGGCTTCTGAAAATCAGGGGGACTTGCTAAAGTACCAAAGTTACTTGTGAAAATGGCACTTAGGAACATGGAACATGTGGAATGCAGACTTCTGAATGTGCCTGTGTTACCTTCAAGGAGGTTTTGGCACAGAGTTGTAAAAACAAGAACTAATTTTCCCAACTGTGGACTCTAAAATCATTTGTACATACCTAGAAAAACGTATAAATTGTCAACTCTGTCATCTTTATGCCTGCCTTTGTTTCAGAGCTATCGCGTCTGATCATGGATGTGTTCAGAGGGACCAGGGTTCAGTGGACTGTGGGGGGTTTTGCAGCAGAAGAGAACGAGAAAGGAGTCTGTATTTTTGGGGTCACGTTCTTTTCTTCCTCACTAAACTTCCTTTTGTTCATGTCTTCTGATAAGCGTCTTAAACCGAACATTCCTAGCGAACGGATTGAGCCTCGTGCTGGGGTTTCCCTGTGGTTGCTGGTGAGCCTTTAAGTGGTCTGAAAGAGATAAGTAACCCAGTCTGCTGATGCTGGTAAAGCTGCTGTGGAAGTTCATGCTAAGTTCATGCAGTTCATGCAGTTAAGTTCATTCAACAGAAGTCAGGGAATCAAACAGGTAATAATTTTGAGCTGTCAAGGCCCAGTGCTGGAAAAGGACACCATTATTTGTTTTTAAAATAAATATCAAATGTATTATTAGATAAACAATAACATTCTTGGCGAAATGAGTGTGTATTTATTGGAAATTAGCACATATGTGAAACTCAAATTAGGTCCATTTGGGATTATTAATCTAGTATATTTTTAGTTACTGTATATGCTCCCTGTGGTAGAAAGGAAAGCAGTGCATATGGTGAGTCCCTCTTACCTTAAGGTGTGTTTTAAAAATAATGGTTTTTTTCATGGAAGTATAAAGTTTTACAATCCATATATTTGATCATTTATTTTTAATGAAACAGATGTGCTGTTAATGCTTTGCTGTGAATGTGCTGATCGTAAGACAGCAGTAGTCGTGGCGAGTTCCATGCGTGTGTTGCGGCAGAAAATACGTTCAGAGTATGTTGTATTAGTTCCTTCTGCTTGGTTACCTGCCTCAGATTTGTTTGGAAATGTTCCTTTGTTCAATCACTTTTCCCCATAATTGTATTCGATTATGCTCCTTGCTTCTTTGTATCGTATTGTTCCTGTTAATCTGTTAACTGTTGACTTTGAAGGGCAGAAGGTGAGGGAACCTTGCTTAGTGTTAGGAAGTAACTGACAATTTGGTCTTTCCTTTTTTAGGGCACAGATGATACCTTCTGTGGAGCCTGGCTTGTTTCTTTCTTCTGAGCCTCTTTTTGTCAGTTTTAAAAACTTCGTTGGGAGTTTGAGGTTATCCCAAGCACTTGGGGGAGGACTTGAGGATATATATGCTCAGTTGGGTGTGGAAAGACTACTGATCCAATGGGACAATATGGCCTCAAATATTACAGGCTTTATAAAATTTCTTTCTTGTGTAATGTTTGTTTAAAAATATGTATTTTTCATTTCTAGACTTGTCTGTCAAATCTCCTGCTTTTCTAAGTCCTGTGAATATTGACCAGAATTTTTCAATTGGCGCTTCAAGATCTTTCCCTGTTTTGCTTAGTGCATGTACATTTATTATACTGAAGCAAGAAAAATACTCTGTTGTAAACATACAGTGGCATGAAATAGATATGGTAAAATCAGTCATCAAGTGAATTGTGTCCTTGTCCATAGTATTCAAGTGCGTGTCTGATAAACTTCAAGAATTTCCATGATGAAAAGTACTGTTCTTTCACTTTAAGTCTTTTTATACTCGCATTCAGCATAAATATAGGCTATTAGTTGATTTAAACTTCTCCTTTGTGGATTTATTTGCCTTTCTTAAATTGATATACAGAAACATCGTTAAGCTAATTAGTTCTTTCAAAATTCAAGCAAGCCAGACTAAAATGTGCATATTTACCACTTATGAACTGTCACTTCCATTTTTTAAGGGAATCAAGATGTCTTTGTTTCACAGCAAGCACATAAAGATAGTGAGCTGCCTGAGGTGCTAGCTGAAGTTTTTGACTGTATTTGTATGAAACTAGTTGGGAGTGTGCAATAAATATTTACTTTATGTCCAGTAAAATAAATGCATCCAAGGTGCCCACTATACACATCGTTAAGGTGTGAAATACCCATCTTCCCTTCTCTTTTCTCCTTTTGTTGAAGTGACTTATGTGTGGTCATAAAGACACAGGGTAGGTTGTGGATTATAAATAATTATGTAAGTAATTCAAAATCCATTTCTCCCACAACAGTAATAAAGTGCTGTCAACCCATTGGGTTGACAGCTATTGGTACTGACTTTTAGATGTAACTCAATTTTTACCTCTTACATTGAGGACCTGGAATTGGATCTGCAGTTATTTTCAGGTCCAAACAGCACTTATCTAGGAATTTTTTAATTATTATTATTATTGTGCAGCTGCACTTTGATATGTAGGTTTTATTTCAACCCTGCTGAAATCAATAGGACCTTTTTCTGTTGACACAAGGAAGTATTGGATTGAGCCCATAATTTACACTTGCAATTAATTGTGAGCACAAAATTATATCTGCAGAAATGGAGGCAATTCCTCAAACTCAGGTTAACTTCTGCTTGTGGGGTTTTTTTGGAAGGGAGTTCAGTAACTGGCTGTGTTTTTCCCCTTGTCCTCTGGGGCTATCAGAAAAGCAGTAATTTTCAGACACTGTCAGCTCACAGTGACATGATGTACAGTTTCCTCCTTGAAAGAAAAGCTTTCTCTAGACTGAAGAGGAGTTCTGCTCCGTCGTTCCTGCTGTGATGAGTCACAGGGACAGAAACTGCTGCTGGAGCGTTATCCAGACATCGCTTGGGTTTTCTGTTTGCATACCTATCAATCCACAAAGCATTTGATTCTCTGTAGCAAATAGCACTATAATTAGCTCAGGTGGGATCAAAAGTATAAGGCAAAACTGTCTCCTGCTTCTAACAGAAACAAGGCAGGTTTTATTCTTTCAACCCTCTCCCCACAAATTCAGTCATGAAACAGTAAGGATGTTAGTGGTAGGTTTAGCTGGTGAACACCAAACATTTGCAAAAACAAAAGCAAAACCTCAGTGTGCCGATTTAAACGTTTGCAAGACAAAAATCCAGTGTATTTCCAATAGATTTTTTACATCAGCTGAACTGGAAACTGACTGACAGAATGAAGTCATACTCTAGAAAATATTTGAAGTGCTTCCTTATTCTTGAGTAGAACTTTATTTAGAAATACTTTATTTAGAAATGGCAGCTGGTTTAGAAACTTCAAAATTTATAGATGACCTTTAAACAAGAAATAGAGTATCAGTGCAAGAGACGGATGATTTGATTTCTCCTGTGTGTTGGAATAGAAGGAATTACAGTCAGCTGAGATATTCCTGCTCTGTACAATACTGGTGGCCCTGAAGCTGGAAGGCAGCATCATGACTCTAGCACTAGGACTGATGCTTTTCAGTGCACTAAATCCTCCTTTATGACCTTTATAGCTCCGGAGGAATTCATACTGAAATGTTTATCCTCTAGGATGGGCTATGAATGGCTTATTGAAAAAAAATATAAAAAATCATATTGCAAGTTAGGGGAAGGAACTTAAAATGTTCTAAAAAGCATAAACATCTGAAGTTTTCTTTGTACTGCTGTTTGCCTGCATTAATTCCGACCACGTAAGAAAAGCAGCACTGCCTTCCTATACAGAGAATAAATAACTCTGTCAGTGTTATGACTTCCTGGAGATTTCTTTTCAGTGTTGAGCATGTAACTGGAAGGACTTTCATCATACTTGGTGTCTATAAGCTGATTTGTAATTATTACTGGCAGATCTCAAGATATGGTCCTCTTGTACTTCAGCTGATGCCATGGGGGGGGGAGTGGGGGGTGTCTGTTTTCATACTGCTTTTTGCCTGTTCACAGCTGTGTAGGATATAACCTTGGAAATAGTCCAGTGATTGTTTACATAATGACATGATGTGGTTTTCACTTGGAACATGTAAGTGAAGAAGTTAATACCTATGGAGCATTTGGTCTATGGCATATTTTGTCTCCGTTTTCAAAGGTTCAATTACAATTTGAACTACCTTTAGTTGTGGCATTTAGGGTGATGAATATACGGTTTTTAATCATAACTATTTGTCTGGAAATGTCATTCTTCAAAATAAACTAGGTAGCAATGCCAGCCTATTTAAATGCTATCAATAGGTGAGGCATCAATTAAAGATGGCTTCTTGCCTGACTAACAGGTAAACGAAGGAAACCAGGACAGCCCTGTTAGATGGAAAAGGCTGCCCCATGGCAGTCAGATCTGACTCTGTCAAAATTTAACTGAATTGACCAGACAAAAAATGATTTAAATATTGCACTTTGCAGAATTGAATGTGGTTTAAGAAGTAACGTTCCAAACCAAAATGCTGTGTCAATTTCATCTTGAAATACAGCATGATATATAACATAACAATGACTTACCATATTTTGCCTGTCTGAAGTTCCCTTTACATGCTCACCACTGTTATCTCCCACCCAGTCTGGAAAAAGACACTTGCCTGAGAGAGAGGAAAATCCTGTGAGGCTACTTAACAGTTCAAGAAAACTGAACAGAGAAGTTTTAGACTATCTGCTCTTCTACATGCCACTGCTAGGAATAATTTTGGGATTCCATTAATAGATGAAAATAGATTATATCCAGATTCCTGAAAAATTTAGAAGGCACATTGTAGTATTTTACAGTAATGGAGGTGATGACCCTTGGCTGTCCTTGGAATGGAGAAAAAGGTTAGAAAAAGGAAGGGATAGACAATAGCAGTCAGGAAACTCAGTGTGGTGAAGGAGAATAAACCCTTGAAGAAGGTGTGTGCCAGTGGTGAGCACTGCACTCAGGTGAGGAGGAGTCAAAATCCGTTCAAGTGAAGGAAGCTGCGCATTGCTGCGCACTGTCAGCTCTGTGCTTACCCTGAGGTACTCGGGGACAAGCCCCAGTGTGCTCAGTGCCTCAGTACGGGACCAAATTCCCATGTTGTGATGGATCGGGAGCAGTGGCAGCACAGTACTGCAGAAGCAAATTACCTGTTAGCTCTCTTATGTCCTTTGTGACATCAGGCATTTGCAATTTCCAGATTCTCTGTTCCAGGTTCTGACTCCTAAATCCCATGAGCCTGATGGAGGGAAGTGAAGGGAGCCTGCAGTGCTGTGCAGACATAGAGGGAAGATCCATCACGTCACAACTCAGGGCTGTCTGTACTCCTCTGGTCTGGGGGCACAGGGACTGGGACTACATAGCCCCCTTTATGGGTGGGTGCGTTGGTGGGTTGGTTCCTCACAGCTTTGCATATGTTCAGACCGGGCAGGGCAGGAAAGGGCACAGTGAGGAGTGTATTACCATGTTCTGGTGTAAGGGTTTCCAGGCACAAGAGACAGGAGATGTAAGTTCAAGTGAGTACTCCAGGCTGTTTTGACTCTTTGGTTCCCAAGTCTATTTATTTGAATTTGGCTGCAAAAATGGAAAAGACCTGGTTAAGCAATCCCAGTTGCAGTACAGTTCAGAGCAAAAATTTAGTGACTTGGTTTGGGGTTTGTTTTTTTGTTTGTTTGATTGGGTGGTTTTTTTTTCCACAGACTGGCTTAAGGAAATATTGGAAAAATGGTCAATAGTATATCAGCTGGTTTGGTTAAAACAAGCACAAAGTGGATGAACCGTTTGAACTGTGGAACTGAACAGTCTCTGCAAGCTGTCCTTACAGCTTGTCTTTTTAATTGTCTCAGAGAAATGTGCTGTCAAATGCAAGCTATGCTGACGTTTGTGGAAGGAGCCTGCACTCAGCATTTAAACCTGTTTTTCTCCCCCCTCCCCCCTTGTTTCTAATGGGAAATTAATTCAGCACAGCTTTTTCTATTACTGTGCACATTTAAACTGTTCTGTAGAGGGTATGTGTACCAGGCTGGCTTCCTGGGGCAGAACTAATCCAATAATTTAGGAGTTCAGCAGATGTTTCTCCCTTTCAGGCCAGGTGTAATCTCATGCACCACTTTTTTTTATTATTTTTTTCCCATGGAATGAATACTGACTAGGCTGATGGCCAAAAATTTAATTACCTTTTTTCTTTTTTTTCTGTTTTCCTTCTAGATGTATGTAGTGTCACCTTACATCAGATTTCCCCTCTTATAGGAAGAGTATGCTGAGGCATATGCTCACTTCCAGCAGAAGGTGATCACCGGTTGCTTTACCTTAAAATAGCATTTTCTGAGCTGTATGAATGTGTCTGAGCTGTATGAATGTGTTTGACATTAAGTGGAACAGCTGAACTGATGGGTTTTGGTCATAGAGAAAGATTTGTTTTGTATATCCTAATAAAAATACTTTTTTGTTGTATTTGTATTATTTTCTGCTTACCCCACTAAGGGCTTAATTCATCATTTCTTTACCCTGGTTTTACTCTGAAGTCAGTGTAGAACTTGGGATAGAACTGAGCTAGGAAAGTGAGACATCAGGGCTACCGAGACTGAAGAAATGGTTTGAGACATGCACAGTTACTCTCTCTGGAGGTCTGCATTCCTCTAAGAGCCATTCGCTCATACCCTTCAGGGTAGTGTGCCTGTGCTGTTGCTGATGACTGTACCAGTAGTTTGGCCAGAGTCATGATATCAAGAGAAGTATTGAACTGTAGAGAGGCAGGAATGATACCTCAGGGCTCACTGTCAGGTCTGGATTGATAAACTGTCTTGTGACTTACCTGGAAGGAGAAACTGGCATACTAGTAAAACTTCCAGAAGACATTAAACTGGAAATAACTATGCACCAGCGTCAAGCCCTACAGAGGTTAGAAAATGGACAAATGATAACAAAGGCTCACAAAACACATAAAACATGAAAATATTGCCTGTGGCGCTAGAAATCCACTGTTCCTTCCTCCCCTGACATACCTAAGGTAATTGTAAAAATTAAATGTAATAGACCAAGATTTGTCAACTTTGCTGGCAGAAACAAACTGCCAGTAAGAGAAAGAAGGATTGAAGGATTTATTATTTTAGATACTGAATGTAAATTCTTTGCTACAGGACTTTTTCTTGCAGAGCTGCGGTGGTTAGGGGAAGGAGAGTTTTCAACCCTGACTATCTTGTCTGTGCATGCAGAAGCATTTGATATAGCAGTAATTAACATCAGCCAACCCTCTGCCTTTTGCCAGTACAGCTTATTTTGCTGGAGAGAGGAAACATGCGCTGTGCTGGCTATGGTGTTGCAGATAAAAGTATGTCATGGCCATGGTTACATAGGCATAATCAAACAAACAACAAAAAGAAGCTAGAGTTGTCATGCTGGCAAAATGATTCCGCAAAGAGCTGGTCTTGGCTTAGGAAATGAGTTTTAGGTGGCTTTGAATCACTAGTGTTTGTAAGTAATTAGTAATCTTACATAATGAACTGTGGTCCCTAAATTAAAATCTTGGTTGTTCTGGCCTCTGAAGAGAAAGATGCTTTTGGATGCTGGTTCAGTGTTTTGATAGTTCTGGATCGCTCTGTGGGCATCTCTATTTCTAGCTGATGTTCAGCCACTTTAGTTAGGAGTTTAAAGTTAGCTAGTGTGAAAGTACACATCTCTATTTCAAGCTATAGATGTGAATATGGTTCATTTAAGTTAGCAGATGTGCTCTCTTTGTAGCTAACCTGCTGCTGTAGTGTCAGCGTGTGCCTGTCGGGTAACGGGGGATGGCAGCCGCTTGCTTTGGCTAGTGAAGGAGAACTGAGCAAAACTAACATGCTGCTGAGTTTGTTCTTATCAACAAACGTAGTGCTTGTATTTCTAACACTTTTAACCATCTGGAGTCTTAGCAGATAAGTTTTCTAAATAAGAACCTACGTTTTTGTGAGGTTGCTGTTACTACAGGTACTTGGTTGTCAAAGCAGCATGGCTCGGTGGTTTTTTATATGCAAGAAAATCCATTGCTTGCACCGATGTAAATTTGCGGGATGTGTGGCATTTTAAAATGTCAGTAAGTTAAGTGGGGTCTGTAAACATTTCTAGGCAGAATCTGATTCCTTGGCTAAGTACATACTGTTAGAGCATTTTGAATGGAAACATCCATGTTTTTATTACATCACAACTTGATTAACTACAGCCAGTTGAAAACTGAATTACAGTACCAAGATACCTAAAAACTGAAGAGCTTTTAGGAGAAAGAATTCAGAATACTGACAGAATTAAGTGTTGCATTTTCTGATTAATATTGCTGTGGTGCAGATGTTAACACTGCTGCTGTTGATTAAAAGAAGTTGGAAATAACTCTTGCAGAAAATTCTCTGAAAGCCCCGACTTGCCTTAGCTGTTATTGTCATGGCCATACGTATCCATTTTAAAAGACACTTAGGATCTCTACAGCTGATTCCAAAACCAGGAAATAGAATAAATCACTGCTTAATCAGCACCTCAATTTCTTCAAAAGCAAAAACCTTTAAGGTTTTTAAGATGGAAATGCTGATTCTTTCAAGGCATTTCTTTGTTTAAGCTTAAATTTTTCATAAAGATGAAAAATACTAAGGACCTCAATGCAGTTATATTGTGCAGAGTCCAACATCTTTTTACTTGGCTCTCTGAGGCACAAACACAACGATAAAGGGTCTGATCTCTTGGCGGTATCTGGTCTGTCACATTCACAATATGCATAGGGCCCTTTTTTTTTCATGAGGCCTGACACATTATTTTTAAAACTGAAAGCATCCCAGCTATGAAGAGCATTAGCAGCACCTTCGAGCAGCTCAACCCATAGTAGAATCCACACAAGGGAGTCTGGTGTACCATAAATTTTCACTGCCCTCTTTGTTAGTAATTTCTGGGCTGTATCTCAGCTGCTGCCTTCATGAAAAGTAAATATGCAAATGTGGGTTTTGTCTCACTGATAGGTGTCAAGTGTTATATAAAAAGCATTTCAGAGAAGTAATAAAGTTGACACTTGTTTGAAAGAGTATGAAGATTATATGGGTGTGTAGTCTAGAAAATGCCGCATTTATTGCTGGGCAGGAGACAGAGGAGGCGGCTAAAGCAGTTCAGATGTAGCGGTTTCCATTAAAATCTTTACTTTCCGCATTATCAGATAATTAATGGCGCTGTGCAACTCCCTGTACCAAGTATAATTTGGTAGTAATAATTAGGTAAGGAGTCAAACTGTTCAGTTTCAATGGCAGCACTATGAAATGAGGCAAAGATAAGTTTAATGTCTGAAAGTAGTAAACGGTCAGGTGTTCAAAACAGCTTAACTCTCTGCCGGGTGGGAATCTCAACCATTTAGTGGTTATATATACTATGGTGTATATCAAATAGTGTACAGTTTGGTATTTTTTCCGTATATATAATTTTCCGTATATATAATTTTCAGTATATTTTCAGCAGCTATGGCTTTGGGAAGTGCAGAGGTTAGAGAGATCTGTGGCACTTCAGCGCCGAGCTCAAGGTGTGACATGTTAATGCTGGAATTCAATGATTTGATCATGCCGGTATTGGAAAGCTGGGCTGTTAAGAAGCTTGCTTGCTAATGGCTCACAGTCGTCATATACCGGGACAAGGTTCTCAATCAGGGACAAACTTGCTCATTTTCTGGGGTAGTAGTACATTATTTAAAAGCAAGACAATTTTAAATCATTCATATATATAATTTTACTTTTTCGTCTGCTTTGATTCAGCTGTTCCTATCAGAACAGAATTAGTGTTACATTTGAGTTTATTAGTGCTAACAGCTAATGCCTCAAGTGCTTTCCCTCTGTGAATAACAGCATTGCAACTATATACATAACTACATTGCTTTGATGCCTAGATATGGTTGTGTCTTATAATGAATTCATTTTCCAATAAGAAAAACTAGTCTAGAAAACAATAGTTTTACTTATCTGTCTTTCTTCAAAGGAGCTCAGTTTCACAGAAATCCAATTATGTAATCACACTTACTCAATGTTGTTAGGAGTAAATATTTCTAAAATTATGGGGTAATTTTGTGTTGCTAGTGATTTTGACTATTTTACCTTCAAAATTTCTCATTTAGTCAGTACTTGAAATGAGCACGTTAACAATATTTTCATGGTTGTTGTTTTCTTTTTTTTTTTTCTGCTTAATTTTTGTTCTCTCTTATTAGTTATTAGATCTAAAAGATGTCTGTTATGACCAGCTGGCTTTTGCCTACATACTATATATTCTTTTGACTTATTTTTGTAGAATTTGAAACACTGATGCTGTAATTTTGCAAAAAACATCTGTGGGTGCTTATTTTTTCTGCTATGAATTGTATTAATAACTGTTAGCGGAGCAAGTTACAGTATGTAAATTGAGGAATATGCCTATTTAGGATCAAAGCTTAACTTTTAAGTTTTAACTTGCGTTTCAGGAAGACCTGTTTATGATGATTTTTGTTTATACAGAGTAGGTATGAGAGCAATGTGTGAGCTTGGAAATTGCCTCAGTTTCTCATTAAACCCAGTTTCTGAGGTGAAGTCGTTCCATAAAACTTTTAGTTTTGAGCTGAAATTCCTAACAAGTGATCACCTACATCTTATCAGAGTCTAGTAAACATGCTATGGGATAGGGACAGGAGGTAGACTGTATGTCCAGACTCCATCACTGCATCTCAGCCAGAGAACCACCAGGCAAGAGCTCTCAGTATTGCTTGGCAGAGGTGTGATGGCAGTGTCAAACCAGGTAACACCGTCAGGAAAAACGGCAATACTGCAGGTACTAAGCACTCGTTATGTATTGTAGCAACAGCAGGACTGAAAGCTGATTTGTTTGATGCCAGCACTGGTGGGATCTCCAAACCCGAGGCTTAGAAACCCTGCAGTAAATGCCATTTAATTTTTCAGTCTCCAGATATATTCTCCCGTGTATTTCTGGGTGTGTTAAAAGCTGTTAGGTGAAGCCTTTGTGTTAGGTGAGGCAGCTTAATGTTGTTGTATAAGACCAAGGACCTATCAAAGATTTATTTTTATTCTTTTTTAATAAAAAATACTGAAAGATTTAGTAACTAGTGTTTGAAAATGGTAATTCATGTGCCTCGTTTCCATTGCAGCATGTTGCTATAGAATATTGCAGACCTTTGCCAGAAGGAAGAAATTTGCATTCTCCTGAGGATGGGGACAAGTTCACTATCTTCTGTGATGGAGAGCTAATTGCCACCAGCAGATGGGAAAGCAAATTAAAGCAACAGTAATGAATAAAGCTTGGACCCTATTTTGTTCCAATTTCTTCTGTTTTGTTTGGGCTTTGATATAGTGATGCCTCCTCCACGCTTCCCCCCCCCCCCCCCTTCCCCCCCCGCAAAAGAAAGAAAAGTACCTAACTGGAAATGGTTAATATATCTTTCTGATGGATAAAAGGTTGTGATTGCTGTACTGGTTGCTGAATCTTTTCTTCATTCTCTTCACCCTTTCCAGCTGCGTTACAAAGTACTTTTTTGTCTTGACTGAAATTTTATTTAGTTATTCCAAGTGAACTTTTTTACCCATTTCAGAGACAAGGGAAAAAAAATCAATTATTTTCATTCTTAGAAGGTAGCTGCTTAAAAAGAAATCAATATCAGTGTCTGTGAATGAGCTGTTGGCCAACTGGAAATGTAATAGCCTAGTTTTGGAGAAAACAGAGAAAATACGAAATAGAAATAAGTAATACTGAAGAAGGTAGGGTAAAGAGAATTTGTTTGAAAGCTGAGTTACTAACCTGATGGTTGTTCCTATTGTAATCTGTCATAAAAATCTGAATCTTGACTATAATCAGTGCCTTGTCATTTAGAATTTTGATCTGCACGGATTTTGATGAATTGTCAAAACCCTGTTTGTAATTAACCTTTCATTTCTATGTACTTCACCTGATAGGAATACTAAGTTAGCTAAAATGTGTTAGCATTACCCTTTCATATTAGTCTTAGGAAAAAATATTATACTAGTTGTGCTATGTCAAATTCTCTAGCCCTTTTTCTGAATTATGTTACTGCATCGGTTGGCTTGGGGAAAATAATGGGTGATCAGAGAGAACATTAGGGTCTGCTTTAACTCAGCTGAGTAGTATTAATAAAATATATGCAGAAAGCATAGCTTGTATTGGTTATAGTTTTTCTGAAATCCAGTGTCTGCTACTATATTTTTTTCTGTCTAGTAATTATGCTCCAGTTTAGAGGTCTTTATGCGGTACAATCTATCATCAAGTACTGTTTTACAGAGGATCAGTGGTGTGAAATCCTTGCCCTGTTAAGAGTTGATATAGAACATGTGACTTCAGGAGGATTAGAATTCAAAGACTCCCAGCTGAAAGAACATGTTTCCTTCAAGAAATGGAAAGAAGATGGGACACCATAATTGCTGTGGGATGGATTCAGATTGGCAGACATTTGCAAATCGTGTTCATCTGGCTTATTACCAGAAGAAAGACCACCGCTGTACTGCTGTCCAGCAGTTTGGTAGGGTTTTTTGCTTCTGCATCTCTCCATTTTCAATCAAGTACAAGTCATAAATGTACATCATATAGCACAAGAGAGCATTTCTTTAAAAACCTTAGGCTTCCAGAGAGATCAGCAGTGGTGGGCCTATTTGCAGGGTTCCATGAGTACAAACCTATCGTTTTGTGTTGCCAGGCAAGATGAAATTATAATCTTGCTTTGTTTCTCCTGTAAATTTACAGCAGATATGATTTTTTCTCTGCTCTATTTCTGTAAATCTGGGAGGAGCATTTTATAAAAACAGTCTAAAATGAACCTCAGATAGCTGATGGATTAATTCTAGAAGTTTTGTTGTATGTTTTGTGGAATTTGGAATTTGAGAATGATTATTCATCAGTCCTCTTTAAAGAAGAGGGGACAGTTTAAAAGGAAAGAGAAACTCAAGTTGTTGGTTTTTTTTAATTAAGCTTAATTGGTGATCAAATTGGCGATTTACTTACCTCAATATGATATCAAGGCAGTTCTCAGTGTCATCTCTGATTTTTATTTTTTTTTTAAATACATGTGGATAGTGGAAAAAAGAGTTTCCGTGGAGTATCAAAAGAGATGCTTAGCATAGGTGCTTGGTTGACCTGATTAGATGGAGCTCTGGACTCCAACCTCAGCGTGTGGCCAAGTTGAAATAGTATCAGGTTTTAGCTCAGACTCACATATACATTTCTAATGGTTTCTTTCTCTGAGAAGTTAATGTTTGCTTTCAGAGAAGCAACTAGTGTGTGGTGAACAAAAGTGATGTCTCATAACTGAAGGATTCAGCACTGGAGAAATGAGCCTTAGTGCAGAGAGCTTAATTTTTGTGAACAACTGTTTGTAGCACTGTCTCTCTTTAGCTGCAGCCACTTCAGTCCATGTCCACATTTCAATAATTAAATCTCTCTGTTTAGTCTTTTAAACCCAATTTGGACTGTTTTTCAAAGAGCGTGGCTCCTTTGTCTGACATCTGGATATTTAGTTTATCTGAGCTCTGAGCTGGTCATGTAAATTGAGTGTCTCTGGTTTGGATCTGATTTTTGATGGATAAATACATCCTTGCAAATGGACTTACAGATCTGTGGCTGGAGTGCTTTGCTGAGTTTATTTGCTTGGTGTTGGTTGTTTTTTGTGGGTTTTGTCTTTTGTGGGAGTAAGGAGGGAAGATGGGGAAAGCATTGGAGGGCAAACAGCTGGTGAAGTGGTACTGGGCTGTGGAATATGTATCCTAAGGTGTTAGTAGCTATTATGTGGATCTGCAGTATGCAAGTCAGTTACTGCATTTCTGCTACCTCCACAGAGTAATTACACTGCTGTTTATGATAGATAGTTCAGTTTCTGCCAGTGTTTCCATTATTAATTTCTGTTTTCAGGGATTTATAATACAGGCTGAGTCTGTATGCGGGTAATTTTATTAAGGCAGTTTTCAACAAGCTTGTTGGCTGTGCAAACATGGAAAGAATATTAAATAAAAAGAAAACTCTGAACCCAGGGAACCTAATGTTCTGATATGTGACATTAAGCTATCTTATTACTAATACACTATATAATGTCTGTTTTGCCACTTATTGTGTGTAATGTCAATGATTTTTCAGCATTCGTAGCTTCAAAACCAAGTGTTTTAACCATTGTAATATTAGTCTGAAAAGCACAAGATCTTAAATAATTAGTTTTGGCACTGGTGTTTTTTTGAACTTATATTCCCCACCCCCACCCCCAGCTTCCTTAACCATCATGAGAACTCAGTATGGGTGGTTTTGTTTTGGTTTTGTTTTTTAATCGATACATACTGATTGGCAGGTGAACATACCATGAAGCATAAGTAGCGTTATCTGCTTCTTACTGGCGCTGCTCACAAATTCACTGCATCTGGATATTTGGAAGGAATGGGAAGGGAAATGCTTTCACTGGACTCCACAGGAGTGACTTACAGTGCGTTAGTGTAAACACTGGTATCCCAGCCGTGTATCATCAGCAACAGTGTTCTGCCAAGACAGGTTACCCACACGCCTGCCCCTCCTCTCCCCTCTGCACGCGTCAGTAGTTAACTGATACAGAGCATCCTTCACGGCCGTGCACCGTCTCAAGCCTTGTCAGAAAGCTGACTGACTGTCGCGTTTGGAGCTGAGCCTGCTGTTGGCGCCCCAGCCGCCGGCCCTTCCATTCGAAGGGGTGTGTGACAATAGCAAGTAGCTGAACGGACCCGGTGTTGTAGCATGAGTTGTGACTCTTTTAGCTGGAGCGTTGACGGGGCGGTTTAGCCATGACTCTGAGCACCACGTTGCTCAGCAGTTGTTCAAATACAGCTCCTGTGTGACTGACAGAATTTTGGTACTCGTGTCACGGTATTTACAAAGGTTATTTGGGGTAGCAGGTATAGAGGTAAACCGACCAGACGACTGACTGACTGACTGAACAGGTTTTCCAAGATCATAGCTGGATAGTCATGTCCTCGGTTTTTGTGTCTGGGCTTAGGCACAATCCCAGGATATGACGGGTTTGGGGGGGAGGCAGGGTGATCTGAGAAAATTCTAGCAAGATCAGGGGAGAGGTTTTGACCTTTTACATATTCATCCATGTTTGTATGTGATATAATCTACAACGATGAATCTGAATTATTTCATAATCCTCATCAGTGTGGTATCTCTGAACTGCTTATAATGCCTCCTAAAAAGGCTTTTTTTTATTCTCCAAATGAGTGTAGACGTTGGGAATTTGGCTTTGATTTCAGTATAATGAATTTGAATGAAGTTGCCTAATGCAAAGCAAGAGGATTGTTATGAATATGTATGCAGTGCTGCGAGCCTTTTTTATCGTATGGATGCCTGAGGAGATGAAATGGGTGAGCTCCAGACTTCTGGTGTTACATGTCAGCTCATGATGAGGGATGTTTGTTAACTTATTTTTGATGGTTTTAATTGTTTGCTGTTTTTTCTTCTTTTTAGAAGAATCCTTTAAGAAAGAGAGCTCCCTAGTGATCTGTTCTTTTACTAGTACACAGTTTAGTAGTATTTTTCTTTTTCCAGATTAGAGGTTTAGTGAATTAAGCCTTCCTGCTTTGTAAACAAAGGAAATGTAAACTTGCTATTTTATTTGTTTTAAATCTCAAGACTTCTTGGTTAAAAAATGTCAACAAAGGCACCGATATGTCTGAATTTCAGTCTCCCCCCTCCCCCCACCTCCCACTCTAATAGGTGAATTGTATTTCAAGTGAAGTTAGTTAAGTGCTAAGAAAGATAGGGTATTATGTTGTGCATTTTACAGTCTTCAGCAATATTTAGTGTATTTTTGTGGCAGTTATTACAGCTGACATGAGTTTGCATTATACCATTGTCAGGCTATACTTGACAAACATTTCTTGATCTATTTTTTAAATATAAAGTAATATTTCTATTGTTTTGTATATTCCTCCATAAAGTTCAACAACATTCTATAGCTATAAACATAGGTTCTGACAATCAAATTTTGCTGGGTTTTGTAATGTATTTTAGTCTTTCCCTGCAGTTTCAGGTAATTAACTTTTTTTTAAAGAAAAAGCTATTAATTTTCTTTCTCAAATGGAAAATGAAATAAACATAATAAAAAGAAATTTTATTTTGAATTGGAAAGTAAACTAGTGTGTGCTGTATTACTTTTTTTTTTTTTTTTTTCTTAAAGGATACAGGCTTCTTCCAGAAATTGTCAAAGCATAGGAAAGGTGTTTGGGCAGTAGAATAGAGTCCAGGGGCTCCATTGTCACATGAAAGATAGCTGGAACTCTGGAATAGCCTGGTTAATTGAATGATTTTGCTTATACTGAGTAATTATGAAATTACCCATGTTTCATTCAAACAGTTGTCACCTGAGCTTCAAAGTCAACACTTGAATTTAAATAATTGTTTCTTTATGAATACCAATAGCTATATTTTATATAACTATTTATATAGTTTCAAGTTGTCTGCATGTTCAGTGGGAAGTTTGCATTTTTAGCTGTTCCTTATAGTCAAAAGGACTGTGAGAGTAGGCTTGGATTCTGCCATTTACAACTGGTAGGCTGCTCACTGCACCTCTAGAGAGACTTACGGCATAAGTCAGCAGGAGAAAACTGTGACTGCACAGCAAATAGCAGTTGTAAAACGTTCTGTAAACAGAGGTACTGGAGCTTTGATTTTGTAGAAAGAAGATGGAGAGATTGTATTTCAACACATGGACTTTCCTTAAGAGTTTCACAAACGCAACAAAGACTCTGCTTAGTAAACTCTGGGAAAAGTTTATTGCTTGTAGAACTCCAGTCTGAATGTCACAGCTGTTACTAATTACAACTCGGAGTAATTACATGATTTAAGATTAATGTAATTGTACATTTCAGTGCATACAGGATAATGGAAACATACTGGATACATACTGAATGATAAAATCTTCAGGTAATGCACACATTCTTAGCTGGTTAATAATAATATCATGCCTTTATGTTATACTTTGCATATCTGTATGATTGTACATAACTCTAATTCATAAGTCTTCAAAACGTCCTAGGAAAAGAAACTGGCTTAATATCCCCAGTCTGCTGCTATCTTTGGATGTTTTCAGTGTGTGTCAGTAAATATTCTTTTATCAGTAACTCCTGTTTTTCTTCTTTATGTATCTTGCCTTGGTCTAGTTTTGTGGGTTTTTTCAATGAAGTTTTCAAAATCAGTAGATCCTAAGAGATATTAACTGTTACCAGATGATGCTGTGTTTCTATTTTTCACTTTTTAAAGATATTACTCTTGGGTTTTAGCTAGAAGGGATTTAATATTTTGATGCTGTTTTTTTACCATGTGGCTTTTTAAAATTACTTTAGCTAATTTAATTAGTGATTCTATGCTGCTTCTAGACCCAGAGTTATGAAACTCTGGTCTGCAGACTACTGGTACCTGCAAAGCCATAGTAAATGGTCTGCAGGGCAAACAGTCCACAGGGCCTTGTGGTTCAGAGTTTGATGATGAAAGGGCATAGTCCTCTGGGAAGAACCAGAGCTGACAGAGGAAAACATGAGGCAACACTTTTCTCATGATGTTGAAGCCAATGTATTTCTATTTTATGTTTCCCATGAGCTAAGAATGTTTCTGCAGTCAGTTCCTCAGATCTGGTTGTGTTTGATATCTTGTTAAGGAATAGTAAATTGATCATCTGCTTAGCATGTCGGCTGCTTTTTAATATGTTTTCTTATAACTCTCTAGGCTGTGGACCTAGCAAAGAATTTTCTGAGACTTTTCCAGTACTATTTTTATATAAGTTCCAGCACGCTTTCTTTTGATGCCCAGATGTGCCTGTTTCTTGAAGGTGTTGCACTATCTTACCTTCTTCTCAGAACATGGTCTTAATTATGCACAGTAGACTTTACCTTTTTTCTCTCTGCAGTGCCAAACTGTCTCGCAGTTAAATAACCATGAGAAAACTGTTTCAGTGGGAACTTTATGTAGCTGAATTTTGTTACTAGTTGAACGTTCAGTTCAGAAAATGCCGCTTGAATTTACTTTCCAAGTAAGTTTTCTCTGTGAAAGGTAGCTTTAATTTCCAGCTCTTATGGTCTCGTTTAGATGGCCTTGCACAGCGTGCACAGCCCCAGCGGGTGGGGAATGGCAGGCCAGGCAGTGTTTCTGCAGCGGTAGGTCGATGTGCTTTGCCTGCAACAGAGGGAAGGGGAGAACATGACGAATGCCTGCTGTGCTTTCATGTTGATGATTCTGGAGCAGAATGGGAAAGCTTCGCTAGCCCACACCAGGCGAGCTGGAGGTGCTTCTGTCCTCTCTCACCTGGCCAGGTCCAGGTGCATCTTTTCACCTGTTTTTACTATTACAATTTAAACTCCCTATTTTACTAGCATGTTACCTAGATGAAAGAAAATCTTTAAAAGTTCCCACAAAAGCTATAGGATCACTGTTTCAAATGTATTGGTTTTGTCTGTTTCTAGTGGCAGTTTAGCATGTGTGTAAGGTCTCTGATTTTTCCCTTCCTACCAACTATAGGAATTAATATAAAGTCTTTTCTCCTCCTGTATTTTGTTAACCATTTTTACTTTCTCCCCATCCACCCTTTTTTTTTTTTTTCCCTCCTTGTTTTAAAAGTTCTCTGATGTGCTGTGAACCTCTCACACCTTATAGGAAAAGGATTTGGAGAACTCTTCCCTCCATGAGGAAAACGGTATACCCCAGCTGTGCTTCCCAGGCTTGTTAATAGATCTGTTTTATTGTCTTCTGTTCCAGTGCCAGAGAATTTTGTCAGGCAATCCATAGTGATTGATTCTAGGGAAACAAAACACCACTTCCTTCTGTTTTCAGTCTTGAGTCACGTTGTAGCTCTCTCACCAGAGGCACAAAGCAGCCAGTTAGGTTTTTTCCCAGCAGTTCTAGAATTCCTACACTTGTCTACAAACAGCTGTGCAAAATTAACTGAAAATAACTTTCAGTTCAGGTCTTCATGCCTAAAAAAGATGGTTCAGAGACTGATAGAAATGGCCTGTCAGCCTCCTGGATTTGATATGGACCAAAAAAGCCATGTTCCAGTCAATGGAGTTTCTGTAACTTCTTGAATTTCATACTGTTTTTCTTGATGTAAGGTGCTCCAGTGCTACATGGAATTATTTTTTTGATTCAAACTGCTCATCACCATTAACAGAACTTGTGGTTGAGCATTTGGTGCATCATTTACAGTTTACTTTGTCTTATTTTTCCTTGCAGCTGAACTTTTACACTTTCAGTTACCAGAAAATCCCAGAGAAGATGAACGTTCTTCTTTCCATTTGCAAACTGTAGAAAGCTACAGTGTTTTGTCACTAGTAGGAGCTGATACTAAAATATTTGCAGTGGCAATACACTGCTTTTATTCATACATGCCAAGTATTTTTGTTACCTAGCAGAACAGAGACATTAAAGTGGTGGCTGTAAGGGCTAGCATACTATATGATATGCAACTTCTCCTTTAGTAAGTTTTGCTGTTGAATTCATTCTAACTAACGGTGAAGAGTTAGAATGGAGAAAGTGGCTCAGTCAGTGGAATGTACTCTTAGAAATAAATAAAGTAAAATCTCATTCCATAGATATTACAAAATATGGCATTACAGATTCTTTCATGTCTTTCCGCTGTGGTGTAGATACCTGATGATACAGTTACTGTGTAAATATGATTTTTATTTAGCAGTTGGGCAGGGATATGATAAGAGGCTATAGCCAATGAAAAGAGAATTTGGAATATGCTTTCTGGTCAGGTTGAGACCACCATTATCATGTCTAAGTCTTTGTGTAAGGGTTTCTTGCTTTACTTTTGCAGTGGAAAGTCTCTGCACAGGAAGGACTGATGTGTATAGTTGCACAGCACTCCATGGTATTTGTTAATCAAGAGAATAGCTATGATAGTCTGTTATGAGAAATTATGTCAAACACAGATGGGATCCTTCTTCTTCCTCTAGGACAGAGGATTTTGGTGTACTGGGAAGTTAGACAGCATGGATGCACTGCTTTTCCTAGAAATGCTCCTCTTGAGGATCTCTGAAAATGACATTCATTCAGTTCCCATCTGCATTCTCCATTAGTTGTCTGCAACTCAGAGAAGTGAGATCTTGTAAAAGAGTTATTCTATAACAAAGCACATCCGCATCCCAAAATACGGTCATCCACAAGGCACGTGAGTCCTTGTGGGCCTGACAAGGCAAATCCATGCTGAACTCTCTTCTGTCAGGGTTAGATAGCTGCCTGTCACAACCTAAAAACCAGCCAAGGTGTATTCACCTTTTCGCTGCAACTGAATTCCAACAGTTAATCTATTCTTGGAGAAACCACCACAATCCATCCTATAATCCTTAAAAATATGAATGATATCCATCAAGTTATTTGAGTATGTCTGTATAAAACTATTATTTTTGTATTATGTGAGAGCCTTATTGCATAATATGAATGATAACATTTTTATTGAAAATTGTCGTTAATTATTTTCAAATCTAAAGGGAACGAGTTTTCACATTCCTTCCTGTTATTTTATAATCTCATGTAGTTACAGCTGAGTGAACGTGGATGGTATACTGAAATAGTAATTGAATTTATTCCTCCCGGCTCATCGTGTATGTGCTTCAGGTAATACTGTTTGGGGTATCTTTATTTTGAATTAATTGCCTAAGGTCATTAGGAGTCACTTGGCATGCAAAGTCCAAAGCATGTTTGATACACTGCAATGAAATCTACATAGCCATATCAAGGGCTTACCCGACGAATATCACGTCTTCACGGAACAAGGGGAGTAATGTGAGTTAGTGTGGCTTGATTTTAACCTAAACAGTTGGAAATATACTGCTGACAGAATATTTGTGAAGTTTGCTCCCCCTTAAAAAAAAAATCTACAAAGAAACAGTAATGGTAGGTGTATGCTGTGTTTCTAGAGCAGCTTTAATTCTATGGGAAGATCAGCTTCATTATCTGCAGTGCACCACATATTCTGATGTATTTTCTGAAGGGTTTAAGCCTTCAGTATTTCTCTTTGTCAGTGAAGATCCCTGTTGATTCATTTTCAAATTCTCTGTGAATGGAAGGACAAAAATGTCCTTGACCAAAATGTTTCTTTTTTATAACCATGCTGTCATTATGTAATACAAAATTAATACTGCATAACTTAAAATGAAACACAGCCACATTTCCTTCATGGAATGCTGAAATATTTTGGTGTTCTCAGAAGTTTCATCCTCTGGTTTTTGTAATTAACAATTTTTTTTTGTGGCAAAATTGGCACTTTTTCCCCTAAAGTGCTCTGCCTATGCCAAGCCAGCATCCTTTCACAGAATATGGTTCCATTGAAGACTTTCTTACTGGCTCTGCATCTTTGGCTGGGTGCAGACAGCTGACCTCTGGGTGAACCTCTAGTAATTTGCTTTTTCTATTTGTTAATGATTTGAGATTTTGTAGAGGATTTGTATGGCAGCAGAACAGGAGATGAACAATAATGTATGTCCTCATTAAATCTCCAGTATTTCTTTTTCATTGGACTTTTCTTTGAGTGGAAAGAACTAAGCCCTTATTCAACAGTTACTGGAATCAGAATTGTCTTAAGTAACCAAGTGCTTACTGTACTTCTTAATTTGCTTTTAGTGAAAGGATTACACAGTGGCATTATTTGGAGTTTAGTTTAGTGGCTAGCAAGCATATGTTTGGCTTTTTTCCTGTTTTCCCTGACATGGCTTTTCCCCCCTTCCAGGCTGATGGAAAGCTGCTTGATTATATGCTGTCCAGACAGCCCAGGAGTAGCCAGAGGTGGTCTTTATCATTTTTCAGTCCAGTGTGCTCCCACACCTCTGTTTCCCCATCAGTAACCCACTATTTTGTCACTTTGTCGACGTTCCTTATGTAAATTAGTGTCAAAGGTTTTTAGAATATTATATGAAGCTTCTGGCACTTTTGCTTTTTTTTTCCCCCTGCTTCTGGAGATTTACTATGTTTTGCTGACTCCTGCAGTGGGTTTTAGTTTAACACCCTTTTGTTTTTCTTTTCCCTTGTTTGTTCTCACTTTCCTACCTTCTTTTTTCATCCTACAGCAGAGTGTTGTTTTATTTTTCAGCTTGTATTGATGAGCTCCTATTGATCTTGCTATTTTTATATAAGTATAAATAATTTCATGTACATCACTTACGAGTGGAGTCATTTGTTTGCAGTAAAATAATTATCTATTTTTTTAGTTACCTAAATATTTAGATAACTATTTTAGATAGTTATCTAAAAACATTATAAAATTACCAAAATTCATATTAAAATGTCTTTTTATATCATCCCACACTTCTTAAAGTGAAATTGCAGACACTGGGGAAGTTTGAATTCAATTCTGAAGTGACATGTTCCTATGCATTTAACATATGGCAGCAGTTTTTCTTTTTCTGGCTGTGATCCAAATGCTTGAGTCTCCATTCCTGTTTCTTTGCTCATTGAAATTTCCAGTCACTTTGGGTGGATTTAAGGAAAAGCTATTAGGAAATAAACGGCAAAATAATGGTTAATGTAATGAAAAGTATATGAAATGTGGTCTGAACTGGGTGGTTAACTGCTTTTTGGTGCTCTGTTTCTAGATCAACACTGTTCCAACAGGGGTTTTGGGGATGTTTTTTTTTTTTTTTTTACTTTTGAAATGTAAGGCTGCTTTACTTTGAGTTTGGATTGTCCTTTTTTTGTCGCAAATGAAACATGCTTATTTTTAATTTTTTTGCCACTGGTATTTTAAGAAATGAATGAAATGTTCCTATGGATACCTTGTGTGCAATCACTATGAGATGTCCCCTTGTAATTTACCACATTTAGATCACTTCTAGGAGTGATGAGTAGCCCTGTTTGCATGTAACTTTCTACGTGACAAGAACAGCGTGACAGTACATGAAAATGTTTTTTGTTCTTATGAAACTTACTTTTTTTTCTCTGTAGAAAACTTAAGTACTGTACAAAAGAGACCCTTTGGTTCTTTTTTAGTTCAAATACTGCACTCCCCTTTTACAGCAAAGCACTGATCTTAAGATATACCCTATGCTTTTTGCCAAAGTTTCTTCTCTAGGTCTTTCTTGAGTTGTTTTGCATTTGTCTTTCTGTTCCTTAGGCAACACGTTCAAAGTGCCTGATGCATGGGCTCACCTTTATCCCAATGTCAAATGGGATTGTCCTTAAAAAGATCCACTGACAAGAGTGAAAAGGAACAAGCAAACCCATCAGCTTGCTAAAATGAGGGTTACAAAGCCTGGAAATATTCACATTTACATTAAAGTGTTGATCTCCTGCCAACCATCTACTTCTCTGCTCAATTCTTGTGAACTGGTAGGATATCAAATTAAGCAAGTTAACCTCTTGAAGCTTTTAGGGGGAGGCTGTTTTGTCTCCGTCAGTTCCCCACTGCCGACTCAGGAGAAAAGCTGGCGGGTTGAGCTGCGAAGTGCATATATTGAGTGGATAGCGTGCTCAGATTTATTTTACTTCCAGCTCTGCTGTGAAGTGAAGAATAAGTTGTAAGTACTGATTTTGAAGCAGTGCTGAAGTAGTTCATGCTATGTGTATCCTGCTGTTACAAGGATTAGAAGTATCTTAAGCCATGTGTAGACAGATATGCAAAGGAAGGTGATTTGCATGCTTGGGACCTGTTAAACTTGACACTATCACTACTGAAATCACCAGATAACCCAAAGACCATGAGGCTCACTTAAAAATCATGAGATGAGAAACTGTTATTCTTAGTTGCCCTTTATTTTGTAAGCCATACCGACTTTTAAAGCGTATCTTGGCAGTCAGAGGCCCTACTTTAAAGGCTAGGATTGTCATATAGGTGCTTCACACTGCAATACACCCTTCAAGAAAGGCATTTAATCCTGTGAGACCCCTGCAGTTATTGTGACTGGCAACACCAGTTCCTAACCAGGTGGGGAGGAAAAGTGTACTTTAAACTGTCTGTCTTTGTGAACAGAGTTTAGGACCTGCTTTTTTGGTACCAAACAGGTGAAGAAACTAATGGCTACTTTGAACTCCTAGTTTTAAAGACTGCCCCTCACAGGCTAAAGGCTAATTTCCTTATCAGCACAGTGCTGAGATCTAACTCTCTAACGGTGAGGCAAGAAACACTTGTATCTTCTGTACAAACAGAAGCAGGCACAGTGAGCAGGCAGGTTGGTGGTGTGGTCAAGGCACCGTGCTGTATATCCGTCAGCATATAGTGCTGACACGAGGTGTGCTCTAAAACTACGATGATGCAATGTACATCTTAGCAAATGCACATTTGCTTAAAAAAAAAAAAAAAAGGCAGTCTTAGAAAAAATCCATACTGTGCTGGAAGTAATCTACCTCCTTCTTCTTCCAGCAGGAGGAATAGTTCATTACAGGGATGGCAAAGTCAAACAAAAGTGTTTATTTTAGTTATAATTACTTCTGTGTGGTACCACTTAGGAAACCAGTTTGGACTGTCATACCCTTTAAAATCAGTTCTTCAAAAGAAATTTATCAGGGAGAAGTCTTTAAGGAGACAGACAAAGTAATGATGAGAATTTAAACTCTGATTGGAAACTGGTTACACTACCAAGGTGACCTTTTGGCTTTTTAGAAAAAATAATCTACCATCTTCTGTTTAATATTGAAGATCTACAATAGATTACAGTAGTGTTTCAGTAGTCTCTAAAAATCATTAAGAGCAAAATGTAAGGAGAATTACATGTTGTAGTTGATCTCTAGTTTGGTGTAACAGTGTAAATGAGTCAGATGGCTCTGGTTTATGATTTCTCAGTTGAGCTAGAGGGAGTTGCTGCTCAGCATGCTGGAAGGGCAAAGCTGCTGTGTCAAAGCTTCTCCATGCTGTGTCATAGCTCATTTTGTTCCGTTCTCTGTCTTTGGCCACCTAATATCATTTGCCTGCAGAAGGGAACTGGATGATCCGTGATGAGCACTGTGTCTTTGGCAGATGGGCATTGCTGTCATACTCTTGGGCTCTTATTTGTATGTTTCTTACATCACTGTATTTGCAGAGGAAAATTCTTAGATTAAATGAAAGTTTCAGTTATTTATTACATAGCAAACCATTTTATAGATATACTTAAGATTTGTACCATTTGGTCAACACATAGCTGTATTTTCTAAAAATGAGTTTAGCTACTGCAGTGCATACTGGGACTCTACTTGGACGTTCTCTTTTAACAGGCACTGCATTCCAGTAACCCTTGCTTCTCAGCTGTGTATGCCTCAACCTGGTTATGGGAAAGAGGATGGAGCATCCCCATCGTGTGGAAAAAATTCCTGGTGCATACTCATGCCAGCTGGTGTGAATTTCTCCTAGTAGTTTCAAGACCAGCATCTACCTCTTTAGGTTGTGTGTAACTCCAGTGCTACCAATATACTTGGCCTGTAGACTTTCACAGTGTTAATGATGTCAATGACATGTGCTTTCTGGGGCTGCTCAGAGGAATTCTAATGTCAGCTTGATGCTACACTATTAAAACTTGCACTTATGTCTCTTTCTGTAACTCTTTTTTTTTTGCATAAAAAGCTTATTGTTTGCAGCCAGCATTGCTATAGAAAACCATAGTATGTTGAACAGAAGAGGATGAATCTGCCATGTAAGTGTATTGAACATAATGTTAGATGTGATAAAAATTGCCGATGTGGTTGTAGGAGAATGTTAAGACAGGGATTACTGCATGATTGGTTTACGATACTTAAATCCTGCATATACATGTCTTAGACCAACTAAGTTACTTAGAAAAAACAATGCAGATGTATATTCATGGGTATTAATAATTTCCTTAATGTGATGTTATGAGAAGGATTTCATCAAAGGAGATACAAGGCTGTTAATTAGCACTACTTCCCAGTCAGCAGAAGACAAGCCATGTTTAAGTGGCTTGCTGAACAAAAGTGTACTTAAGCACATCCATATAAATGGCTTAAAGAACTGGATGAACAAGTGTAAATGTAAGTGGTGTAATCATCTTTGAAATAACAAGCAAAAACCTCCCAGATTGGAATGAAATTAAGTAGAACCTATGCTTGAATGCTTTTGACTACATGCTTATATGGATAATCAAAACGTGAAGATCAACCTGCAACCTTGATGGAGTGTGGAATATTTCTCAGGCAGGTGAACAGAGAAAGGGAAGAGAGCAGGCAGTGAGGACATCCACAGGCAGTCCAAAATGAAGTTCTGCATGGCAGATTTCTACCTGGGGGCCACCAAAACTCCCAGAACAAGGAGAATTTTTTTTTTCCCCTCTAGCCCACAGCTGTTGCATTGAAGCTGTGCTTTTCACAACAAAAAGTGTTTCTGAACTGAAACAATACATGCTGCTTGGTTTTAGGATGGAAATGGTGTGCAACAGGAGGGGAGGAAAGGATAAATGAACCTTGACTTTAGTGATCAATGTTAGAATTCAGTTTAAAGGAAAGTAAGCATCTTAAAATTTTGGTGTAATTATGGATTTAGGACAAGTTTGGTTTAGGAATGGTTTTATTTTTGTCTTTAATTCAGTGGTAAGAAGTTTAAGGTCTCTTATCTGTACCCATTCCTTTTGTTTCCCTTTGCACCCTTTGTTTCTGTTGAGCCCTGAAAGTTCATAATCTGTTGTGCCTTTACATCTGTCTAAACACAAATGGTGTTTCTGATGTTTTTAACACCCTGAAAGAATGAATAAACTCTGACCCCGTAGTTGCTACTAGTGGTTCTGACTGACCAGGGTTTGTTTTGGGCTGTCTGTCCTTTGAGTGGCTTGTTACAGTAGCACTGATGTAAGGGGCTGACACACGAGCTTCAGTCACAGAATTTAAGAAATAATTGGTTTAAAGATTAATTTTCTTTGAAGTCAGCAATTAAATGGGCTGGCCAGCACAGTGCTTCTATTCTTGTGCCTATAAATAGCACAGATTTTCTTTTTAAGCATTTGATAAAGGCTTGGACTAGTTGAAATGCCTGCTTTCTCATGTTCCAGCCACTAGCAATGAAATGGCTTTAATATTTAAGTAACAGTTTTTATTAGACTCTGGTAGGCTTTAATAGGTGTTCCTGGAGTGCTGTTGACTTGCTCTTTATTGGTTGGCTGAGAGAAAAAGCTTTTATTCTTTTCCAGCAGGACCCTGAGGGTGTTATTCAACACCCTGGAGCAAGATGCTGAGCCCAACTCAGCAACAGGAGACAATGATAAATCTGGATTTAAGGGCAAGATAGCAGGTTAGTTCTAAGTTCCATTTTTTACACATCCAAAACTAATAATCAGATGCTATTTCCTACTGATTACCTTTGAAATATGTTTATTCATACATAGTCATTTCTGTTGGTGCTTTGAGCTGGATTAACTTTCGTGTGAAGGATGATTCTGGTAAATTGTCTTCTTGCCCTACATCAAAGACAACTTTTTCACTTTCAAAGAAATATTTTGAAGAAATAATGAACAATAGAAAAATTTTTACCATAAGACATTACGTCTTCTGTGAAAGACCTGAAGTGAGACTTACTGTCCAATGATCCTAATGGTGCTAAGGGTCACCTTAGCAGGAGTGGATGAAAAGGATTTTCATGTTAGACTGGAATAACAAAACAGAAATGTCTCTTCCACTAGTGTAACGCTGAGTCCTTTACAATTTACAGTGGCATCCTTTTGTATTTGTTGGTAGGTTTAGGAAAGAATAGGAAACTTCTGGCTTGTTTAAAAACAACAACAAAAAAAAAAAACCAGCAATAATTTCTGCTAGTTGGGGTGTTGAACTTTGTATTTTATGTTTGGGATTATCGTTTGAACGCAGGAAAGACATGAACGCATGTTTAGACTCTCTCCTTAGCTGTTGGATCCCTATTTGCTAGATCAGTACCGCATTCCAGTAAGAAATGTTGAAGCATCTCTTGTTCACAGTAGGTGTTACAGCTCCTGTCCAAAGGGGCGCGGTGCCACTGGGACTCAGGCTAAGCTTTAGGGAAGGGAAGTCCTGCCGAGGCTCCCCAGCTAAAGTTAGAGCAACTACCAAGGCTGGTCAGTGCAAAATGGGGTTTTGGAGATGTTTATCTTTTTGGAGCTTTCTGATTTCCAGTCCTGGGACAATTGCTCTGTTTAAATTACTAGTATTAAACTTTTTAGGCAACAGTGTTTAGAAGAACTAGGTGTTTCCATTGCAAGTTGATTGGTGATTGGTTCTTGGTTTTGCTTTTTTTCTTTTTTACATAGAAAACAAGTTAAGTTAGTGAATGCCTGCAGAAACTAAGTTTTGCAGAAGTATAGGTATCAAATGAATTGCTTGTACCATAGAGATGCAATCATATGTAAGCTACCTGCACATGTAAGCTTGATGCATTATTCCATGATCCAAGGAAAATCAATGCAATTTTAGAAATTAAAATTAGAATTTAAGGCTTTTTCTTCAAATTGCAGAGTAATTTTTGGAGTTTGTATAGTTTAAAAGTCCAAAGTAGCAAAAAAAATATTGTTCACTGAGGATAATTTACATGTCTTTTAAACATTTTCCTAAAAATATCTGTAAAATACATTTACAGTTAAAAGACTACTTCCAACTGATCTTGCTAAAAATACTAAAGGAAAAGTATCGTCTTTTACCTAAGGTCTAGCAGAGGAAATACCATCTCAAAAGGGTTGGGTTTTTTTTTTTTTAATAGAAAGCTTTACACATATGAATCTAGGTTATAGTAAAGCAACTACAGTATTTGCTGTCAAATTTGAATTCTAGGCTATTAAACAGTTCAGAACGGAAATCTGTATGTGTTTTTCTGAGTTTTCACATTTATTTTTTTTCTGTTATTGCTTTCAGCAACTACTGTTGTCAGATGGGCAGTCATGATATATTTCCTTTTGCACAGAAGTGTTGATGGGTTGTGAACACCGCTTTAGGGTTAATTTTCTGAAGTGATATTTTGAAGTGTAGTTATTTTTGTAAGTCACTAGTCAGAGTAAAGCAGACAAACTAAAAAAATGTGAAATATTAGGGCTGCTGGGGATGGACTAAAGGCTAAATATAATTACATTGAAATAACAGGATGAATGATGTCAGGCTCAAAATAGAACTCATGCAATTTACAGTCCAATTTGATGCACTTAGTCTTCCCTACCCTAGCAGGTCTAGGACATTGAGCAATGGACATTTAATGGTTAGTGTTTTAAATATAACTAGAAAGAGGAGTTTAACAGAATTCATTGTTTAATGCAATGGATACAGTTTTATATAGAGGCTAAATGATGTGAAGCTCTATTTACTAAATATAAAAAAGAAAAAACACATATATATGTATGTATCTTGGCATCCAAAGACGTAGGTGGAAATAGATTGCCCCTTTCAGTAAAAATGTCTTTGGGATGTGATCAGGGAATCAGAATTCTGCTTTACAATTGTAATTGTCCTCAAAACACTTTCTAATCCCCAAATCATAGATTCTAGTGGCATGGTGGGATGTGTTGTTCTAAAGTAACACATCCACGTGTGACTACTCCAGGCTGCTGTCAGATTCTGGCTGCTCTGCTCCATCCTTAGCTGTTCCCTCAGTAGGGGCTGCCAGCCCGTACTTCTCTTTGTAGAGGAGACAGCAGAGAACATAGTGCCTGGATCCGGTTATTCTCTATCAATCAAACAGGTGAGAAGAGACAGAATGCTCATTGTTTTGCTCATTCACACATGAGGACAGGTCTTCTCATTCAACCCTTCTTCTGTCCTCCTCACAGAGGTGCATTCTGGTGTCCTGGATGGGGCATTTTGCTGCTGGACACCCACAGAAATTGAGCCACAGTACTGGAACCTCATGTGGGCTGTACACCCTCCACAACTGAACTGGAGAGAAGAGTCTTCAGTAGTGTCCAAGCTGCTACGCCTGAGAGTACTTTAATTTTGTCTCAGGTCACCTCACTTTCACTAATGTGTTTTAGAATGCATCATGTGCTTGTGGAAGCACAATTTGTAGTGCACATTGGATATTTTTTTTAAATTATGATTTCCTTCCAGGTACCTGCTGACTCTTTTCTGATGCTGAAATTAGCCAGAGTTTGAAGGCAAAAAGCAGTTTCTTCTGTTGCGAGTATGAGGTGGGATACTGACATTTTGAGATGTATCAGTGTTGCAGTGTAAATCGGGGATGATCACGGTAGCCCTAAACTGCCTGCACAGGTACTGGATGGAGCCCAGCTGCACTTGCACAGGTGTTTGCTCTTCCTGCTCTAACGAGGTGTTTGTACACGTACACGGTACTGTGGCTGCATATCTGTGTGTTGAAGGGATGACATACCCCAGCATTTGTTCGCTGTGCCAGCTTTGGCTTTCTGAAAGCCTATTTCTCTCTGGTCTCTTTCCCCTCTGGTCTGATCCCTTTCTAGCTGTGACAGCAGCACAGGGGGCTGCTGATCCCCAGAACCTAAGTTCACTGGTGGTTACCACCATGGATTGATTTTTTGCTAAGCTGTATGAGGAATTCAGGATCATCTCGTTATCCAAAGTACACTTACCAATGACTGCTAAAGGTGACCACTATTAGTTACCTATTGGTAAATGTGAAACCCTTTGCCAACTCAGGCCACCACTGCCAATAGCAAGAAATCTTACACGTTTTATACATATAAAAGTAATAAATAATAATTGGACATTTCTATAAATATGTGCATGTATGCATTTATAATTTTACTTTTTTATTATTGTAGAAATGCTAGAAAAATAGTTGATTAGCTTTTTTAAAAAAGAAGGTGAATGAAGAAAACTCTAGAAAGTTGGAAAGATTTGTTTGGCTTGCAGCTAGAATAAACATGTCAAGTTAAACATCCTAATCTAGGCAATTTAGTTCAGCTCTGACATTTTTGCTTTAGGCAGTGATTGGAAAATTGTGGTTTATGTCACAACCAACCAGCTCAACTGCCTAATTTTGATCTTGAAATTTCCACGATCAACATATTTTGCTTTGTTTTGTCCTTGAAACTGAAACCTCTTTACTCTGCCTGTTTTTCAGCTAATTAATATTTTCCACTCTTCCAAAATGTTTATATTTACCGTGAAGTAATGAGGGATTTAGCTCTTCTATAAGGCAAATGTAGTTTACAGTGAACTCTCTGAGATATTTTTACAAATGCTGTAGGTTTTATTCATGATTCTTCTTGGTTGAAGAACTTTCCTGGATATCTCTCGTGTATTTTACTAAGCAGTCATGAACTTCTAGGAAAAACAGTATGACGTTCCTTATGAGGTGCCAGGCTTTTCACTGTGAAAGTATTAGAACAGGCATACATTGAAACAGAACAGGTTGAGATTGGATAAAATCTGTTTCTTTGGGGGCTTTGTGTGTGTTTGTGTGTGTGTGTGTGTGTGTATGTGGTTTTTTTTTCTCTTTAAATATACGAGGACAGTGAGGCAGTGGAATAGGTTGCTTAGAGACATTACGCAGTTTCCATCCTTTGAGGGTTTCAAGGCCTGACTGTATAAACCTTGAGCAACCTGATGGGACCTCATAGCTGACCCTGCTTGGAGCAGGAGATTGGACTAGGGACTTCTGAAGGGTCCTTCAGGTCTCTTCCAGGGTGATTATTGTGACAAGTCACCCAATTGCTCTGACAACCATGGAAACCCAGCCTTTTCATGTGCAAGGGATATGTATGAAACACTTGGTCTGAAAATCAAAATCTCTGAAAAGAAAGCTGTGCCTGAGACACTTCAGTAGAATGAGCAGTTATAATTGTACACGTAGCAGGGAAGCACTTTCTTCCCTCTACTCCTGTCCATTCTTTGGAGCTTTTTTGCTTTTTCCTGCCTTAAAGACAAGTTGTCTTCATCCTTTCTTGCTTGCTTAGTCAGATGTGGAAGCACCTGTCTCAGAATTGGTTGCTATTTGACAGCACATTACAATGAGGCTCCTTTTTATTGTATGAATATGTTAAAATATATATTGTGTGATATGCCTGAGAAATTACATTTATGCATTGAAGCTGTTGTATTTTTTTCTGTGAATGTCTGTAAAGGTCAGTTCAAGGTAAAACAATGCAGAATTTTAACAGAAGGGAGATTTGACAGTTGTTTGTAGAATGTACTGCAATATTTATTGATAAGGGGACCTACTGACATCCATTTATATGCACTCTTAAAAAACGTCCTTTAGTCTCATTTTGGGTTAAACATGCTGAATGAGGGTGGATTTAAGTGTGACCAGACCACTTAGCCTGCCATACAATGGCTTTGTCATAGGTATCACCACTAAATGCTCAGGGCTTCTGTTAGTGTGCGTTGGTGGAAGGCAGCAGCGAAAGTACAACGAAGAATAATTTCATGTGTTGAGCGTCATCCTGCAGGGCAGAACTGTTGCTGTCTTCAAGCAGCATTTTTCTCCCCTTGCTTTCTTATTTCTTCTCTCCTTCACCAGGTCTCTGGCACAGATCTCCTAATCTGCTGCTTCTGGCACAAGGCGAGTCTAGAACAGGAGAGAGGCAGCAGTGCCATGCTGCAGATACAGATGGTGTGAACATCAACACGTAGGAGTGTGAAGTGGGGACCAAAAAAGTGAGTCCCGGTGTGTGAAAGCTAACAAATGGCATACATTAATTGGGGCTCTGAGTGGACACCAAAATGTTAAAAGGGGAGGAAAGGGGAACTGTTCCTGGAAAAATGTCATATTACTTTCCATAGCTGCACGTAATGTCTTGTCATTATAAGTGCAGACGGAGACAGTATTTCAAGTTTTTATACTTGGGACGCATTTTACTTTCTACCCAAGCTGGCTGATAACAAACCGGTACCCTGTTAGTCTCCATTAGTTAACTGTGCAACCGATAAGGAAAGAATTGCCAAACTCAAAGGGAAAGATGAAAGATGTAATTGTTTGATGGGATGATTAAAGAACAGGAAAGGAAGCAAAGTGAAACCGAAGCAAGAGCATCTCTTTACTAAGAAGGATGTGGTCTTACTGGGGTAAAAAGTTTTATTTCAAACTCTCAAAGCTTAGCACTTCTTGGCTTGCTTGGAAAAGACTCCTGCCTTCTCACCCCACCCCCGCCCCCAACTAGAGGTTCGTTCAATCCTTAGTCTTTTGGTCTGATGACTTTCTCTTCCTCAAATTATTTTGCTTTTTAGTGTAATGGCTGTATTACTTCTTTTAGAAGTCTGGCTTGTGATTTAAGTTGCACAAAGAAAGTTCAGAGAGATTTCACTGAGCTCTAGACTTCAACTGACAAGAAAAAAAAAAGCATAGACATAACATTTTTTACCTAATGATGTAATCAAGTGGCATAGTTTTAAATAAATTGATTCTTACTTTCTTTTTAAATTTCTTTTTTTTAAAAAAACCACAGACCTACCTATTTCCCATTTTGTTCTAGGACCTTTGGAAATGTTGTGATGTTACAAAGACTAAACTTATCTGCAGCATTCTCAGCTCTCACTCTTGGGTACAGGGTTGCAGAGTCTTTAGCTAAGGAAAATATACATATATACATACACACACACACACACAATTTAAATCTATTTTTCTGAAAGGACAGCATCAAAATGTAATTAATGTTGTGAACAGAATTTTCTTTACCTAGCTTATTGTTATTGGCTTCATTTACCAAAGGAAAGAACTAAAATAAATTGCAGTTTACTTATTGTTAATGTTTGCTTATAAGGGCTTCAGGTGGCTGATGTCATTTTAGGCATTACACATCTCTGATTATTATTTAACATCAAGTTCCTACTAACCCTTTGTTTAGTTGTCCTGATTCTGCTGCTACTTGAAGAGTTAAGCTAAAGAGAGTTGAGAAATCCTGTTTTAAGCTTTCCTGTAGGGAAAACCAGTGCATTTGGTAGCAGAAATGGCAAGGGGATAGGGTGGTGGCAAAACCGAGAGTAGTACTCACAGTTCCTGAGTTTGGTTATTTGCAGCGCGTGCTTGGCAACTGACTAGTCCACTAAAAGCAAACAAAAAAGCCTGAAGACAATGAATTCTCCATCAGCCAACACAAACCCAAGTATCCAAACAAAAAATGACCCATTGAAAACCAAACCACATTTCTTAGCACTGGTTTGAGCCAGGGCAGCTGCAGCGGTAATGGGAAGGCTGCAGGGAGCCTCAGCCTCTGACGTGCACCAACGTCATGCTGCACGGGGAGTAGTACCGGGGGAAACCTGTCCTGTCTGTCTCAGGAATCCCTTGTTTAACTTTACACTAGAATTACTTATTTAGATTATATATAACCTCTAGACTCAAAGTTCATCCCAAAGAAAGCAATCTAGTTTCATGTTGCTCCATGAATACCTCTGAACAGCACTGGGATTCTCAGGCAGAGCCCCTTGTGTGAGCTATATATGTTTTGAGTTAGTTATTCTTATCTGAAGTAAACCTTCAATTTATATTGATTTAAGAAAATCCTGCCCCTCCTGTCAAACGCATGTATAAGGATATTCTGAGCTCTGTAACGGCGGAGCAGACTCAGATGGCTCACAATCAGTCATATTGCTCAAATCCAGCACAAAAAAACTTTGTTAGGCCACAAAAGGAAATCTGAAACCTGTACATACAGTTGCACAACAGTTTTTTTGGTTTGTTTGCTTTTTTTCTTTTCCTTGGTTTGTTGGTTTTTTCCCCTCAGGAAGACAGACTGGCACAACTGTTGTGACACAAATTGTTTTGGCCCATTCCGATGTTGACCCTTTATTCTGAATTAATTGATCTGCTCTCACAGCAGCATAATTATTCCCAAATGAAAATTTACCTCTCTTTTCCTGGAATAAAGTGCCTTTTCCCTGAACAGAGTGCTCACATGAATGGTTGGGGGAGGGAGCCTTTTCCCTGGTTGCTGAACCGTATTGCACCAGGGGACCTCCACCATATGGAGGCCCTTCCTATATGCTGGTTCTGTAGCAGCCCCGAGCCCGTGCAGCTGCAGCGGGTTACTGGTGCTGTACATAAAGAGCTCCAAACTGTGAGTTTAAGGAGCCAGCTTTGACGGAAGCCGGTATTCAAAGGTCTTGGAGCTTTGTTGAAAACATTAACCGTAACAACAGTGTAAATGAATTTAAAATAACGCAATATCAAAAGTATGTAAAAGGGATGTGTACCTTGGGCGAAATACACAAGCTGTTGCTCCTGTGTAGCCATATTTGATATCTGTGCATCTTTGAGCCTGGGTGGGATTGATTCCGACATTGCAAAGGCACGAAGGCCTCACTGGTACAGAATTGTATTAATAGAAATACAGAAAGTGGCTGAATCTGTTTTCCTGTGTCTGGGAAGAGTAGATCCAGTTCTTCAAAGTAATGTTGTTGCCTGTGTTTACCTGAGCCTGCCAGATCTAGTGCCTTGTGCTTAGCTGCAGCTTTCAGGGGTGAGAATGGCGCTGTGCCTTCTGTTTCTCACTTGTGAGCGCTTCTCTTGATTCTTTTCTTCCAAAACCCTTCTCTTTTTTTGCTTTCCTTATGCTAAAAGATTTTTTTAAAAAGCTTTTAACTTAAAAGAACATACTTCATAGAGAATAAGTCATTTTAAGGCCAACTGAAAAGGTCTACAAAAGTCATATGGCTGCTGCATCACCTCTGCCTTTTTTTGTACTCGATTACTATTTGGCCTTTAGGGAAAAATCAACCCAGCTAATCTGCATTTGCAAAGCACCTGTGGGGTCTGAATGTGTGGCTGGGACTCCTAAATAATGCCAGGTCTAGGCTGCTTGTACCCAGCTTCTGTGCCCGCTGGGGAGATGGATGCGCAGTGTTTGTGCTGTGACGGCTGGTGGGAGAGGGTTCTTTGTGCTCACGTTTAACTTGTCAGCAGCCATCAGACATCTTGTGGGATCTGAGCCACACCTCCCGTATTTCTGTCACTACTGTGAATGTAACTACATGGAAGTGTGAAGAAAAAAAAAACAACCCCGGCTTGTGGTGTTTGATGTGAGGATGACTTGATGAAAACTGATTAAAACACAACTGATGATGGGGTTTTGTTGTAAACTTCTCTTAAGTGTCTAGAATGTTACTTGGGAAACAGAATGCTATGTGAAGTGTGTGTGCCTGGAAAAAAAAAAAAAAGAAGAAGAAAGAAAAAAAACCACCGAAAAACAACCAGAAAAAGGAAATAAGCTATTAATCCTAGCAAAGAGAGAGAAAAGGTAACAAAATAGACACTTTTTTCCATGCTGCTTCTTCAAAGTGATTCTTCTTTGTGCCATCTGATGTAATTTTGGCGCTGGCTGAGGTGATGTGTCTAGCAAACCACTTCACTCTGTGTTCTGTTTTCTTCTTTTTCATCCCTGATTGACAGTCCCACCAAGAAATAACAATGAAAAATTCATGAGGTCAATCCCCAAGTGATTCAGAAAGGACTTTCATGGGATTAGATAGAGGCAGTTAAATTTCCTGGGGCATAAGCATGTTTTGAGGAAAGGGATAAAAGTGTATTATTCTCTGGATAATCCTGGCTGAAATGTAAAGGATTCTGTCTGGAATATAAAGGACCACTTCTGGTGAACAATTAGAGAAAATGTCCTAAAACTATCTTTAATTGGTATACCGTAAACCCCAGTATTAACAGAGATGAGAGAAATATTTTTGCTTTGGCTCCAGATAAGCGAGCAACATGTCATCTTTTACTTGCATTGCTTCGTAACTTAGATTATCGGTTGTCTTTAGTGAGAATGGTGACCTGGTAACTATGACTGAATGAGTCAGAAGAGTACAGAACTATAAACAGGTGTTAAGGTGCATTTTTATTTTATGGCGTGACTGTTAATTCTCATGTTTTCCTTCCTTCCTTTTCTTCCTCTATAGGGAAGGGTTTTTTGGTTTATTTGGTTTTTAACTGCTGACAAGGAAATATCAAAATGATATGTTTGACTGACATTAATTTGTGTTTGTGATTTGAATTGCTAGGAGATAAAAAGCTCTTTGTTCCTATTTGTTGGAAAGCATGCAGAAGTATAGCTACAGAAAAACTAAGCAGCATTCACTTCCTTCATATAACTCAGTGTTGTGGGCTGGGAATCGACCTTAGGGCTTGAACCAGAAGGTAAACACAGTTCAGGAAATGAAATACTTTTTTATGGTGATGTGCTGGTACTTTTAGAGGGACTTTCTGAGGAGGGCAGAGATGAAGGAAGTTCAGCTCTTGCGATGACATATATCCAGAGACAAGCCACTTTGTGAGCTCTGGAAATAACCACGCCGTATTTCTCGTGGCGCGTAGGAAAACTGGTCTGCTGTCAGCCTCTCAGGATATTGAGAGAGCACCAGCACCAAACCACGTGCCCAAGGGTCTGGCCAGCGTCCTTGTGTGCAGCCCACAGGACAAAGGTGCTGGGTGTTGGATCCTCTGGGTTTCACTCGGACTGTGATGATGAGCTGAGTTTTGGACAGATTTTTATGTCCTTTAGGTGACGTGAGGCTTGGCTCAGTTTTGCTTACTTTATCCTGCACACAACTCAAGCTGCCCGTTTTCTTTGTTTCTCTAGTTTGTGGTAACTTTTTGGCTGCAGTAGGACCTTCTTTGGGGCAAGGGGAAGGGAAATTATGTAGTCTGCCTAGTCTTGATGGAAACGTGTTCTGGTGCTTACCAGTTGGATTGCTGTCAGTCAGGTCATCAGCACATGTCACTGTTCTGGCTCCAGTTGTTTCTTCTGGTGCTTTTACAAACAGATGTTTCTATTCATGCTTCATTCAGACTATTCTTAATGTCTCTGTGGCAAATCTTTAATGTTTATTGCTCACTGATGCTATATTCTGCTTTCTGTGAGAAAATTACCATTTTTCTCTTCGGTGCAGTCACTGGAAACTGGCAAATTATTGATTAAGAGTGATTTAGTTGGAGTGTTTAGCTTAAGCAAGGCATTTATCTCTTTGGCCATGATCCGTGGTGTTAGTACCTGCTAGCAAAATTTTATTCGTTATTCATGTCGGTAGCTTTGGAGAAACTTTTTTCAGACTCTCTCCTAATGATTAGAGTAATTGCTGCCTTGTAGTCTCGAGGGTCTCTTTTCTTCTTTAGCAGCAAGCTGCCAATGGTAGAAATGCTAGACGAGTGAAGGAGCATTAGTAACTGTGAAGAATCACTTTGCTGCTGACAAGTTCTTTTTCATCTTCCTGCCTTCATTTATCTCAACGTCATATTTCATTTTTTACAGTGTGGATGAGACCTTTTTAAACAGGAGATTGAATTTGGTTCTTCAGAACCGTTGTGCTTGGATAGTTTGTGACAGTGATAGCAATAAATCCTTCACAGACTGCTTTGCCCAAAGGAAAAACATAACATTTAAATGGAGAATTCATATGGAAAATTGGTATTTAAAAAAAAATAATCTGTAGTTTTTATGACAATTGTTTAAAGTAATTTTGGGTAGTCTAGACATGTTGTGGCAAAGTAATTACTTGAAAGTGCTTCCTTTGTGTTTTACTTCCATGTAGGTATACGTTTACTTTTTTGCTTGTTCTGTCTGAAATAGGTTTTGTGTCTTTAAAGTTTTGGTTTTACTAAAGAAACAATGTGTCCCTCTAAAAAAAAATAAAATAAAATATATACTCCCTTCTTCTGCTGTCTTGGCAGCGCATGTTCTCTATCCATCTACTTCTCACTAAGAATTGTCCCTGCTCTTCAGTGCAGCTATTTTGGTTCTGCTGAAACTGCCTTTTTGCAATGAATGATTTATAAATACCACAGAACAAGTTTTCAGGGTTAAACTTGTTTTGAGGAAATATTTGGGTTATACAGAAAGAAAAAGTTACAAAGTAACTTCCCTATTACCACTTCTTTGGCACTTAGTTTCCACTATCGCTTAGTTTAGTCAGCCCTACAGATAGCATGCACAAAAATGAATCTTTTTCTGATTAGCTCGTGATTCCTTAGCACTCTCAGAATGTTTGGGTTGCTTGTTGCTGTTTTACCCACACTTGTTTTCTCTCTTTCAGATTGTGCTTCAGCTCATTCATTACAGGGAAAAGCTGAAGACATTTACCTTTCTTTAAAATGAGACAAGCTGAGAGTACGAGCACTTTGATACCTTGAGCATTAACTCAGCTATTTCACAGAAAGCCTCTGGAGAGGTGCTGGAAGGACTCTGAGCCTGAGAGGTTCCACAGTTGGGTGGTCTGCAAAACAGCCCACCTAGAGCCTGGGTGAGGTAGGAAAGGAAAGAATGCAATTACAGCCTAATTAGAAATCCAGATTCTCTTCTGCAAAATGTGAAGTTTCCTTTTCTGCCGCAGAAGCGAAACAGACCTTTCAAGCACTTGAAAACAGAGTCGCCAGCAAAGAAATGATATAGCCCAAAATAGCCAGTAACCACGGGTTAGATTTTCTGCTCATTTCAGGTCTGCAATCTCCAACCACTCGCCTGTTGGCTACTCTGGTGGGAAAATAGAGCCCAGTCATGCCCTCCCACAAAACCTCCTCGAGTGGGTATGTTCCAAGAAAAAGGTTCTTTTTCCCCTTTCTCCTCCCCTCCCCCTCTCAAATGAGCATATTCTGACTAAAAGACACTTTTTTTTTTTTTTTAATATCCCTAACACTTATAACTAATGCCTGCTGAGTATTTTTTTGCTGATTTTGCTGCACTGCTGGGTGAAATAGCGTGCTCTGAGCAGTACGGGAACTGCCCTTTCTAGAGAAAAGGCAGTGACTTATGAACATGATTAATGACACATCCATGCTGTGATGCTGACTTGGTACTTGCTTTGGGTGGTGTCTAAGGAATTTATTAGTGGATAAAAACAGTTTGCAGAAAGATCAGTTTACTAAATGGGTCTAGCAGAAGTTTTTCTTCAAATTTTTTACACATTTTAGGATTGTAGGAAAGCATCTCTCTTCAAATGTGTCATTATATGTCATTATATTCCCAGTGAAAATATTTTTCAGATGTTCATTGTCAAATTTCATACTCGATTTAATGTCTACATAAATGTTAACTAAATTTTATTGATTATCTATGTTAATTATACAGTCAATAACCTTTTAAAATGCCAATTCCCCAACTGCACGGTTCTCAGATCATTTATAAGCTATGCTGCTGTCCCATTAATTTGAAAATTTTTCCCTTGACTTAGTCATCTCTCCTGAATCTAACCAAGGAAAGCAGAAAGCAGCAGTATCACGTGGAGCTGGGTGAATCATGAACACCGAGCAATATTTGACCTTGGGGTATCTTTCCTTCCCTTGCAATGTCTATTTGACTGTGAAGAGATGAATTATCTATAAGTCCTGTTAGAACCGAGTTATGGATAATGAATTCTCAGGGCAGAGCATGACTCAATACTTTCCAATGGCTGATGATAAGAAAGAGCAAAACAAGTGAGGAAGATCTGCTGTAAGGCCCAGCCTCTCAGATCTCAATCAGGTATGTCTGGCTTGGGCTTCAGTTTTAAAGCATCTGTTCCTCTGCCAAGCACCATCCAGTTGGAATTGTTTACAGTAATGCAAGGAGATTTTGTGAGCTGGGCACTCTTAACTAAGCCAAAATGGGGAAAGGTTGCAGGCTGAAGTGGGACAGGGATTCCACTTATGTGTGCTTCCTTCCCGGAAGATTTTGCAAGACATAGTGTGGATGAAATTAAGTTAAAACTTTTTTTACATAAACATGGGTATTTTGTCACCATGTCAATGACTGCTATACTCCATATTGGTAACTGACCGTTTTTGGGGAAAAAAAAATTGAACAGCTTAAAATATTTTAAAGTGATTCATGCATAAGGATGAGGGTGTCATTTGAATGTCACTGGGGCAGGCTGGAAACAAAGTAGGCAGCAATCCGGAGCAATAGTAGAATCATGGGAAACCCCTAGGGCTGTGCAGGATTTGCAAGGTCCTCTAATCTATTTCCCTGTCCCAGGGCAGGATTACATTAATCTTGTGGAGTTTTAGACAAAATGGTATATAAAATGTTCATTTGCACATTTCAGTTTGCCCAGATTACTGAACTAGCTGGTGACTATAGCCTGAAGGAATGGAGGAACCTCTGCTCGAAGTACTAGCCTGGGATGTCATACCTGCAAACCTAATTCTGTGGTCCACCGAATACTTTTGGTCATTCTTTCTCTATTGTGCTGCACTCAGGGTTTTAAAAAGGACTGAGCTAGCTGCGAATACCTCTTAGGTTCACACAGATCAATGAGGCCACACAAAGACACTACTTTTCTTTCTTTGAAAGACAATGTAGCCTCAGTGGCAGTTTATGTGATTTACTACGCCCTGCTGATGTGACTGTGCTGCTTTATTTTACAGTTACTTGTAGCTCAAGTGTTTTTTTACTGTTCTTTATTACGTGGTGCAGGTATGCTCTGTGCAGTATTGGGAAACTCAACAGGACAAGGTTTATAAAGGATCTTAGGGCAACTCATAGGCATCGATGTGCACAACTACTTGTTCGTCTTGTAGGTACTTGCAGGCCACAGATACCTACATGTGTTATATACGTCTCTGCCTACCTGAATGTGTACGTTTATCAGAGTGGTTGTCCCTGTTCTGCTGGATTTTTGTGTTGTATCCCAATAGGTGCCCCATCTGTGAAATAAAAATAGCTTTCTTTTGTCCCACTGTGGTGACTGTGAGGTACATGGTGGCAGGGAGCATAACATACCCACAGCAGACAAAAGTTCAAAAAATCTATACTGGTGTAAGAAGTCTTTTGGGTTATCCCTTTGCTTCTATGGACTTATTCCTAATTTATATCAACATGACAGAATGAACTCTTGATTGAAAATGACAGGTGATTCCAGCACGGCTGAAAGATGGATCTTGAAAATTAAAGTTGTGTATGTACACAAACTCTCATACAGTTAAATCACAGGCATAGTAATACAAATTATGTGCAATGGCAGTGTCCTGTTTTACTGGTGGCAGTGTTACTTCTCAACGCCATCCCTGGTTTTACATTTTGGAATCTAACAGTCAGCTTTGAGGAGCGTTTGATCTTTGTTTTTTCAATGTGTGACACATTTCCTAAGGCTATCACCAGGAATACGTAAAGGCATCTGCTCATCCGTAACACATCTGAGAGCAGCATGATGCCTTGCTAGTTAGCACCTGTTAACAAGGACAATGCTCATTTGCATTTCTAAGGAAATGTGAAGAGCTGTGTTTGAGTTTTGGGTGGTTTAGGGTGGTTTGGTCTGTTTTGAATTCTCTGCACATACTAGCCTGGTTTAGCTTCTTCATGTTGCTTTTTCAGCAAAGAAACTAAACCAATATTGAACTATCTATCGACCAGGGTACTTAAACTACTGATTACCTTTGACTCCTTTTATTTAAATCTGCTCAGTTTGACCTGAATCTGAGGCTCTTCTGCACTAATTCAAGTTAATTTCAATGAACACATTTTATTTCTCCTGTATTCACTTGTTTTAGCTTCTTGCTGTTAAAAGTTGTTTATATTTGTGTTATGTCAGACCCTATGAAAAGCTCCTTTTAGAGAGTTTCAGAGTACAGTACAGTATGAAACTGTTACCTATAGTATGGCTTAATCACGTTTTTCCCTTTTCTTCTTAATCAACTGTTATGGGTTCGGCCAGATGGTCAGCTTAGTGTCACCACGCATCTAGAAATCTTCCTGCGGTGTTCTTTATCCTCTCTCCCTAAATCAAGGTACCCTAATGGAAGAGCTTCTCTTCTGTTTCCTACTTATGTAATGGTAATCCTTCAGAGATCTTTCCTTTTCCAGCATTGTTGTTTGTCTTAAAACCAAACAGAAATACTCCACCAGTGTCAGTGATGCCCCATTAAGCAATATGGACACCAGTAAATACAGCATATGCCAGCAGTTTGCTGCAGTTATTCCTCATTCTGATTTTATCAGAGCTTGCCAGCCTAGTCAATACATTACAGAAACTCTTCTTGCTACTCATTAGGGCTGAATCTTTTCCCCCAAGCTGAATTTAGCTAGGTTCTTGTGTTTTCTGGCCTTTCATCCTTTTTAAACAGGCATCATAAGGCACATTAGTAAATGGCTCGCTTTACCACTTCCGTTGTGGATGAGTAGGAGGCAGATCGGTGGGTCCCCTAAAAGCTCAGTGGTGAATTGATTGATTTCAATGCCCTTTGAAAGAGACTATTTTATAACTATGCTAAGTGAGGCATCTCATTCTGACAAATTCATATAATCATAGTGCGGTTCATGCAACAGCTTGGTATAGACTCAGTATAGACTGGTATTGGCAGGAACATTAATAGGTTCATTTGAAGTAACTTATATTCTGATCCTATATACAACTCCCTGTGAGAGAACAGGTTTTTCAGTAGACAGACAAGGATTATGTGTTGCAGCAGTAATTAATGTGGTGTCCCCTGGGTTTTAAGAAAATATCCATGGACGACAGGTATCATTTTGTTGTTTGTTTGTTTGATTTTACAGAAGTCATTAATTATAAGCAATACACTTAGGTGTTCTCTAATATGCATCCATAACCCCTAAAAAAAAACCCAACAAACAAACCAAACAACCCCAAAAAAACTCCACCCAAACCAACCTACAACAACAATAAAACACCACCAAAAAAACTAAAAATAAATAAATAAATAGTTTGAAGGTATTTTGTAAAGGTGTGAATTGTGGTAGAATTTTTTTTGTTTTGTTTCTTTTAAAATCTGTCTAAAAACTGGGATGATGGTAGCATTTAACTTGTTTAACTATACACCAAAAGCAAATGGTGAAACTTGAAACGGAAGACTACATGCTGACTGATTTTGCTAGTTGCCATTACATCCTAGGAGTCAAGCTAACCAGGGTAAGGTAGGGAAACCTATAGGAAGCACTGTGCAAATCCTAGCTTTCAGTGTGTTTTGAGTGAGATGTGAAATAGTAAAGCTGATTTTTGGTTGGTGGGTTGGGTTTTGGTTTTTTTTTTTGGTGGATAAGTGAGGCTTCCAGACTAGTTCATAATAGATGAATGTTTACTTTTTTCTATGGTCATAATAGCTTTATTTCTTATACTGGCATAATCTTGGCAGTTTCTTCAATTATATTTCCTTAACTCTATATTGGCAATTCATGTCTCATGTGTTTGCTTGCAAGCTTCAATAATTTTAGATACTTTTCTGGAAAAAAGATCCGGGCTCTTAAAAAACGTTAAGAGTTTGTGGACCTTAACATTAATTAAAAAACAGATGGTAGAAAATAAAATCAAAATGTCCAACTTAGCTGTTTCTCTATAATATCTGATGGAAGTTGTGGTCGTAGCCGTAATCTTTGAAAACTTGGATTCAGTAATATTGCAGCATCCAGAACTTGTCAGCAAATCTAAAGATGACAGTGAAGAAAACAAAAAAAAACGCCATAAGCTATTAATTTAATTTGCACTGCATGTTTAAATTTTAAAGTTCACTTTTCTAGTTGTCAAAAAATATTGGTCAGGAAACTTTTGAGAGCATAGTGGGTCTTGGTGAAAACAGCACCGCTCTCTTTCTAATAGACATTGATCCCTCAAAAGGCTAAAATCAATGTAAGCAGTTTTAGGTTATGAGCAATGTTCCTGCTCCCTTTATAACATTTATTATCAGAGGGCATTTTGCCACTCCATGGAAATCCTCCAGCAGTATTCAGATTAGTGGAGAGTTCAATAAAGGTAAGTTTTCCTTCTTAGAAGGCCATGTGTTCGCAGTGGCAATTTTACTGATAGCAAATATTTTGAAACTTTGCATTCATGCAAAGCATGGAGCAAGTAAAAAAGTCTGACTGTTTTTTTCATGTGCTGTTCTTTCTCATGTATAGTTTTTCCTGTACAACTCCTGACATTCTTTTGCTGTTTTTTAAAAAGGAGAGCAAATAGAGACTTTCTTTCTCCCAGATTTCTACCCTAAGTGTTTTGGCGTGCAATTTACTATAGGTTAAGCCACACTAGCAACCCTTTGTCTGAACTTTCACTAGACTCAGATACAATCAGGAGGAACAATTAAATTCCTATAAACTACCGATTAATTCTTATTGATTGGTCTAATTTGAGAGCCCCTAAAGTTTTACAGTCTTATCCTCCAGACAGTTATGTCCATGTATATCTTCGCCTTCTATGAGAAGCCCCTTTGTCCTGTGACTGGAAACAGCAGTGATGCTGCTCCCCACCTGTGTAAGTGGCCCCTGTGGCTTCATTTTATCTGTCTGTCTGTCTGTCTTTTATCTATTTTAGCTTTATATTTGGCTGAGTGTAGGTTCTGCTTTCTGTTCAAGGAAGCAGGGGTGGAAAGGGTTAAGCAATGAGTTCTAACCGGGCCACACAGAAACTGTAGGCATTCACACCTCCCTGGGAGTCTGGTCTAGATGGTGGAGAGACAGGGAGAGGTGTCAGCCTCCTGCCAGGGTTAAACCACAAAATCCTCCCACACTCTTGTTGACAGGCTTCAAAGGTGTCTGAGACGCCCAAGCCAAGAAAACACAGAGGAGAGACAACATGCAGACCTGGGCTAGGCAAGCTGGAGGCAATTTAAGCAGCAGCTGAGGCTAGGCTTATTTAGGTTAGGACCTGTGGAGCAGAATAAGGTGTTTTGGGTGTACTGAGGCAGAGCTTGTTACGTGGTATTGTGCTCTTTCAATGGTTCTGATATTGCAAGGTGAAAAATCAGCGGAAAAGTAATCGTCTGTGTTTAAAGCAAATCATCTTAATTACTCATCCCTTTTCCAGCATGATACACCTGCAGATTGCCGCTCGTGGTAGCTGCAGGATGATTAGTTAGCAAATGGGCTGTCCCGATGCTGGTATGTTTGGCTGCACGCTGGTCACCGAAGGGCTGTTACCGTCTCATGTGTCACAGGAAAATATGTATGTTTAATGGAAAGTTTTCAGAGTTACAAAATTTTGTCTTAATAATATGTAACGAGATTTTGAATCCCTCACAGGGTTTGCAACTGTTACTTCCCAGAAAGTTTTAGTTGCAGTTCAAGTCATGACATACATAAGCCAAGAAAAAGAAAACAAAGAAATAGGTGAGGGGAAGGTAGGAATTCTTAAAGTAAAGGGGAAATTGTCATCGGGCTTGGTGGGAGGTTTTTTTGGGTTTTTTGGGGTTTTTTTTTGGTGTACAAAGTCTTCATTTTGTTGTATTGCTAGTCCGTTTTGTGACGAGCAGTTTTAGAAGCAGCCCATCAGTGACATGCTGTGTTGCAGGAACCGAGTTGCTCAAGATGTTAGTAAGGAATGACACACAGTGCAGCCCTGCAGCTGAGACCTTACTGCCCTGGTGAAAAACCTGAGCTGTAAGTAGCTGTGTCTGTTCAGATACTTTTCCTGGACTGGCCAGATGACTGGTTTGGTGGTTTAGTAACTATAAAGTGCACCAGCCTAGTCATCAGATAGGACATGCCACATAGCTTTTTGCTTGTTTATAATGTTTTTCTCCATCAAACAAAGTACTGTCTGTAGTTGTGAATAATGACTTGCAAATTAATCTCACTGGTCAGTTTGTTCAGATGTTTATCTGAAAAAGGGCCAACACCAGTAATTTTGCTGTTACTAAAGCAGAGCATAGACTGGTTCCAGCTGCACCCCCTGGTTTACTCAATGTTGGACTCCTTGCAGAATTTTCCACGCAGAAAGAACTCAAAGGAAGAAGCAATGCTTGGTTTTGTTTTGGTATTTTGTTATTATTATTTTTATTTTTTTTTAACAACTGTCTTGATAGCCTTTTATGCTTAGGAACCACATATTAATCAGAAATAAATGCTAGAGACAAATCTAAGTTTAAGATTGTTTTCAATAATGCTTTTGCAGACATTGAGAATAAGTACAAATTCTCCCTGAAAGTTTTAAATTTTCATGTTAAATTACTTGGAAAATCTAATTGCTGTAAATGCATAATTGCAGTTGGCTGTGCCATCTGCAGCTGATTGGCAGTGCACTTAAAGGGACTCTAAAAACCGTAATGGCCACATGCACTTTTTAGTGCATGTACAAGAGGTGTATAATTTTGAACAGTTAGTGCAGACACTGGGTTCCTTGCTTTCTGAGAGGACTTGAGGATAAATTTTATGGCAAACATATGATGTTACTATGAATTTTTTCCGGTAATCGTTAACATGTACCACAAAATGAAATAATGTTTGAAATACTAATACTACTAAGGTGTACATCTTTCAGTGCAAATGTTTATAATCCTGATGTTTGTGCTTAGGTGGTTCGCGTGTTCTCAGGTTCCTTCTTAATTCCTTTGTCTCCACAGGCAGATTGAGTGTGTGTCAGATGATGAGTTATGCCATGGGAAGCTAACTCTTATGCAGGTTTCTTTCTTTCTTTCAGAGAATTCCTACAGAAAGTGAGTTTTGGAATGAAATAATTATAATGGAATTTAATGACATTTCACTGGAATGTCTTACAAATTTAGAATAAGTGTTCTCTTCTAGAAATTCTAAATTTTTCTGAAGAAAATACATTCATACAAGAGAATCCTATAACATTCTACAGGATAGTTTTGAAGTAAAGCATAAAAAATACTCCTTTTTAATTATATTTTTATTAAGTTTTGATAGCATACAATCCTCTGGGATTTTTTATTTAAAAATTTCTAGAAAATTCGAAATTAACCATGTGTGTGATTGATGGTCTGCTTGTCTATTGAATGCAGTTTAGTATCTACTGTCTGTCTTGCCTTTCAGTGAAAGTAGCAGAACAAGAGCATGTTGCTTCAGCCCTAACTAATATTAACTTTAACTAATATTAACAGAAAGGAAGGGTTCTGTAAATATCTATGCATTTGAGTCCCACTGGAAATTAATTTGTGTAGAATTACTCAGCTAATATTAGTGTACAAAAAATTCAATAGAAGAGGAAAACAAATTAACGCCAGTCAGCAGTTGTGCCAACAATGCACTTTTTTTTTTCTAACAGGTCATGGGGAACTTTTAAAATTGTGGCTATATAGTTGCATGCCATTATTTTTTTATTTAAACATATTTTTAAAGGAATCTTGTAAATCTTTCTTTTTATGCTACGGACTTTTTAATTTGTTTATACAAATGCTGAAAGTTTAGGCTCAGTTCAACTCAGTTCAGCTGAAGGTGATGAAAGTTCTGGGTCTTGTAAAGCGATTCCTTAATGGCCTTTTTTTATATATATATGCAATTGATATCTTTAAATTATTTAAAAATTCAATTTAAAATGTTTCTTTAAAAAATTGGGAATGATATACTGTGGCACTGATTGTCTAATCTGGGATGCTATTGATTGTACCCTGATGCTGACGGAACTGTTTTCTTCCCTTTGTGGCTTTTTTACCTTCAGAACTTGCACAAGGTGACTCTGATATCTGCAGTCACATTCAATGATATGTACAATGGATGAATTAAAAATCTCCAAGTAGAGTCTTAATTAAAAAGAAATGGTTTTTTCACCCAAAGTTTGTAGATATTCATAGGTAGCCAAACACATAGAAATTAAGTTCTCTTAGGTTTGCAATCCAAAGGTCTGTCTGTGTGTGGTTCAGAGTCCACAAAGTAGGATCTCTTCTTTTATTATTAAGATACAAAATTAATATAAAAAAATCCAGCCACATTTTGCTTAGTCTCAGTTGAACCTAATTTTCCCCTGGCTCCTTGTTTTGTCCAAAATAACTACCTTAAACTGGTTCCTAATTTTATGGCAGGACCTTGCTATTCATGTTACTCACCACCATCCTGATTTGAATAATCCCATGAATTTTCTTGTGTTTAAGGAAGAGGCAAAGAAGTAAGCAAATGTTCAAACTGCTTCTTAGCCTGGGAGCAGTTAGAGATACTGTTCACTGAAAAGTCCTCATGTGGATTTCTTAATATGTCCAACTGAGAAGAGTTATTCTTAGGACTTCCATGTAGCTGCATGTTCTTTATTTCCATGATTCCTGCACTGTTAAAGATGCTCTTTCAGCAGGTTTTTCACCCATCAAAATGGCTAATGTCTGTCACGCAATTTCTGTGCCATCGACATGATGCCCACGGCATCTCCTGACTCTAGCTCAGAGTGGCCTCTCCGAAGAGATGGGGAAGCAATACATAGTCCTGGACCCACTCAATATCGCTTCCAGCCCTGGAGAGGAGCCTGGTGCAGCGCTGGACTTGGCTGGGCTTACACTGGCCCATGTGAACTGGCCAGAGGTGCTGCCTCTGATGCATCCTTGCAGCCCAGCATGGAAATGGAAGCTGCTGCCATCACTGGCACTGGAGGTAACGAGCCCTGCTGCCCTATTTGAGAGCTTTGGCTCATATCAAAAGGTTATGCTGTAAGTTCAGCTGTGTGCTTAGACAGTCTTATTAACTGCCTTTCAAGGCACTAACTCATTCTAAAGGTGGGGTTTTTTTAGTATGGTTTTTTTTCCTTTTTTTTTTTTTTTTTTTAATCTATCTTAGATTTTACAGGAGTGTGCAATTCACAGAGATGTCAGGTATGGATAACATAGTGTACATAACTTTAAAAAAACCACAACCACCCAACTTCTCATGTTTATGCCAATTACTATAAGACCTATATATGCACTGTTATCAGCACAGATTGCAAATATACAACTGAAAACCCCTTATCTAGTTGTATTTTTGTGCTTGGGTAGGAATTGATCCAAAATTAAAAACATCAAGCAAGTGGAAGAAGTAAACAAGTTGATCCAAACTCCTACAGACATCTGCTTGGAATACTATATTTGAAATCTATGTAATGGGAACCACCAGTATTTTCTTTTCAGACTAACCCACTATTGCAACTCAGTGAATGAAGTAGTAGTTGTGAATTAGTGAATGAGTTGTGGCACTTTTTTTATCCATTGTTCTCAAGTGGATTATGGAGAACTTTTTGTTTATTTTGAGTTTTGTTTGTTATTCACGGGTTATTTCAGCAAGTCATTGCTGGTTGTCAAATCACTGGAGTCCTTTGCTGTGAAAATTTGCTGTTTTAGGATGGTTTGGGATTCTGTTCCGCAATGTGTTTCATATGTATAGGCTCTTTAGCTTGATGCTCTTAAGAAGAGTCATATAGTGAAGTGAGAGTAGAAACAGAAATTAACATCTGAAAACTGGCAGAATTGAGGTGTATTTTAATGTATGTTATGGGACCTTATATACCTAAGTATATACCTATATATAGTTCTTGAAAGAACTGTAGTTTGTGTAGCCTGTACAAAATCAGAGAGAGAAGCTGTTAGAGCAGAGGAAATGATGCAATATTTTTTCCTATGTATTATTTTCATTCACTTATAGTCTGAGCTACTTGGGAATCATAGGTTATTTTTAAACTGCAGATATAAATTATACAAGTGGAAATGCAGAAATCTTGTCGCACAACTTTTCTTCTGATAATTTTCTATTTAGAAATAGCAAGGGAAACTTTTGCATCACTGTGGCACAGATTTTACCCAGCATGTCAGCAAAGAGTGGGGCAGTTGTACTGCGAGTGTTGTAACATAACGCTCCTTATTTCATAGCTACTGCTGCATATCTGGGGATTTGGAGGGGTAAGGAAAGAGTTTGTACAGCTTGATGGAGCCTTAATAAGCATTACAATCTATGTTTTGTACTGTACTTGTAATCAATAGATTTCTTTTTTCTGTAGCAGATGGGGCAGATGATCAATGGTATTTTACCTGTTCCAGGAATTTGTATTTTAAGTTTTGATTTGCATTCTGCTTGCATGAAGCAGAGCAGTTTCTTCTGTTCACTTTTTAGATAGAATAATATGATTTTAGTACGGTGTTGGTTTTTTCCTTCTTTGCAGTAGGTGCGATTAAGATGTAGCTTGCTTTTATTTGTTTAAGGTTTTTGGCAACGTATTGCCACCACTTCCAAAAGCCACCTGACCTGGGGAATAAAAAAAAAGTGACCTCTCTTTAGTGCTTAAATGAAGTCTCTTCAATTAGTGGAGGCATTATGATTTACCCACTGGAGATGGTAGGAAAACATGAGTGTTAACACTGCAGTGGGACTCGACATAGGGCTTATGGGTTATACATGAAACATCAAATAAAAAAAGGATTATATGAGTCTTGTGCTGACTTGGATGTCTCACTTCTTTGAAACTTCTTTTTTATAGACCTTTCCATCCTATGTTCAGAGATTGGCCAGTCTAGCGCATTTTACTGACAGCATGTTTTCAGTGCATAGGTGGCTGTGTAACTTGCTTTTAATTGTACTCTGATTACAGTCTGCAGAGCTGGCATGCTGTTTATTTTATTGCCTGAGCTGTCATAGAGCTAAATCCCATGTTTGCTTTTCTGAACTAACCAGCGGTAAGATACCCTTTGCTTGGTATCTTCTCTTGCGTAGGTTTCATTCTCTTATCTGGGGTGCAACTGGTAGCAGAGTTTCCCTGCAAACTATGAAACTGTTTACATTTCTGAGGGCTGAAAAACTGCTTAAGACTAAGTTGCAGAAAAAGAAAATAGTTACTGCCTCTGCAAAGAGACCTGTGCTTTCTAAACAGTTGAGAAACCAGGATTGTCAGCACTTGCACAGATGTTAAATAGCATGTGTGATTCACTGGGAGATCACTATCAGAGGCAAGGCAGAAACTCAGTTGTACAGAGCAGCTTTTGCTCTGCCCTTCAGACTCATCTGTTCAGACGGAGCAGCCGTTGCATCCTTCATCTCTGATACTCACACTTGCTTACAAATATGAAATGTATTTCCTTAAGATGAAACATCACAGTAATGGTTTAGAATATTTTCTTATTATATGGAGTCTTGGTGGTCAGTAGGTAACAGTATTTAGTCTTACAGTCTTAGTGTATGTGTGCTGGTTTTTATAGTGTGGATGTTTAATACATGATCCAGAAATAACATTTATTAAATATATTTACACTGGTGAGTAGCTTCTCTGGAGAGTAACACAGTCACTGATTTTCCATTCCACATATAACCTGATGCTACTGTAGTTCTAAGAAATACCTTTAGAGTAAAAGTAATCATCTTTCTATTACTGTCTTGATATGACAGAAACTAGCTTACTTGGGGCTTGCTTTACCTTAAAAACCCCAAAACTTTCAGTCTGCTAGAAATGCCTGTTATTTGCATATACTGTTGATCTAAAATCTCTCAGTGGCGTAACGTGGATAGCTTCTTGAGGAAACACAAATACCTGCCTGTGATGAGTTCACGAAGTCACGGTGGTGAAGGTGAAATGTTTGTCAGCAGTGTCTGCCACCGCTTCCCCGGCCTGCAGGTGATGTTACCGTCACCAGGTGTGGCCAAACACTGTGAAACTTCTTTGTTTTCTCCTCTTTTGGTGTTGCTGTGGTACGGGTCCCGTGTGTGAGGAGTATCTGTCAGCAATAAGTGTGGCGCACAGAGGCTTCATTTACTTCTCAAGTAAACTAGATTGCCAGGTCTAACCTACTTGTGACTTTTATTTGATATGTCAGTTGCACATGTTATAATCTTAAAAAGTCTTGTGCGATTATGTGTTCTTGAGTGGAGGGTTAGGTGAAGATTAGGGAGAACATCAAAGCTGCAGTTAAAATGAAGAAAGATGAGTTAAAGCCAAGTCATTAGAGATCCCTTTGAAGTGTTTAGAGATTAGACTCTGTCTCTTTTAAGTGGGATACTTATCTGCCTTTCAATATTTAAATAATAAGACATGACAGGCAGTGCTTTTCGGAAGGATTATTGTATGCCTGCGCTGTGTTGTAAGGCATCAGGCCAAGTGACTTCTGTTGTGGAAAAACTGTGGTAATCCTTTAAATTCAGTGCTGGAATATCTTTCTGCCAATGTTAATCAGACATTTTGAAGGTGAGAAGACCACACAGCGACACACTTTCAGATGAGCGCTGTAGGTGACAAGTGACACTGGCATTGGCTAGAGTTGGGTATGGCTTCAAATGTGACGTTTATGGTTTGGGAAAGAGAACAGATCTTCCTGTAAGATGTTTTAATGACATTTTACAAGAAGCAGATTGATTATCCCTTGATCAATTTGAAATGCCGCCTATTCCTGCTACCTGTGCTAATCCATTTTGGCCTGCCAATCTTAATACAATTGTTAGAACATGTGTAGGAGATCTGTTGGACTATAACCATGTGTATGTTAATGCAGACAAAGGCAAACTGAGCCTGAGAGTGCTTTTCTGCATAGAAAGTGACAGCTGGCTTTTTGAGTGCTTATCTACATATTCAGAAAACTGTTAACATTTCCACTAATAATTCTACATATTCATAGCCATACGTGGAATTATTATTTTTATAGTGAGAAATAAACCCAGGTTTTTTGGTTTGGTCTCTGTACAAAGTGTTTTTCCCCCGGAGAACCTGCAGTACAAAGTTTCAAGGAATCATGGAATAATTGCTGTTGGAAGGAACTTCTGCAGGTCATCTGGTGTAGCTTCCTAAGGTGAGATATGACGAGACACAAATGGTATGCAGGGATGGAATAATCAGTATAAATACAAAACCCGTGCAGTTCATGTCCAGGTCTGAGTTAAGTCCAGTCACTGTCTATGAGCCAGCGGATGCAGTCATGGTGTATTAATAAGTAGCAGTGAGTTTTGACAAGTCCTTTGAGGGACAGCTTGGTCAGTAGGTGCACTGGTAAATGAATGGCACTGATGGAGAAGGGAAGGGAAAGGTAGGCCTGCTTCTGCTTTCCACTGTGGAAAAAAAAAAAAAGCGAAACGGAAACCCAACTATTCACCATTTTATAAAATGAAATTCACGTTGTATTGAAAGGTTTCTGTCCTTGGTTTTAAAAGCAAGATATTGCCTGTAGGTACTGGAATGTGATATACGGTTCTGTCAAGTAATGACATTTATTGGGAAAAAATAATCATAATAATGGCTTTGCATAATTGCAACTACATTTCATGAAAACATGGTACCCTAGACAAATATCTTCTATGCGGTCTTATTACAGCATGTGTATTCATCCTTTCCCTTGAGAGCTGTTGCCTATAATTTCTATTGAGTCACCTCACAGACTCAATATTGTAGATGGGAGTGTATTAATGGCGGGTAGTATTTGTTCTGTCGGTAGGAGACTGGCATTAGGTAGGAAATTACCTTAATCTCGGGTGGCAGGAACGTTTCACAAGTAGTAGTTGTAAAGCTAAGCTTCCTCTCTTTGGAGTGGTCTGGAATACGTGCCTATGCGGATGGTGGGTACGCATCTGTCCTGGCTGATTCTCAGCAGAGACTTGATTTCATGAGAATCTCCTTTCCTAAAGATCAAAAACTTTTTCCTGATGATGTGAAGACAGAAATCTGATAACTGAGATGTTGCTTAGCAGCTGGCAAGCTCGCTTGGTTCCAGAAGTCTTTTTCAAGAGGATGAATGCTACATAATGATTACCTGTAGGTCTTTGGGACTTGTTGTTTAGTCCCAGGGCTGCCAGTGTGAGCTGAATACCGGTCTTGTTTTTTGTGGGCCACTTTCCATATAAAAAGCCTGCATTCCACACCTTCACTTTCCTATTTAATTTTTTAGTGCCTTTTAAAGTACAAAAAGGCATATTTTTTTTTTTTTTTATGGAAGGAAAATATTTCTTTTTAACATGGTGCCATTCAATCCACATCTGATGCCTTTTTAGTGTTTAAAAAATTTACCGTTAGAACTGCAGATCGTTCATCTGCATTGATAATGATAGGAATATCAAACAGCATTTATTAAGGTTGTCATTGCTGGAAAAGAAGGCGTCTAATTGTAGTGCTTTTAGTATGATGAAGACTGACTACCTCCTTCCATGCTGCATCACTGCCATTTGCTGCAAAGATACCTGTGGAGTTATTGTTGGGCTCATTGAAGCAGCCTACTAAATTCTGAGAAGCTGAATATTTTCCTTGCTTGGCATTTTGTCCTGATAGAAAAACTAAAAAAGACATTACACAGCAACATGACTAGCAAATTTGTAACAAATTTAATATGTATCTGATAATGCTAGAGCTCTCTAGGAAAAAGTGGTTCATGATTTCCCAAACATCACAGTCCGATTGGAGCAACAGCCCCTGTGACCTAAAGCAGCAGCTGGAACGTGCAGGCAGGGCCTGCTGCCTGTGCACGGGTTGAGTCGGTTGTGCTGAAGCAGGACCAGTGGTACCAGTTCCACCCCTGGAATCTCTCCCTAGGGATGTGTTGGTCTCCCTGCGCATGTGGAAGCTGTCACATAGCATGTGCGTGCATTCCCCCTCGTGCCGGAGCTCTGAGCCTGTGTGGCTGTAGTCGTGGCAGTGTGGGTGGTTTTCCTTTTTGGGGGATATTTCAGTTTTGCTTAGAAGTAGTATTTTTGGTTTAGCAAATGCTTTTTGCTGAAAGGTTCAAGTTAATTTTCAAACAACATTGCTGTATCATAATGAAATCACCTGGAGTTTATCCTGGCATAACAGTAGCTGCACAACTGGTAAATACTTTCCTCTGCGCAGAAGGTCATTTTTCAGTAACGTGCATGACACACAATTTTCAAGCTAATACCTTTTTCTACTTGCAACAATTAAAGGCACAATATTTGGCAGTGTTCCTGCTAAGAAATACAACCTTAGAAGATTGCTTTTTAATGATTTTTTTTTAATCAAAGATATATTTGGATCACAAGTTAAACACAACGACAACTTGATAACGTACCTTAGGAAACTATACCCAGACACAAACTTCTGGCTTGTCCCTGTCAAACACAAAGGTGCCGTGCAAGAGGTTCTGTTACATGAGGGAAATAGATACCAAGAAATTACAGGATTCTCACAGATCTTTAAGGGGGAATTGAAAAGCCTCTTCTGTTTCAGAGCCTTATGGGTACTGGGTGTCATATCTGGTATAAAATGTTTTCCCCTAATGTGGAGATAACCATCGGCATCACATAATGTGAAAGCTGATTAATCATTCATGAATCTTGTATTGACTGTTTCTAAATGTATCTTAGTATACTATCAGGAAGATGCAGGCAAAATAATCCTGAAGGCGGCAGTAATTTATGGTGAGAATTCCACTTTTTGTCTGCTGCAGGTTTTAAGGCTGGTGTAAGCTCTCCTTGCTTAGGAGACAGCTGAATGTCTTTCAGGCAGCTTCCAGACGAGTAGTTTTTCAGTTTCCATTATTTTTGCCACTTCTCTCCAAAACTGTCAATATGCTATTTTGTTATTACTGTTATTTGGGGTTTTTTTCTCAGTGGAAAGCCCGAGAGTGCTTGTGTTTCATTGCTAGGTTAGGTGGATGGGGAGATGAGTTGCTTATAAAGTGTCAGGTGAGAAAAGTCCACGCAGGGTCTTCCCCGCGCAACAACCCTGGAGGAGCCTCCTGCTCTCAGGCCGGGGGTCAGGCCAAGAAGAGAAGGAAATAATTGCTTGATGAGAGTAGCTGTACTGCGGGGTGGGACAAGAGGGGCTTCCAAGTTGGTCTGCCCAAGGTGTTTGGGTGGGAGACCGCCTCCTTGGAACGGCTATTGAAAGCTGGGGCTGTAGAGTTGGATTTAACAGAGTTTCTATTTTAACTTGCTGTTTTACTGTTCGACTCTGTAACAGGATGTAAGTGAGGAATGCTGTCTGTCTGTATTCCAGTTCCCAATCTGTTTGGGATTTAGCCGTTTGGGGAACGTACAGGAGATGATGATATTTAAATAGAAAGTTTTCCTCTTTTGGTGCCTTGTGTTGCTCTCGTTGTTTTGGAACTAATGGAGGATGCCACTTACCCGTCTGGAGCTTTCTTTTCCAATTACACTTCTGAAAATGAGTTTCACAAACATGTCAAGACTTACTATATACACAGTAAAACTGTTCCCTCAAATTATTACTCATACTACTAAAATATGTGGCTCCCTCAGATATATTTTGTCTGCCTGCCCTTCTTGTTTCACTTGGCAGATAGAAGGTGGTAAGAAAAGTCTTTAGGATAAATCTTTAGATTGGAGTTGTCAGAGCAGCCTAAGGGAATTCAGGTGTCCAAATCCCTGCCCCAGCCAGAGGCTTTAAACCAGTATTTTATTCCTGCCTATCATTAGCGCTGATGGGGCCAGATGAAGTGTTTCCATTCAATCAGTTTTGGTGGGCTAATGTTTACTAAGTGTTTGACACTGAGCCACTGGCTTTTTTTCTGCAGCACCTGCTGTTACACCCCAGGGGTTTCCCTTTCAACCCAAGTGGCTTTGCTGTCAGGTCAGGTAGGTCCAGCCGAGTATGTGATTGTGTGTCTGTAAAATATCACTTGCCAAAAATACTTTTTTTTTTTTTTTTTTTGTAAGATTGAATTTTCCACTGTTGATTTTTATTGTTATGAGGAATTCTAGTACCTAAACAAAAACTGGTAGTGGTTAACATAAACTAATTTTCATCTTGTTTATATCACTGAGGATTGTGCCTATAAAGATTTTTATTGACTACAGCATTGTGGATGTCTCATTAAAAACATTCATCATTGCACGCTGGCATCTTTTATTATGTCATAAAACTGCAATGCTACCTAATGTCTGATTTTTTTTCACCCTGTGTGGTATAAAGCTAAATCCTGCTTTCCTTTCAAAAGGTAGATAGATAGTTTTATACTAGCAAGATTAGTGCTAAATGTTACCAACCTCAGCTGTATTCCTCAGGGGGAAGATAAAACAAAATTCAGTGAGATGCTTTTGAGGTGGAATTGTTTTTAATCATGGTCTCAACCGTCCAATGGGTAGTGTAAAGCAGGAAGTCTTTTAACTGACTTAAAGAAAAAAGCTGCCTGATTTAAATTTAAATTGTATTGTTCAACAATGTTACGTAATTAGATGGGAAAGCAGGAAAGTCCTTTTATTAGAGATGTCTTTGTAGACAGTAGCCATGAAAGCCACAGTGGTTGATGCTAATTACCATATTTTGTTTAAACTTCCATCTAAATGAAAGGATCATTCAATTCAGAAGCTGCAGCCATACAAACCCCACAAGTGCAGTTGAATTGCTGCTGCCAAGCAGATGGGGCTTTGATCAGAATAAGTTATTTGCAGCTTTATTGTCTGCCTGCCAGGGTGGGGCTTGTATTGAACCACCTCGCTCAGAAGAAGGGGAAGGGGAGAAATGGGTCCTGCTGATCTGACATAAGTTCATGGGAGAATTTCCCCATTCTTAGATTGTTCTTGCAGATGAAAATGCAGGCTTTAAAAGAGCAGCAGTGAGGTACTCGATATCGGGCTACTCTAACGTGTAAGATGGTTTTGGTAGGAGTGTGTTGGCATGTTTACTTTAGTTTTAGTATGGGAGGAGGGAGAACAGAGACTGTCGAGCACAGCTGACTGCATATTTTTTCAAGGTCAATTCTCTCTGTAGCCTATGAGTTAAAACTTGCACTAGTATACTTTTTTGCTGATGTATTTCATACTGTATAGGACGGACAAAAACTTAGCAGCTTCACACATCTGAGATGCTTTCTGCAAAGGCAGTGTTGGAAACTGGTTGATTTACAAGCCATCAAGAGAGTAGGACTGCGGTAAGTGAGAAAGAATGCAAGAGAACGGACGACAGCGTGCTGAAAGTTTAGTGTTTTTTGTGGGTGTTCTTTTTTTCCCCAGTTATGTAGCATTCCTGAGATGTATAGGGGGATCTTTGATGACAGCAATTGAGTGATACAAAACCTGATTTCTAACAATGAGTGGAGAAGGTGGGAAACATTACCTGGCACTGTGTGGATATGAGGTGGGAAATATGTATAGGTGGAATATTGTAACATATAAAGGTAGAAATGACCACTGCAGAGCAGGACTAGCCTGAGCAATACATAGCAAACTTACTGTCTATTTTTAAATCATATTGATTGTCCTCATTCTTGTCTTCCAGTGAAAGTGAAAGCCTGAAAGTGAGAATTAATAATTACTTCCATGATCTTGTTAGTCAAAAAGGATAGCTATGAACATGTCTTATTTTGACATGCGAAGACAGAAAAGGAGCGAAGCGGGGGTGGGGGAAAAGCCAAACCCAAACCTGGTAACTGAAAATCTTCAGTGTTGTGCTACAAATACTGTGGCAGAACATTATCATTTTTAGGAAATTGTAATTGGGATTATTTGGCGGCTACTTTAGAATTATGTGGCGTTTCTTACTTTCTTCTGAGATGACAATCCTGTTTGTGTGCATGTTAGTACCTGCTGGTGCTCAGGGTGTTTGGGATTTGGCCTTCACCGTGCGTATGGAGCTTGATAAGGGTTTACCCACAAATAACAGTGCATGGTCTTAAGTTGGTCTAGTTGTTGAGATCTGTGTGACTAGTACAGTTAAACTGGGTATGAGACAAAACTGTAGACTTGCTGAGCCTGCCTTCCATTTCCACTTAGTTGACACAAAAGCAAAGCAAAACAAAAACCACAGAAACCCCCCAAAACCTCCAAACCCAATCACTTTGATATATTTTGCTTTTTTTCTTGAAGTCCTTTCTCTTTCTTTTACAATTTCACTTCTTGTTACCTCTCTGGAAACAGATCTCCATGGTGCTTTACCCGTAAGAGCATTTATAACAATCTAGGCTTTGTGTCAGACTATCTTAAAAAAAAAAAGCATGAGAAAGTTTAAAGTCAAAGGGTAGTTCTTAGCACTTAGAACAAAGGCATCTGTGTTGCTGTGCTTCTAAAACAAAGCTTGACTTATAAAATGTGATTAAAATTTCTAAGTAAATTGAGTGTTCCTTCTAAAAGAAAGAAATACAAACCCTATTTTTGTAGTAAAAAAGAAACCCGGATTTGAGATGCTGTGTTAAGTCAAGCAGACTTTGGATGCAAATTCTTAAGCCTGTTTCAGTATTTTTCCCCTGCTCTTGTCTCCCAAATGAAACCATAGCAGAAAATATGTTTCAGTCGTTAGCTTATGCAGGAGAGTGTCCTCATTAACATAAGCAATCTGCTTTTCTTAGTGTAGTGAACGTAGAGTTAAAGGAATTTAAAATGATGTCCCACTGTCATAAGTGGTGTGGTAACACAGGAATGAGATGCCCACAAATCTCCAGCTGTTCTGCAGAGTTGACATGCCATAACCATACGCTTATGAGTAAGGCATTCAAATACCTATTCCAAGACTGTATTAACCTGATTTTCTGAAAGTTTTTTAGAGGAATTTGAAACCTCTGAGGAAAAAAATTTTTGGAGTCTGTTAAACTGTAGGACAGGCTCTCCACCCCCCCACCCCCAACCCTCCATGAGTGGCAGTGGATAAGTAAAACCTTTTTTGTCATATTTTTGGCATTCATATAACTTTAAAGAAAAAGGGGGGAAATCCTTTAAAACCTGCTTTTATAGAAAGTTTTGGCTTTTTTCTAGGTACAGAAGGCGTCGGTGGTGGTGGAGAGAGAAGGCACTGGTGGCTGGCAGAGAGCAGAGACTTTGGGGTTTTTAGTTGGGGTTTTTTCATTGTGATGGGAGAGTTTTGATTTCACTTAGCTGTAGGATTTGGTCTAATGAGAAAATACAGGGAAAGGGCTCATGTTTAGATCAAACACAACTGAAATTCAGTAAGCTGCCAGCATAACGAAAGAGTTGTTTTCTTGCTCTTGAGAAACTTGTGGTGGAGTACATGGACAAGTGGAGTCCGTGTCTGCTGAACACTCGTGCTCAGGGCTGGGTAGGAGGACACATTGGAGCTACTCCAAGAAGTGAGCCTGCTGCTTCTGGCTCTGTTACTGCCTCATACCAGTGAAATAATCGGTGTACACTGTTGTATATGCAGACAGTCATGGCTGTAGGCTCTTGAGGATTTCAGCGGTGTCAGAGAGTATTTCTTTGATCAGTAAAAACTTTTTATCAGTAAAACGTTCAGATCAGTCCTCAGGCTGAATTTGCAGGTTACACATTACTACATAATTGAAATACTTTTTGCTATTGAAATAGTGCTTGACATATAGTAAGATGCATTTCTGAACTTTTAAAAAATGAGATTGAAAAATTTTTCAATGTTGAGTTCATTGTGGTAAAGAATAATGTGTTTCCATATGCTTTATTGTTTAAAGACCTGTGCAGATGGCTAGTCCTTCCACTGATCCTGTGCATGAAGCTAAGGGCAGATGTTGCAATTTGTTATCTTGACAGTAAAATGAGTGTTGAAGTCTGATTTGCTGTTTCAAGAATTAACATGGAGTGATAAGAGGTGATAAAGATCATAATCTGTGTGAAGTAACAAGGACCAGGACAGAGTTGTGTCATTTACTTTGATGCAAACAAGGCATTTGTTTGACATTGCTCTGGTAGTTCAAATGAGGTGAAACAAATGCAGAAATTCTGGGAAAGCATGTTTATAAACAAGAGTATTTACTGTAGATGTCAATTTATCACCAAGTTGTGCTAGAGACCAATATATCTTTCTTGGCTGGTTTATACCTTTATATTTGGATATTTTTACAAGAATAAAATAAAAAATGATTAGCTAAAGAGCACTATAGCTATGTAGCTTTTTTTCTTTTTACTTTCTTTTTTGAAATGTCAAGGTATTTCATGAAACGTAATCATAATGTCCTTTTGATTCCTAAGTTTCTGTTCTTATCAGTGGTTAATTAAAAAAAAATAGAAGGTGACAGTTTTGTGGCTGCTGTGGTGATGGTTTGAAAATAACAAATGCAGCCTTTTTGTTAACCAGGAAGAAGTAAAAAGAAAACCAAATTCCTGATCATGTGTAAATAATCTAAAACTGGCAGCAATTCGGACAAGAACTTCCCAAATTGTTAAGTGTGGATTACAGCCATTTGGCATGTCTTTCGCAGTTGTGCAATGTCATGTAATACAGTAGCTGGATGATTTTACCATATTTTTGGAGACTATGTAAATACTTGAAAGCTTTCATGTAGTGACTTCAGTCTTTTCAGCCTCTCAGGAAATAGTTCTATTTTTGAGTATTTGAGTGTAATTGGTGCCTGTGAAAAGCATCAAGAATCACTAAAGAAAAAAGCTCTCTGTGTTATGGATTTCTGTTCCTTAGTATCTGCAAAGCTGGTAGTGCGTTTTGGGACGTTTTCTGATTTATTTGGGCAAATGAGTGTTCTGTAGGTTGAGGGTAAAATTACAGTGTATTCTTGCTGTTGTACAAAGCTTCTATCTTTAGACTCCGAATTGAGGCTCAGAGGATTCATATATAGCTCCAAGCAAGACATAGAAGTACCCCTAGCAGGTGATTTCTAACATAACTATAACATAATTCTAATTGCTTTCTAGAGGACTCTGCCCATATCCATGCAGGAGACACCCTACACATGTCTCGGTATGGGGTTGTGAGGAAAGGAGACTTAGTTACCTAAAGTTAAACATCTGAAGTAAGCACGGTGACTATCCCCCTTGGTGTCTAGTGAGTATGACTATACAGCAGCATCCAAATCAAGTCACACACTGTAATGTGTAATAGGCAACGTGTAAATTCACGCCATTGCCTATTATGCGCTGTCTTCCATGGGTGAGTGCTCAGTAAAGGGGCAGGAGCAGTGACTGTCCTGGTTTTGAACATACTCAAACATTGTGGGCTCTGCACTTTCAACCACACCTTGGCAGTTGCTTCTTCAGACTTGCAGAGCTTTTGATGACCTCATTTTATAAACACACTTGTTAATGCCTCTGAATCACGACCGTCTGAGAACCTGTTGATGTGGAAAGGTTGCTCCATACAAGGTTTTATTCTCAATGACGTGGTTGAAAGTAGATTTTGTTTATTCAGTGTCTGTCAGTTGCCCCATGTGTTGTGAGTTATGATTAACTCCCATTTTCTGCATAGTAAAAGTTTCATTACATAATGTTTAAAGGACAATACTCGTGTAAATGAATGTTCCTCGTATTCATGGCAAAGCTGCCACTCATTTCAAAATGATCCCACTTATAAAACAATTCTAGGTATAATTAAGGAAATAGTCTTAAAAATACCTGCTCTGACAGTTTGTAATGGTTTTGTAAACTTTCACCAAAACTTGCAATTTTTTCTGGGAAAACTTGAGTAGGGCATCAGTACAGCATTTAATTTGGATCGTGTGATAGATGTGTGAAAATGCATGTTAATATAATTTTTAAAAAATAAGAAATAAAACTTGAAATAACAGATCCTAATCTGAAAAGAAAGTTTTCATGGATATTACTGAAATGAATCTGTTTCAGACTAGGTTCACTAGAACACTGAATAGTATCAGTAAATTCATCCTTTTTGCTCTGGTACAAGAAAAATCTGTGTGTGTAAGAAAAATCTGGTATAAGAAGACTCTAGTGAGTCGCTTAAAGAACTGTAGTTACTCACACATTGAGTGTTACTTTCTTCTAGAGAGAACCTAATTGTGCATTCAACCAATTTCCTTCTTTAGAGCAAAACGTTACTTTTGCAGGAGAGGCCTGGAGGGACAGACTGCAAAGGAGACGGGGAGAGCTTCCTCCGGGTTGTTTTGTTAAGATGGTTTTTCCCTTACACGACTTTCTCCTCTCTGTTGGCTCAAGGTCAGCAGTGACTTTCCTGGCTCGCTTGAAGCATGGCAGTAATGAGAACACACTTCTGGAAGTGTCTTTGTTGTCTGTTGCCCTTGGAACTAGTCCTTAAAAGGGAGTTTGTCCTTAAAAGTGCGGAGGAGCAACATTCAGCCTTAGCTAAACTGCTTTTCCTTAGGTTCGTAGTTTGCAGGATGGGAGACTGCATATGTTGCTTACGCTCTCGGAAGGTTTCTTCCCCCCATCCCCTCCCATGGTGACCTTGTGGAGGTATTTGGCTGGAGCCAGAGCTGCAGTGGTGCTGGCTGACACCTGGGGATGGAGGAGAGGCAGAGCCAAGCCCAAACTGCACATCTGTTAAAGGAGCTCTTCAGTATTGCCAACTGTAATTCCACTGGAGTTTTACAGTAATTAATACTTGGATACGTTGTCTTGAAGATTAGTTAATCCTGTCATTGTTTTAGTGCTGCTTACTAATACTGATTAAGAGGTATTAACCCTTATGCTTTTTAAGAAATGAGCAATAATAGAATTTCCACATCGGCTTGTTTTTCACAAGCATCTCTTCTGAGCCATACCTTTATGGCAAGATGGTACTAAATGTAGCTATCTGCAGTTCTACCGGGCTTTAAAAGTCCACTGTTTAATCTGAAAGGGCTTAAGGGGCCCTAAAAATACATTTGAGTTAGTCAACTTACTAATACATTTCAGGTACCTGTACCAAATATTGATTGTTTTAATTTAATTTACTTTTTAAAAGATTTCCATATTCTGAAAGCAACACTGCTTCAAATTACAAGTTCAGTTGTCAGCAGCATGAATTAATATTTTCAATCAATCTTCTTTCCTCCAGATAGTAATTTTCCAGAGCCTGCATTTTGCTGTGTTCTAAGGAAAATAAAGTTGATGCCTTATTTGGCTAAATGATAGTTGAGATTTTGTTATGTATATGGTTTGGCTACTTTTCTCTTTCTTGTGGCTCAAATTGGTTATAATGGGTCCTACACTTAATGGTTTCTAATTATTTCCCATCAGCATTTTAAGCAGTGTATCTCATGGTCTGAACGTTACATAATTAAATCAGATCTTAATAATAAATGGGATCTTAAAATGATCTAATTCATTTTTTAATAAATATGTTTAGCATTCTCATTTTAGTAATCTCATAAAGACATTAGCTTTTAATGAGGAACCAAAAATTTTTTTTGTTGGTTTGGTTTTGTTGTTCTGTTTATGTTTTTGTTGGTAAAAGTCTGTAGATTTGAATTGGGCTTTTTTTAGCTGGGATTTCTGAAAGTATCAATTTTTGTTCTTAGGATATTTTTTTTTTTTTATGAGAAGAAAATCAACACTTTTTCTGTTGTGAACAAACTTTTCTCCCGTAGTAAAAATCTGTAAATATATATAGTTGAACTAACATTTTGAAATGTTGGTTGAATTGTATTTAGTTTTTTCCAATTGTCTGGATCCACTTTCAGGAAAAAACCTGAGCACATTCTCAAAAGTCCCTTATTCAAGTGGAGTGTAACTGTCTAGCAGTCCAGAGAAACACATTCATGTGGAACCATGTCTCAATAGCAAGGCTTCAAATGTTTCAAAAGCAAACAAGCAATTATTTAAATAATAAAACAAACACCTGCTCCTTAAAAACAAACACCTACTTAAAAAAAACCCAAAGAAAATCCAACCACCCCTGCGAAAACACAAATACAAAAGCCTACTCTTTGGAAGAAAATTACATACTTCCTTAAGAGTTTGCTGACGTGCGGGATGATTCCAAGTCACCAGTTGAACAATATAATCACGTCTACAGTGTTCGCTTTAAATAAATGTGCTTTGGTGAGTGTGTTTTTTTACTGAACATGCTTTTTGTTGGTTTTAGTTTTTCTGTAGCATTCTCCTCCTTTCATCTTCTAGATTTTGAATAATTTTTTGACAAAGTATGATCTATTAAAAAAAAAGGCAAAAAGCTTAATGCATCTTGTATGTGTGACTTTTTTTAAACCTAAGAAAATTGTAAAGGATCTTGTCAAAGTTGATTTCTTTGAGTTGATCTAAAGAACTCGAGTTAAAAGCTTTTTGAAGTGCATAGCAACTCCACCACGAATTTATATGGATGGGAGATCAGAGCCATATAATAAATAGCTAGCTGCATATATATAACTTCTAAAAGCCTGCTATCTTGTCCATTAAGTAAATTTTTTTTAATTAAAAAAGCCTCTAATCAACCATGTGGTAATATTGTGGTATGATTAAGGGAAGTTTCATGTAACTAATTCATTTATTTGTCAAGGTGAACGAACACAGTTTGGCAACATGCTATTTAACTCCATCTCCGAATTGAGCTTTCTGCGTTGCAGTAATATTATTACCGTTTAATGATAGAGCTGCTGACTTAAAATTTAACTAACATGCAATTACAAAGCTTCTTGAGCAGCCTGTTCTCATCCCCGGCTCCGCTGTTAGAAACTTCCATGGATGACTGCCCCAGAGATGGCTGACACTCCGTGGTCACGGGTCACTTCAGCATCCCACGGCAAAATACTTGCGGGAGGGAGGCCCGTGTTTGTGGATTATTTCTGGAGGGAAGGATTGAATATCCTACCCCTACTCTGTTGTATCAGGGAAGACTGAAGTTTTCAAACTCACAGGCAACAGTGCAACCTTCCTCCCCACCCTCCACCGCTGCCTCCCGTGACTCTCGGCTCAGGATTTGCTTCGCTTCCCTCCTGCGTAGCTGTGGGGAAGGGTAGTGTAAGGGCATTCCCCGTCTAGGAGTAGGTGGGTGGTGAATGCAGCTTTGTGCTCCTCTGACCTGCCTCAGTGAGCTGTTTTGAGACCCATCACCCAACCAGGTACCTGTGAGGACGACAGGGCTGGTTTTCCTTCCTGCTCTGGTATCTCTGGGTCGGTGGAATGGAGGAGTGGCACAGACTCACTAAAGCGCACTGGAGGCTCGTGGCTCATCAGAAGCAAGTGTCTGGTTGCGCCTGCTCTGGCTGGAGGCACCTGGGTGTTCCAGGCAGTACCAAACACACTAAGGATGTGCTGCTAGGACAATCGCTCAAACCACCTCTGATGTCTAATGTTATGCTGCTGAACGAGATTATGTCAAGTCATATTGAAACACGAGCTGATTGTCTATGTAGTAGACATCTGAGCATTCTGTCAAATTTAGACGTCACAGAAATTCTCTTATTATATGTTTGGGGCTTGAACTGATTGCTGCAGGATATGAGAGGGAACACAATTCGTTTGAGCCCTCCTTCCAGAAACTTTAATGCTAAACTTTACTTTCCTCACTCATGACTTGAAATAGTTGTCTTTAATGCTCTCTTTGTGTGAAAAATTTATGGCAAAAGTAGTTCAGCATATGATCTCCAGTAACATACGGAATATATAATTTTGATTTAGCTCATATTGATGATGTTCCATTGACTTGTGTGAAAACAAGGAGAGGCGACAAGATGACAGTCTTTCCTTCCCTTTTTATGAATAAAGAGGATAGTTTTTCCATATGTGTTCCATACTAAACATTCTAGGCACCCCATGTTTTCTCAGCCAATGCTCAGTCCTGATTTTTTGTACATCTGAGATGGACTGCATCTTTTGTTTGTACGGAATGCAACTGACTGTACAGAAGGGGTAAGAAAATGTCTTTCTGGCAAAAATGTCCTAGAAATTGGTCTTAAAACAGGAAAGTGCTGTTTTCTATATCTATATATGTAGAGGTATCAGTGATGCATATGTATGCTTCGAAAGGTCTACTCTTCTGTTTTGCGAGTGGTGGGTGTAGCTAATGTAGGAGATGAGCATGGCCTCACTGGTGGAGTGTGCTGGTTTTGGCTGGGATAGAGGTAATTTTCTTCCCAGTAGCTGGTCTGGGGCTGTGTTTTGGATTTGTGCTGGGAACAGCGTTGATAACACGGGGATGTTTTCCTCACTGCTGAGCAGCGCTCACACGGAGCCAAGGGCTCTTCTGCTCCTCACCCCACCCCGCTGGCGGGGACACGGGGGGGCACAGGGAGCTGGGAGGGGACACAGCCGGGACAGCTGGCCCCAAATGGCTACGGGCATATTCCATACCATGAGATGCCATTCTCCGCTTATGCAGCTGGGGGGAGAAGGAAAGCGGGGATGTCTGGAGTGATGGCGTTGGTCTTCCCAAGTACCCGTCACACGCGATGGAGCCCGGCTTTCCTGGGGATGGCTCAACACCCGCCTGCCCATGGGCAGTGGTGGATGAATTCCTTGTTTGCCTTTGCTTGTGCGTGCGGCTTTTGCTTTCCTTATTAAACTGTCTTTATCTCAAGCCACGTGTTTTCTCACATTTACTCTTCCCTGAATCTCTCCCCCATCCTGATGTGGAAGGAGCGAGTGAGTGAGCAGCTGCGTGGGGCTCAGTGGCTGGCTGCGGTTAAACCACAACACAGGGCTGTGTCGGATGGTGGCAGGACAGGGCAGAGCCAGGTAAATCAGCTCCTTCTGTGGCACTGAATTGTAACTTGCTCTGTTTAGATCAAAACTCAGCAAATGAATGTTTGGGAGTGTATATGCATTTTTAGTGCTGAGCTTTTGTTACATGGTACTTCACAGGCTTCTAAGAAAACAGAAAGGGAGCCTGTAAGCAATGTCAGTTATCCCCAAGTATGTTGCAGAGTGAGTTTGCTTTTTTTGGAAGGTGATTCTGATGAATTTTAGTATTCTGTGTGTATTCAAGACAGGTTTTATTGTTCTGGCAAACTACTAGGAGGTCTGACTGCTTGAATATGCTTGAATATCAGTTAACTTTCTGAACTTAGGCACTGAACAACACGAGATTGCTGTTACGTTTTCTTTTTCTTTCTTAGCCAAATTTTGCTTCTATCATATGACAGAACTGGGAAGAAGTTACTGTTCAAACATGCTTATTTTTCTTGACAGAAAAATCTGCAAATGTACTTACGTTCCACCTTATAACATGTATATAGAATGCTTAAGGTATTTTATAATATATTTAGGAGTTTACCCTGAGGATATAGTTTATTAATAGAGCTAAAAAATGACTCAGTTGTTTCCATTAAAGATGTCTTTTGGTAAGTTTCTGATTAAAAGAAAGACAAAAAAATAGCTTTCTCAAAAAAAAATTAACATAGCAGAAATGCATGCAATTCAGCATTATGAAATGCTTAATAGCATGCAATTATTATTTTAGATACAAACCAGTTAATCTTTCAAAGGAAAGGAGTTTCCAGTTTCACATACTGGCTGCGCTTCCTGGTGTCACCAAGCAAGGTGCATGACAGCACTTCTTCCAAACAAGCAGTTCTCCTGTTAAAATGCTTAGGTCATGGCATCCAGGAAGAAATAAATTAGAGGTTAATCGCTTGTAGGTAGGAATGCTGTGTTGCAGACAATGCGTCGATCCAGTTAACTGTGGAAAAAATAAAAGAAGAAAATTAGAGTTTATGAAGTCTTTGTTTAACTTCTAGCTCAGAAAAATGTTAATTTTTCCTCTCTCGCTCTCCACAGTTTCCATTAAATGTCTTTTTCTGCCAGTGAATTCAAGGAAACTCAAACTGTTAATTAACTGTTAATAGCAAAGCTTGTAGGATGGTGTTTGTAGCATGTAAGAGTTTGTCTCAAGCTAAATGCAGGCTAAAATTTGGGAAACAGACTCACCTTAGAGATGAAATATACAGTAGTGTTAACTCCTAAGAAAAACAGGTTGATATAAAAGAAATTCTGCCTAGCTCTTAGCTGCATTAATATGAACAGGACAATTTGCTTTATGACTCCATGGGTAACTCCAAAAGTGGAAAAACAAAGCACATCTCCAACTCCGCACACACTTCATTTTCATTTTTGAGGGTTGGAGCTCTGCTGTGATAGATAAACAAAAGAAGTCCTGGGTCTCAAGGTTAGGGGCTTTTACATCAAAATAACAGATAGCAAAAGGGACAGTATATTAGTCCTGAAAATCTTTTCCTCCTTTCTCTAAGTAAATGAACACAGTCGTATTTGATTTCTCTTTACAACTTTTAAACTTGCATTGTATCTTCTCTGTGCCGATATGGCAGTGACACATTTCTGTATTTGCTCATCTTGACATCATTCAAAATTCACATGCTTCTTGAATATTAGCTCTCCTCAATTTACTTTTCATCCTTATTCTTCTGTGACCTGCTATACTTGCATCATGGTTTAACCCCAGCTAGCAACTGAGCCCCACACAGCTGCTCGCTCACATCCTCCACATTGGGATGAGGGAGAGAATTGGAAGTGTAAAAATGAGAAAACACATGGCTTGAGATAAAGACAGTTTAATAAGGAAAGCAAAAGCCACACGCACAAGCAAAGGCAAACAAGGAATTCATCTACCACTGCCCATGGGCAGGCGGGTGTTGAGCCATCCCCAGGAAAGCCGGGCTCCATTGCGTGTGACGGGTACTTGGGAAGACCAACACCATCACTCTGAACATCCCCTGCTTCCTTCTTCCCCTGGCTTTATATGCTGAGCAGACATCTCATGGTATGGAATATGCCCGTGGTCAGTGGGGCCAGCTGTCCCCGCTGTGTCCCCTCCCAGCTCCCTGTGCCCCCCCGTGTCCCCGCAGGTGGGGTGGGGTGATGAGCAGAAGAGCCCTTGGCTCCGTGTGAGCGCTGCTCAGCAGTGAGGAAAACATCCCCATGTTATCAACGCTGTTCCCAGCACAAATCCAAAACACAGCCCCAGACCAGCTACTGGGAAGAAAATTAACTCTGCCCCAGCGAAACCCAGCGCAACTTGTCGGAGCAGCTGTTGTGCTGATACTACCTTTCCCCCATCTGGAAGGCAGATGGGCTGATTCACAAAGAGCCACTATTTTTTCATGGATCAATTTTCAGAGAGTCTAAAGTGAACAACTGACAACCTTCCCAAAGATGCTGAACATGTTCATGCCTGGGCAGTGTTCCATGGAACAAGAAAAGTCTTTCAAGACTTTTATATGTTTCCTTCTCTCTATATAAGAATAGGAAGAAAGACAGACCATGGTAATTTTAAATTGGGACATTATTTTGCACCACAAATTATGCATGTGTCTCCGTATTTTTTTAATATAATTTTATTTTTTAAGACAGAAAATACTACCAAAAAGGAACAAGGAGTTACTGTCCTCTCCTAGACAACTGCAACTGTAATACTTTAAGTATTTTACACATTCAGTAAGGCTTGTGTCATATGAGAAGACTAATGCTTGTTTGTATTGACCTATGATCTCTTAGATTTTTCAGTTTTCCTGCTGGCATCTTGCTCTTTATTTAAATATTTGGGCTTTGTTGCCTGGAGAGTCACTATATCCTTGCTGTTTAAGTATGTTGAAAAACTACTTATCCTCTGTTTTCAGAAATTTTGGACAAGTACAAGATGGGCTAGAAGTACACTTAGACTTTCAAAGTTTAGTTAGCAGTGGTATGTATGCCATAGCACATCTGACATCATGTAAACTGCAAAAGAAAAAGCTCTGTGGGAGGGCAACTTGTTACTTTAAGAATCCTATTTTTAAATCAGTCGTAACAGATTGAAAAATAAAGGATTAATGGTTTTCAGGTATATTTTTTTTTGGTGAGTTAAGTGATGAGATTGTTCTCTGTCTCCTCAGACCTTGAGATTCTGTTCTAAAAGACAGCTGAGATGTGTTCCCCTTGGCAAACAGTTGTGCCGTACAAGTCTCTCTGGTGCAGTCAGTTGTTGTTTCCCTTCACATAGATTGTCTCTCTGTTGTGAGCCCTGCACCTTGTCCCAGGTAGGGTTGGCAGTATTGAGAGAAAATATCAACAGAGAGTCTGCATCTACTGCAAGCTGCTGGAAAGTGGCCCTGTAGGTCTGACAGCCCCGTTCGCAGCAAAGGATGTCACAAGAGTTGCAACACGCTGTAACTGAGGTGTGGAGCTGCTGTCTGGTATGAGCTGGCCACGCGTATTGTGTGCTTTTCACCTTTGTTCACCATCTGTCCTTGCTGGAGCTGACGTCTGCCATCTGAGGGCTGCCTCCCTGGCGTTTAATTCTCTGATTACATGCTTATGGCACCCTCAGAAAAAAAAAAAAAAAACAAACAAAAAAAAGCAAACCCCAACCCCCCCCCCCAAAAAAAAAACCAACAACCAAAAACCCCAGAAAACCCAAGACAATCGGGTGTCTTTGTATGGTACATGCTTTCATATCCCCATGGTGCTTTTGTGCGTACACCCTTACGAACAGCCTTTTGTGTGTCCAGACCCCAGATGGTTGCCTGCAGTCACAGCCTTTAGTAGAAGAATCATATTCAAATAGGCTAATGGATAATAAACTGTACTGACTTTGCTTTTTGATGTGAATGGATGTTTTCGAGTTGAAGAAACAAAAGATCTCCTGGGGAAAATTGCTGAAGATATGTATCGCTGTAAATCTTGAAGAGAGGGTGCGAGCTGAATAAATTGCAACTGCGGATTGGGTTTGCTGAGTGAACAAGCACTGCAGAAGTTGAAATTAGCACCAAGAAGATATGGTGGAATTGGTAGAATATCTTCTAAATCCTGTTTAGATTATTGCAGCTAAGTAACAGACTTTTTTGTATGTTCTGAATTCATGTAGGTCATATTTTTATATACATATACCTGGAATACTTAGCAGTTTAATGTTACTGAAACAAAATGCTTTCAAGAAGATGACTTTATAGTTGGTAGAGTATTCCCAGAAATTTGCAATGGCAATAACTGAAAACCTTTGAGGCTCTCTCCCCTCCCCTCTGCCCTTCAAATCAGGGAACAGAAAAGCGTGACACATCCTGAGGGTTTCAGGTGGAGTTTCCTGGAGTTTCAGATGTTGGTAATCAACTCAAAAAAGAATCCACATGGATATTAATCAGGCTTAAGTGGTATTTTTGAATAAGAATTCCAGGGCTGGGAAAACAAAGTTGGGGGTGGGTTTTTTTTGTTTGTTTTTTTAACATGATGAAAAATGTATTAATGTAGGTTTTTTTTAGCTTACTGAGGTGTATTGCTAAAACATGTTTTTCTAACAACTAGCAGGTTTTTTAATCTGTTTTGGGAGTAGTAATTAGCACTGGACTTTTTTTAACATAGAAGGTAAGTTTATGAAAGAATGAAATAATCGTGGAATATTATATGTATATATTAAAAAAAACCCACCTGTACAACAAAGGTGAATGTCTGGAATATGCTGGGTAACAGCAGTAGTATATTTTTATAGGATGGATGTGAATAAATCCATCTCTGATACAGTTTCCACAAGTTTTAGAAAATGCAGGATTTTTCTTCCAGAAGGAAGGCAGAGCACAGGGCAAATTCTGCCTTTTCGAAGAGAAGGATCTTTTCTGGATATACCTCTTCCTTTGTCTGATAGTTATATTTTGAAATCTTGTGGAAATTATCCACGAAGCTGTTTAGGAAAGCAGTTTTGAAACAAAGCCCAGTCTGTTTCAGTTAAAAGATTTCTGAGCACCGTGTATGAGAGACACACTATTACTTGTATTTCCAGAAATACATCGTGGGGAAATCTGGGTGACAGATCTACCCACGTTAGCTCCTCTTGACAGGGTTTGGAAGAACAGCTAACTTGCTGTGGTTTTGCACACTAGAGTTGCCTGTGGTCCAACGTGTGCATCTTGGTGCTTTCCACAAGTAATTATTTTGGGTTGTCATATTTACTTTACAAGAAAAAGGTGGGAGAAAAGGATCATTGCAGCCACTTCTTGCTAACTATAAAGTCAAAAGTTTTCCCATGGAAGGCCATGGAGACCTGTTCTCTCACTTGACTGGCTCAGTGGACAAGTGCCAATATTATAAAAAGCATCAATAATATCTAATCTAAGTTTCTTTAACATGTGTAGTAGCTGATGTTGCAGAATGAATACACAGTGACCTAATGATCCAGGGGTTGGATCAGTCATGATTAAGTCTAAATCAAGCCGAGGTGATATTGATACATTGAAGAGACTTAAGTGAGCTAATGAGGATCACCTTGCACCCCAAACTTATCAGTGTCACTGTCCTTTTGTAAAGCAAGCACAGTTAACATACTGCAGCCTCAGCAGCCTTGTATATTGACTTGGTTTGAGGTGTTCCTGTGACAACCATCGTCCCAGGCTCTATATCCATCTCTTCCTACTGAAAATTTTGTGTTTGATTTCTCTCCTGAAATGGACCTTCCTGTATTTGCATTTGATTGCTATACGGTACTCCAGGAAGTGCTATACCACTTGAAAATTAAAGCTAATGCAAAATATGATTACGTTCATCATTAGATTTCAAAGAGGAGACCACAACGCCAAAGCCTTGTGATGTGAACTGGCTGCCAGGCAGATTCTGATGGGGTTTGTGGCATTGTAATGACTTGAAAGGGTCTAATGTAGTTTCAAAGCAAGTTCTAAAAAAACACCTTTTTGTACTGGACTGCAGCAGCCAGTGGAGGTATGGGCTGTTGGAGCTTCCCAAAAAGGAACTTACTTACCTCAGAGACCATTCTCAGACAGACATTACTGTGTTGGAATTTAACTACTGGAATTTTCCCTTTAGGTTATGCAGAACCCAAAATAAGTAAGTATCATGAGTTTGGGATTGTTTTCAGTACTGTAATAACTATTGCAGTTGTCTATCAATTGATTCTATCACATCCTCTGAGATGTCCCTACCTTGTTTACTGCTGGCACAGGCCAAGTAGCCTTTGCAGTGTTTATGAAAAAAACTCTTCCCTAAAAACCTTGGACTGACTTGTTTCTGTGTTGTCAGAAATTTATGGCTATCTATGTCCAGCTAAATTTTGCACGAAGGAAAGACTTGAATACCAACTCCATGGAGGAATCAGTCACTTCAGGCAGCCCTTGAGACCATGAGCTCTGGTGAAGATAATACATGAGCAAAATGAAAAGGGACTTGAGCTGCTTTCTTCTTACCTGAGAGTATTGTGTACGTATAGTCTGACTATTTTTTTTTCCTTATCTGATGTGTTTGGGGAAAAGACTTGACTATGTTATAGGGTATGAAGTATATTGCAAGCTTTGGAAATACATCTGAGAGTGTGGGTAGCTCTGCTTTTGGATAGGTGGACTTTTGACATTTTAAAATAAGCTACTTTTGCAATGTGAAGTACTTCTGAATGTCATCCTTATTTCTCAGATGGGGCATACAGGATCTTTATCCTCTGTTTAGAATCTTTGAACTAATGAAACATTTACACAAGTGCTGATTTCTTAATCTCTGTGAGTTTTCCTCGTTGTGGTTGTAGGGGGATATACTCTAAGAAGGTAAATTCTAACTTCTGCCCAGTGGCCTGTGGGAGCAGATCTTAGTTGCAGTAGCAATTTGTCAGTTCATTAAGAAATGCATGTATCCTAGCTTCCTGATTAATAGTTTTGGTAGACTCCAAGTAGCAGTGGTAAAGTCTAAATTCACTGTTACAAATACGTGGCCAGGTCAGAATGAAAACATCCTTGTAGAGAAGCTGTCACCAGATAGTGCTTTGAGTAGTTAAAGGGACGTGTATGCTTCTGTGTTTCTCTGGATCCTTTGGTAAAATATCCAGCATTCATGGAAGCAGAGCTTTGAAACTGGAATATCTTGTGTGGGAATGTTGTGAACTTTAGACAACTACAGCTAAGGTCATGTCTTTTCATGTGGGTATCTAAAATGCATGAAAACAAAGATTTTAATCAGAGTTCTCAACTTTGGTTCTTCTATAAGAATGATGATTGTATTGCTGTACCTAAGAGAGCTGTTAAGAAATAATATGTTGCTTAAGCACCTTAAATGGAAGATACAATGCAATGAAACGTAGTTCTTTACAACCCATAAATCTTAGTTGTGTATTTGTCCTGTCTTGTGGGCTTCAAGGTGGGCTTTGTCCATAACACTCCATTCTGCTGATAACCTTTTGTTTGTGGTCTCGTTCAGCTCTCCCTTCTGCCCTTATCTGGAGCTTGCCCAAAACTCAGAGCTGCATTCAGGCCTGCATCCAAACAGGAAGAATTCCAGGGATGTAGATGCACAGGACACAGAAGCAGTGCCTAAACGGTCTTTTGTTGCGAGCTCCTTCTGCCTGTGCTGCGGGGCAGCTCTGGCCCAAATGCCGGGCGGCTGCAGAGCAGCTCAGCCTGGGCTGTCAGCACAGCAGCTCAGCCTGGTATAAAAAACAGAGAAGAGGTTGCTACCCCGAGTATAGCGATGCCCAGAAACTGGGGTGGGTAAAGTAATAGTGAATTGATGTTATGTAGATAGATGGCAGGATCAGGCCGCAGTACTTGCTGCATGTGTGTAGGAAATGTTTCATAACTACTTTTGAGTGGCATTGAGGGTGGGTGAAGGTTCATCGTGCGGTAAGCGAGGAACTTGCCTTGAAGGTGAGTGTGTGTGGGAAGAACAAACTTGGGCCATTAATACTTTTCGGTCTGTTACAACTTCAAACTATGATTCTGATGTGTGATACAAGTAGAAAGCGGATTACTGCCTTCTCTCTCTTGATCTAAATCAACTTTCTTTTCCGTCATCTTTTTTTCTTAACTGCACTTACTCTTTCACGGGCAGGAGCGGGCAGCTTTCACTGTCAACTGCCTGCCCAGCAATTTCAAGCAGATAGGAGAGGCAGGAGGTTTCTCACCTGCCCCTCACCACCTCACCGATGCTGGTGGTGTTTCCCAGTCATGTAGAGAAATGTGTATTATTCTTAAGGTTTCCTTTCTGGCTGTAATTTTTATTTCATGAGGTAAATCAAACCAGCAGAAGACTTGGGGAATCTGAGTAATGCACAGTGCTTATGAGACAGCCTGTGTTCTGCCCTTCGTCGTGCGCAGCTCCAGGAACTGTATCAAATGGTTCATTTTGTTGATTTTGTGTCACAGAGTTTATCCTGAAAACTTCGTATTGTTCTACAAATGCGTGCCTCCTCCTCAGCTCCCCGGGTATTGTATGAGGTCAGCTCAAAAGAACTGGCTGTATCTACCTATACCATGCACAAAATCTGTTTTAAAATCATGTTAATATTTTAAAATGTGGTTGTTTCATATTCTTTTAATGAGCCCTGTGGAGAGGTATATAAATTCTCATCCATATACAAATAGCATGTTCTAGCTCTCATTAATCAAAATGACACTTTCTATACCCTCAAGTGTTTTCACATTTGCACATGAAGTGTGTTCCCAAAACTCAGTGCTGCCTGATTGATCTCTGCATTGTTCAGTTTTCAGACCTATATGTCTAATGCTGGCTGAAAAGATACAAAGGTTCACTTCTGATGTGACTTCTTTAATTTGCTTTTGTAGAATTACTATTACAAACCGTGTAGAAAGTCTTTCCAAGTTCGCTTTTTGCATTGAGCTTGGCATAGGCATGAAGGACCACATCCCATCTTACACTGGAAAGCATACTGCTTACTGCCAAAAAAAGTGTTAGGAGACACTGCTGCTTTGGGGAAGTGTGTAAGAGAAAGACGTCTGTTAAGAACTGAGGAAAAGAAAGCAAAACATCCTTCAGGGCACAGGCTTCCCTGCTTACTCTGTTCAAACAATGCCCATTCTAGGGCTCCTGTCCCAAATGAGTGCCATGGAACAGGTATTAGCCAGTGCGCACATCCAAGAAGAGGAGGATTTAAATTCAGCAACTTGTCTGCTAGCAAAGAGTACAGGCGACTTAACTAACTTCAAGACTTACATGTGTATATATAAACCAGACAAAGACAGCCTGAGTGAATGGGAAGCAGTAGGAATCCTTTTCTAGGCTTAAAGGACTGTGGAACATATAGAAAACTCCCCCTCATCCTTAGTTTTCTATATACTGTACTTTCACCAGTTATCCCCAAAGCTGGGGGCTATATGCACGGCCTGGAGAGGAACTTGAATTTAGTGCTCTTTTCTAAAATATTTCTGTAGGGTTCTGGAATGTCTGACCCCAGGAGTCATCTCTAGGTCCCCACAGAAGGGGTGCTGCCATTATCTGACACTTTTCCTGCCCACATGGCATGTGTGAAACACACCACCAGTTTTACTGCAGCTTGTGCTGAGGATTTCTTGACTGAAGACTCTCAAAGAATTTGCAGAATTTCCTCTGGTTTGTTTTTTTTTTTTTTTTTTTTTATGGTCTAAGCGTGGGTATTTCTGTTGTCTGGCTCAGTTCTTTGCTAAAAGCCTGTCTGCAGATTTTAGTAAAAGATTTAGTAAAAGCAAAATAATGTAGAAATAAACATCACCATGAAAGAGCATGTGAGTGTGTGTGTAGATCTTGCCTCCTCTATCCCAGGAAGTCTAAATCAGAGGTAGAACAGAAGAAATTGAGGAAAAATACTTACTGGTGTAAGTTCTTTGCCTTTGTATGTTTTTCTGGACTTTTTCTGCAAGAGGCAGTTATTTTATGCCACCTTTATGTGCTGTGAAGTCTCCACGAGGGGTGAATCATGTTTTGGGGTGCATCCATGCCGTGCGAGGGGAAGCGGCACCTGATGTCTCCCAAGCACTGCGTGAGAGGGAAAGCGCGGCATCTCTGTAAACCCATGCTGCTGTTCTTGCTGGCGGGGATTTAGAGCCAGAGATTATTAGGATTAAAAAACACAGACTTTCGGGTTGGTATTTACTGATGCTAACAAGGGAAGCGCTCACCTCTTGGTTTGTAACCTGGGCTGGTTTGACAGGACTTGCCTTGCCCGTGGCCTCCTAGGAGGCTGGAAGCTCACCTAGGAGCGTGGGTTTGGGTTTGGCGTCCGAAAGCGTGATCGGAGCTTCCCCTGCGTGTCCGCGGCCCGCAGCCATCTGGCGGTGCCCCCCGCCCGCCCCCGCCGCCTGCCCCTCGCCCCGGTGCGGCCCTGCCTGGGCTCCGCTGCCCCGAACCCCGGGGCCGGCTGGGGGTGCGACCCTGCCGCGCTCCGCTGCTCCATCGCACGGCGGGAGCAGCCCGGCTGGCAGCGCGCCCGGCCTGGTCCCGCCGCTTCCCCTTCAGCCAGGCAGGCGGGAGGCGACCGGTCGGGGGGGCCTTCTCCGGGGGAGCCGCCAGCCCCCCCGGCCGCCACACCGGGCCGTGCCGCCGGAGGAAAGTTCTCAGGTGCCCGAGGGCGTGTTCCACGCGTGGGGGAGCAGGTCGGGGTCCCGGGGCGGCCCGGCCCGTGTGCCGCTCTGCGCCCGGGGGGGGGGGCCGGGCCGGGCCGGGGCGGGGGGAAGGGGCGTCGCCATCTGTTGTTAATTCCCGGTCATTGGATTAGTAACCCGCGGTGATGAGATCAGCGGGATCGGCTTTCGCGAGGGGGTACGGCGCTGGCCGCGCTCCCCCGCTGCGCCGGCTCTCGCATGAGGCGGCGGCGGGCGGCCCAGGGGGAGGCAGCGCGCACAAAGCCCGGTAGCCGCCACAGGCCGCCTCAGCGCCGGCACCGGGCGCCGGGCGGGGCTCCCGCGCGGCCCGGCCCAGCGGAGCGGAGCGGGACTGCGCCGCCCCGAGCCCCGGAGCCGCCCGAACCCCCACCCCCCGGGCGCGGCGCCCGCCTCGGTGCCGGGCCGCGGCGCCTCCCGGCTCCCCCCCGCCTCCCCGGGGCCGCGGCCCGCCCTGGCGCGGCGGCAGTCGCTGGGAGGCGGCGGCGGGGATCGGCCTGCGGCGGGGCAGCGCAGGGGGCACCGGGCGAGCCGCGGCGGCCGGGCTGCCCGGGGTGTGCGCTCGCCGTTCGCCTCGCTCCCCCTGGCTTCCCCTTCTGCTCGCGTAACGGATCGGTAGAGGCGCTTCGAGGGGGCTTATGGTAAGTTTGCGGTGGGTGGGCGCTTCTGTTCGTGGGAATCCTGGTCTGTTGCACGATGTGGAGAGGCGAGTTCGGGTTTGTTGCCGTTTGTTTTAAATAGTGCCGGTTTCCAAGCTGGCGTTGAAAGAAATGCACTTTCTGAACCGTTTTCTGTTCTATAGCGAGATGTGTTACAGTCGAAAATTAGTTTTCTGAGCTACGGAAGAGCGTTATTTCTAGATGTTAAATAGCTAGGGGCTTGCGTTTTTTACGAACCGAGTTTATTTGACTTTGCGCTGGTGAAAGCAAAGCCTCGCACCCGACGATTGCCACAAGCTAGTCAGTATTTCGCAGCGGGTGCTCGGTGCTCTTCCGGGCACTAAAAGCCGAGACCCCCGGCCCACTGTTCAGACGGGATCTGCGATACTAAACTCTCTTCCCAGCGAGGGTGGGAGGCAGGCAGAACCTTTGTCAAGTCCCGCCGGAATTTACATGCGAGCCTTGAGCTGCAACAAAGAAAGGTATTGACCGAATTAAGCCCTCACGTTACTTCCGAAGCCCCGCAGCCGGGCTCGCTGCCGCCGGGCCACGCTGTGCCGGGCGGGGCGGGAGCGCTGCCCCGGCGTCCCGCGCCCGGCTGAGGGGAGCGGCCGGTGTGGCGGCCCCGCGCTGCTGTTCCTCTGTGCCGGGGGCTTGGCGGCCGGGCCGCTACGGGGGGGTAAAGCGTCCTGTGCGGGGAGGTGGCCCGCCGCATTGCCTCCCCGGTGGCGGGGCCGTGCGGGTGGTTTCGCGGAGCTCTGCTGCCCTCCCGGCGCCAGGCCCCCCCCGCCCCGGCTCCGCCTCGGGAGAGCTCGTCCGCCGGGGGGAGCCGGCCCCGCGGAGCTGCCTCCGGGCTTGTGGCTGAGGCGGCCCGGCCTGTGCAGCGTCTCCCAAAGGATGCTACATTTTTAATGTTGTTTCTGTAACGAAAGGAGCCTGTCAGGGACGCGAATATCAAATTGCCGGTAGATAATCTGGTGCTGCTGACAGCAGTGCCAGATACCGTGCGGCCTCGTAACAACAAGCGGAAGTTTTATGACTGGCCTTGGTATGGACGTCTGGTTTTCTCGGTAGCTATCTGCCTCGGTGTCTTGCTGCTGCCTCTGGATGTCCTTGGGTGACCGTCCTGTGCCTCAGTGTCCCTGCCAGGGCCGAAGGGAGGCCCAGTGTCACAAGGATGGTGAAACTTCGCCGCCCGGTGCCTTGCGGAGGCCCCCATGGTGGTGTTGCTCTGGGAGCACGAACGGGCGCTGCGAGGCTGGGCGCCCTGTGCTCCCACCAGCACCGTCCCACCGCCGTCCTCCCGGCCTTCTGCCTGCCCTTGGAAATGTCACCTCAGCCAGCTTTGAAACACCAGGCTTGCTGTTCGACAGGCTTTGGGAGTAATAAAGCACTACCACCTTTTTGCAAGGAGCTTTTCAGTCCTGTGAGATATCTGGGTTGTTTTCCTAGAAGCATAAAAACCCATAGTGAAGTACTAATTGAATATCTTGCTTCTTTAAAGAACCTGAACTTCCGATTTTTGGTTTGACCAAATTATAGTCATCTTTATGACTCACGTTTGTGCAGCATAGGTATTTCTGACTGATGGGCCATCTCTCCTGCGACTCTGCAAGCAGCAGCTCGTTAACTTGTCAGGCTTCATTGTTGCTGTGTAAACTTCAGTAATGGATTCTCCATGTACCAAGAAAGGTTGAGCAAGCTATTTTTGTCTCGTTTTCCTTCAGTCACTGTTTGCCCCTCTTCTGTGTATAGGTCACTGTCCTCTTTGTGGGGAAGCAGAGTGATTTTCACAGTGGCACTCCGTGCCGTGTTGCAGGACTCTGTGTGATGGTTACTTTGAGCTGGCTTTTTTACATCAAGACAGCTGGAGGCTTTTCCTTTGGGCAGCTGTTTTGCCTATACATTTCAGGCATAGTGACAGCAATCAAGGAGGAAAGCAGAGCATAGTTTTCCGAGATGTTAATTGTTAAAAATACTTGGCTAAAGTGATTAGCAACATCATGTTAGATACTCAGCTGTCCCATCCCTGTAATTCTTCTTGGCTAGGAAGGGGGAGGCATAAAGAGGGATGCCTTTACCAGATTCAGGTTCTGTAAGCCATGCTGCATTTTAGCTGTCTTCTCTTTTTAGCCTGCTTGGCTGTGCACTACTGCTGCACTGACATCCTTTACTGTGTTCTTTTTTTGCTGGGGCAACATCACCTCAGTGTAAATTTGAGGCTTTCAGAGTGCTTCCAGGCATAGTAAATCCCAGCCTGAATAATGGTAATGCAGAGCAGCCCTGATACTCGCTTCCATCTCCTCCCTCAGTTAGTGAGGACAAATGCACTCCTTAATAGAATATGGTTGTAAAGGAAACCTAGATGTATTTTCTTTTTAGCAGGTTTCCCAGGATAGAGGTTTGATGTAAATGTTGCTGGGCTACATAAATCCTGGCTGAAGGCCAAGGCAAGACTGGTGGAAGTGAGGAGTGGTGCCTGGTATCATGGGGGTGCCTACCTTGCTGACACTATCTAGGAAGTGAACCTGGGCTGGTGGCTTGAGCAGCGAAGGGCTCCATGCTGTCAGAACTCTGTTCAGATGGGTGCCACTAACTGAGCATTGTCTGGCTGAGCTACCTTAGTCCAGTAGGCAACTTGAGGCTAGTGAAGATATAGGCCATGTATGTTGTCCTGGGGACTTGGAAGCATTTGGTAAACCAGCATAGATCCATTTACTGTGATGAAGGCAATGCTTAAGGCTGCCCATTGAACAGTAAACCAATTTTTTGAAGTCAAAACTCAATGTAAGGTGGCTATGCGTAGCTATATATTTGCTAATAATTCTGGAAGTTAGTGTTGTCGGTCTTAACTGTTTGAAAATAAACATGTGCTGTGGATTGAAACTTGCAAGACCAGATAGCTGCCTCACCCACACGTATTTTTCATGGGATCGTGTACATGCTAGTGAATCTGCGTCACTCCCTGCAGCACACACATCCTTCAGGGGCGGCTTTAAGCTGTCTTTATAACGTGCAATTTAGGCAGCTGAAGACTCTGTTAGCTGATGTACGGTTGTGCTGCAGGATAAGATGTTAATGCATCATGCACTTCTTGGGAGAGTAGTTTATGTCTTCAGACTTCTTTAACTGTATTCAGCTTATCCTCAGGTCATTTGTGGGGGTGGGTTGTTAGGGGCATTTTGCTTATTTGCTTTTTGCTTTGAAAAGGTACGTGTGGATCACTAACTTGGCCGGTAGACCATGTCCTGCAAATAAAATATAGGTTGCCACTCCGAAAGAGCTGAATCCAGAGTTTACTGATAATGAACAATCAACTGTTGTTCTTTGAGAAAGCTGTTTTATTACGCTATCCAAGCTACTGTTGCTTGAAGACAGCTGTGTACTTGACCTGTGCTCTGGCCAGTATTTGTAATGGTGTATGCTATCTGAATGTAGCTGTAAGGTGATGTCTGGTATGATGTCAGGAAATGCCTTTGTTTTGCCTCAGCTGCTTGTACTGCTTCACAGCCCACAGTCCTTCAGATTGTATGGTGATAAAATTGGCTTTGGGGTTTTTGGTGTTGGTGGTTTTTTTTGTATTTGGAAAGCTGACAGTATAATCTGTAGCATTCACGACCCATCAGGGAAAAATCCTTGCCCGGAAGAGTTTTATTTCTAAAGCAAATCTTAAAGAGAACAGTGTGCCTCAGTAGCCTTGGTGGCAGCGTAGAAAAATGCATCAAAGAGGAGAGCAAGAAAATGTGGCTTATGTTTTTGGGAGCAGCGCTGTATAAGAGAGCTGTGCTCACAGGGTGCCATGACTTCGAGCTAGGAACTGCAGTTGCAATTTAACTGGCAATATTTGATTGAAACCTGATGGCTCTATTTTGGCTGCCTCTGCTCTGTTAAAGACTGGGCCTGCCCATCAGGGGTGCTGGGCAGAGCTTGCAACTTCCCTTCCTTTGGCTCTTTTTCCACCAAAAATGGAGTAGTGACAGGTACTAGCCTATTTAAATTTATGTGTGTGTATATTTATATTTTTCTGTGTGTGGGGGGGTTTTTTTAATGGATGTTGCCTTTGCCTCAGAGGCCAGTGCAGTGCAGTTCTTAATTTGTGTAGCAGTTGAAATGCAGAAATTTGACATAATTTGCTGCACTTTGGCCATAGGGAAGGAGCACATGAGGGAGAGTTTTTATCTGTTTTTTCCCTTGGTAAGAGCAAGGCACCTGGGCTAAACATGGGTGCTCAGCTGTCACCTGAGTCTGTTCATACCGAAGTAATTTGAACTTAGAGCAATGCTGAGCAGTATTTTGTATAATTTTTTGCTTCTCTCTGCTTATTTTTGGGTTGAACATCAGGGAGTAATCCTGCTCATGCCTGGTGTCAGATGACAAGTTTTATTGTGTTGTACTGCAGAGTGTGGGTGACTTAGCAACTTTATCTTTGAGGATTTGTCGGAGAGTGAAGTGACAAGTAAGCTTTGGTGTGCAGCATGAAGCGCAGCAATGTATGAAATCCATCTTTGAGCTGATTGCAGACTAATTCTTTCAGGGCCATACAGCAGACTCCTTAGTTGAGTTTGCTTTCTTGATTTAAATATGTGCATTTTCAAAAGCTTGTTCTAATACTGCCTTTCTTATTTTACCGTATCACCAAAGTCTAGTGTGCACTTGTCTTCTGTTAAGACGGGGTTGTCCCTTTCTATTCTAACAGTTTCTAAAGAACATGTAGCAAAGGGATTTTGAGAGAGAGAGACGTTGCCTGTGTTTATGCTGTCTTGTCAGAGGAATGAGGATTTCCTTCCTGCAGAACCAGGTCCATGCTCTGGGACCTAACCAGGGTCTGAACTGCAGTAGCTCTGTCTCTGAAACCTCCCAGTGGTGGGGGCACCTGCCGAGCTTCTGCAGAAGCGGGTGGGCTGGGCAGCCTGGAACTCCTCTATCTTGCAGCTGCAGTAAGGATTGCTGACTTGCACTTTGCTGTTGTATTTCTTTAGTAGTTTTTCATCTTGGTACCTGAATATAGCAAAGCTCCGTGTGAGGGGGAGAAAGTGAGGCTGGTACGGAGAGATCATTCAAGCTCCTTTTACACCTAGCAGCAGCAGCTACCTCATGTGACTTTCAGTTGTTCTGTGGTTAGACCACGATGTTCACTTGTCTGAGCAAGGCTGTTTCCACTTTTTTTTTTTTTTAATTCAGTAGCTTTTGTTAAAAATGGTGTTTCTTGAGCATTTAAAAATCAACGTGGTTAAATTGCTCTTGCAAGGGGGCATTAATCATGCAAGAGTACTTGCATAGCTTTAGGCTTGGAAAAAGGTGGAATTCTTCAGAACTGCTGCAAGGTTTATGTACTCAATTGTCATTTAATTTTAACTGGTTCTCATACACCTCTCATCAGTGAATGCAAACCCAAATTGCCTCCAGTGGAAGGATACAATTTTTTGTCTTCATTAGACATTGGAGGCTGTAATTCTAAAAGAAAACCTTGTTGCACAAAGTATTTATGTCAGTGATACATTTCATACTGAGAATGTGTTGTCTACAGAGATCCCAAAGTCATAATTGTAGGCATAGTCATGATCTATGTATTTGGTTTTCTTGTTTTTCTTTAAGAATATTCTGAAAAGTAGTTTTACGAGGGAAGGACAAAAATGGCTTGGAAGAAAGTTGACTGTTGTTGCCTTTGAACACTGAACCAATTCTCCAATATCTTGAGCTTATTTCCTAGTTCAAGAAACAATTTTATGTTGAAGCCACACAAAATTAAACAATAAATGCACACGAGGACTGTATTAGTTCACAAGTGAAAATGTGCTGTGACAGTCAAACCTAACTATAGCCAAGGAAATAGTTGGACTAAGTGTAAGGTAAAGGAATTTTGAATTCGGACCTTTAACTCTCTTGTAAGTTACTAGCTAAATTATAAAAGGTTTCTTGTTTTGAGAATTGCTTTAAGGGTAGCTTGGACATACAGAATAGTCTGGGGGCCAGTACTGATACTGTTGAAACTTTTTGTTTTCCAAGTTAAACATCTTGGACTCCATTTCCAGAATAAGCTCTGCGATGTTCCTCACCAGAGGCTGTCATGTTCTTTTGGCAGTAGAATCATTGTAGTGTTTTGAAGTGAAAGGTTGCTTTAAAATAAAGTTCAAGTATTGATTTGTTGATACTAGTATTCCTTGCTCGGTGATGTCATTACATACATTTTGTAGTGTATCCTGTGTTTAACTTCATCAACGTGAATTGTTGTCTCAAGTTGAAAATGATCCCAAAATTTACTGTAGCTAATCTGGGGATTTAAGAGTTAAGATTGAAACCTGGTCTTTATGGCATTGTTTGTGTTGTATTATTTACTTTTTTAGCTGAGACAGTTGAGGTTAAAAAAAGCCTATTAAAATTGACTTTTAACTACTCCATTTGTTTGGTTATCTTAAAAGTTTATGCTTATTTAACTGGTAAAAAGATGTAGACATTTTTTTCAGATTTCTGTAACATATTTGCATGGAGAATTGAGTATCTATTCCCTGTGGTTTATCACTAGTCTGCTTGGACTTGAGGATGTTGGTGTGATACTAGAACATGCTGAACTCTTTCCAGGCCTTGGGAATATTTTGGGACTTCAGCTAGTTCGCTTGGGCAGGGCCATTATTTTATCCTTTGCATAGGAAAGACGCAGCAGCAGCACACCCTTCGGGCATGCATTAAACCTGAGACGGTTTATTAATAAATTTAATTCTGACCTTTGATAGTTTCATCTCGTGCTTTAGCAGCATCCCTGTCTGTGGGGTACAGCAGCTAGGTGGTTATTTTGGGGGTGTGACCCTGCAAGGAGGTTTAGGTACATTATGTCATCTTGCTTTCATAAGTTGATGCAGCATAAGCAACACAAAATACTGTTTTCCCTGTTGTTGAAAACTGTTGTCAGGCATGTCAGAGATGACAGAAGTTGTTTGAACTAAAGATGATGATACATCAAAGTGTATAAGAGATGGCAAACATTGCCATCCTGATGTTATTTTGACTGTGTTGCTGCATATTAGTATTACACCTGGTTTGTGCCAGCAATTGACTGTGTCCCTGCATTTCGGTATTGTCAGTCTCTGATGCTGTTAACATCTGGTTAATGCTTACTGTAATATTCTCACTTCTAACTCAGTGTACTGATTGTTCACTAAATATTTATATAGTCCTTTGGTTTTGATGTTGCAAGATAAAAAGGGTGTGTTTTCTATCATCTTTTGTATTCAAAGGCAAGTAATGCATTGAGGCTGCTGATTATTTAAAACGATTAAAACATAACATAAAGAAGTTCCTTTGTACTTTGGTCAGTGCTGACGTAACCGTTTCCAGTAGTCTAGAGAATCTTACCCCTAGTTCACTCATGGCTTGTTTAGACTGAGATGCAGTGATCACCTACCAAAGATGTGGGAATGTGCTCAGGAAGGATTTGTTACAACATGTATCGTATCTTATCCTTTGAGGTTTAAATATAACAAGATATATTAAACAAGCATGAGCATGAGACCTGGAATATGTACTGGTGGTTCTTAAGTTTCTTAATGTTCATATTAATGATATTTGAAGCAAAATGCGTGGGTGGAGGGAAGGAGGAGAGGCTCACCTGTGCGATAATTCTCCTGGTAGCCATGTACTGAAGGTAGCCATGTACTGAAGCGTGGGTGTAGCAGGAGGAGGGGAGGAACATTCAACAGCACAAATTCTTGGAGGCACATCTGGAGAAAAGGTGATTAGTTTGTCAAAGGGAGTAAGCTTCAGTATTCATCAGGATTTAAAAAAGAAATGAGGAGTGAAAATAGACTTCATAGGCAGAGTACATGAATGAAAGTGTCAGAGTTGCTGCAGGATAGTTCTGTGATGCTCAAACTCCTGTGAGGAGTCAGCACTGATGTGCTAACTTACCTTGCCTCAGCTCAGTAAGCTGCCGTGGGCTGGATGGGAGAAAGTCCATGAGGCTGCTGCCTTGAATTCCTGTCTAGGGATACAGTGGTCTTTCAGTTTACAATTATTTTTTTTTCTTCCCTCAGTGAGCCACCTACAGCATTGATAATTGGCTTGCATTTCCTACTCTTAGACCCTGTAACAAGAATCAACAGCTTATTTTTACTCAAATACACCTCTTTCTAGCAATGTTGAATGATAGTGCAAGAGAAGAAAAAAATCAATACGTGCCAGGCGGCCATCACAGTTGAACTGCTGGAAGAAGATACCAAAGGGAAATTCAAGCTGAAATGTATCAGCACACCAGGGACTCAAGGGTGACTGGTGAGCTTAGCTCTTACTGCTGTATTCCATCCACATCCTGCTAATAGAGGACGTTGGAGCAGGATGTCTTAATGAATACAGAAGCCAACCCTCTCCTTTTACTCCCTTTATTTTTAGATTTTGTTTTCCCTGTGGTAAAAAAGTTTGGAACTTGGGGGAGCTATTTCCAAGGCTGGGCAGAAATCTCACTTAGTAGTGAGAATGCTGCCTGCTACACAATTATTTGGGAGATAAGAGGGGTCTTATTCTCTTTCCCTGTAGCTAGAGGTTGCTGTGATTGATTGATTGTTGGTGTAACCTTATTCCAGTGTGTGGAGGCCTGACATCCTGTTTGCTTCTGCAAATGGATGAAGATGCTGAATTAATACAGAAGTGTTTTTCTTTTCATTTTGGCTGTTGGAAAGACTGGGAAAACCACTGCTGAAATCGGGCGTCTAAATTTGGATGCCTGAATTAGCAATCAGGAAGCATAGTAGTGAGTGTAGTAAGCTGCTCAGTTCCTCCGGAGGACTGCTGGCAGTATAGACAACTTGAGCACTTAACTCATGCAGGCATCTCTGCACCCATTGTGAAAAATGTGTGTGGGATGCTTCCTCTGGATATCCTTACAGCAAGACATAGCTGACATTTTAATACAGCTTTCATCACAGAGTTCCCACTGAAGTGGTCTTCACAAGGGACTTTTTGCTTGTACATTTTTTTAAATCTGAATATTTGCATATAGTGGGTTTTGCTTCCACAGCTGTTCTGTATTTGGTTTCCTAAGTGGTAAGAAATGTGGTATGCTGAAATCAAAGCTGTATAAATATAATTGTAAGGGAAAATTCAAGCGGTTACTGTGTTACAGCAAAGTTGTGTGGGTTGATGGTCTTGGTAGTATTCAGTTCTTGTATTTAGGTCTCTTCTGGTGCAAGAAGAATTTTTTATTACATGTAACAATTAGCTTTTGAAATAAAGGGGATTGTCTTTCATTTTAATCATTCTGCCTCTAATAGCAGGGAAGAAAAGTCATTGTTTTGTAAGAGTCCCAACTCTCTCCTCAATGTTTTCTAGAATGACGTTTTAATTGAATTTTATATTTATGGGGCTTTTTCATGGGTTTATACCTGTTCCTCTACTGTATATTAATTGGTTTTATTTTTAAAGAGTGTAAGCTTCTGTCCTGCTCATCTTACCAAGCACAAATTCAGTAAACAATTTTTTTGTGAAGAGAATTATTACTTCCATTGGTCATTTTTAATGTGTAATTCTAATAATCAGCTACACTTCTCTTGTTAACATGAAGCATTATATACTTACCTCATATCCAGTATGTGAATAGCTTGTAAATAAATAACAAAAGTAGATTTAAATTTCATGCCTGTACTTAGCAAAACTAATGGATGGTAATCAGCGTAATGGCTGGTGATAGATTGTACTGTGCCAGCAGGGGAACTTGGGCCCAGAAAAAGAAACAGATCCGGAGTGACTGGAGACTGGTTGGTGAACATATTCTTCTCCAGGTGCTTTCTTAATTCCTTCAATTAACTTGATTAAGCAGCTTAGTTTAAATAAGCAGAATTGGTGAATTGGAAGTTCTCCCATGAAGTATTTTCCCATTGCCTTAGGAATTAATTCCTTTAATATCTTGCTTGTGTAAAGCAGGCAGCCTTGGTTGCTCCTCTGTCTTGCACAGACATGAGATGGTGTCTGCTTAGTATGGGAGGCACATGCAGGAGTGTTTGTTTTTCTTTTTCCCCTTTCTGCGGTTGGATCTAGGCAGAAGTCATAAATCACGGTGATTTCTGCACAGTGCAATTGAATGGAGACTGACTGTCTTATTTTTTAATAGTATTGAAAGTTCCCTGCTACTTAGATCACTATGAATCCTTTGTCAACAGAGAAGAGTGTACCCTCTTCCCTTTGCCTGTTCCTCTGCTTTTGAGCTGTGTTTTGTAGTGCAAGGTTAGCTCAGAATGCCCTCCTCTGATAGCTGAGCTGGTGTATCTATGGTAGAGCACGGCTAAAGCAGCGCCTGAGAAGTTTATACATGGGAGTTTTTGTTCAAGAGCGCTGTCTGCTGTGTTCCAGTTACAGCACTTTAAGGTGTATTTTTTCTCATTGCTCTTGGGTGTTTGTGTTGGTTGCCGCTGTTGCATGGTTCAACAAGTATTTTTCCTCCTACACACCCACCAGTTAAGTGGCTGCTCTTGTATTCTTCTGACTGCCATTTTAAGGCACAGGTTCCCAAGCAAGGGAATTGCTCTTGGGGACCACTTTGGAATATAATTAAATTTCCTAAATTGTACTACCACCAGTGTCCCCACCAGGTATGCTGGTACATCTCCTTTCCTACCCAAATGCTTTATCTTCACAGCGTGTGTCATTAGATAAGGACTAGGGATAGGGACGTTAGGGAAGTTGGATGGTAGCACAGGGTTCCTGTTCATCTCTCTGCATTCCTTGAGGATGTCTTCTGCCTTTCCTGTAAGGATGGTGGTTATGTTTTAGTATCTTATACCTCTCAGAGCACAGAAAAGTGGCCTCAGATGGAACCAATTTCTCTATCCCGCAGACCCTGATGGTGCTGGGGAGCCCACCATTAGTAACTACTGCAGCACAAAAAGGCTTGACGTCTGGGTGCTGCGGTAGCCTGGAGCTCATCTCTCATGTTTTCAGCTGCTGGCCCAACAAATTTTTGATTTTCAAATTATAGGTCTTTCAATCTGGTTCTGGCTTGCCCTGCAAGTAAGAATATGCCCTCAGTTCCACTGGTACATGGCCACAGGTTATTTTGAACCATTTTCTGAATAAATACTTGTATTTCTGCAGTATATAAAGTTGCAATGTCTTGGATAGATTGTCCTTAAATCCATGCAGTAGCTTCAGAAATTGAGATGTGTTTATAACTGGCTTTTTTTTCTTTTGAGGATTTCAGAGAGGACCCTGACACTACTTCTACTTATTGTCCTCCCCTTCATTGTACCGTGTTAATCAAAAGTGATGACATGTTTTGATAGTTACTGGTGAGTCTAGATTGGGATTGAAACAGCTGTCTGCTACCTAATGAAAGATGGTGGTTGAGTGTGCTTCCATGATTTTTCTCTTTCCAGTAGTGTCAGGTGTGCTGCACTGGCTCTAAAAGCCTGTGTTGTGGGGTTGGAGGCAAATGTCTTAAAAGGCTACTAAAAAAAATGGGGAAAATTAGTGTTTTCAGTAGTCTTCATCTATGCATCAGTTTCCTCCCCTTTCTTTATGTTGATTATGAGTGGAACATTAAATAAATCAGTCTTTTGGTTCTGGAAGTGTATGAGATTAATTTCTTCCTTTTTTTTTTTTTCTCTTCTCTCCTCTAATTTTGGACAAGATTCACTTTTATGTCCATTGCAAAAATGGGCATTTACTGACCTTAATCTTATTTCAGTGATGAGCTCATCTGCATCATAGAATCTAAATTTAGTCAGGCAGATCCCACCTGTGGGGGCTGGCTAATATTTGCAGCTGACTTCTATAATTTGGAAACAAGTGGTCTCGGCATACGCACAAAGTGGAATTGAAGTGGGCCAGTGCTTGTGGAGAAAACAGGAGCAGCATCTACTGGTGATTAGTTGCAACGATGAGGCCTCTGGAGCAGGTTCAAGAAGGCTCACATGGAAAAGAGCTCTGAAGGTGGGGGAGAGTCAAAGCCTTAATTCTTAAGAAGAAGGGGAAACCCAACAGGGACCCGCAAATGAGGCCTTTCCTTCTGTTATGCAATGGGGTGAGTTTGGTGTAGAATCTTGTGGTGATGATTAATGAAAGCTGGTTAGCTTTTATAAACCAGTCTTGCCTGGTTGTAATTATTTTGGGGATGTTTCAGCTTTTTGTGAACAGTTGAGTCCTAATATGAGAGCAGGCTTAAGTCCATCTGGAAGGCTGTATGATTTCAGCAGGACATGTGTGGTTTCCCAGTATTGAAGAAGCTGATAATGGGATATACAGGGGAGGGAAGAGGAGAAGGGGTGAAAAGGAGAGGGAGACTGGAAAGACCGGGTTTGTAACAGAAAGCCCTTTGCCATAAATCTGTGATGAAGATGATACACAGGGCAATTGAAAATACCTGTTATTCATTCCTTCCCTCACTGTGGAGGAAGATCTCTGTCAGTGAGCGAGATTCTTGAGGTTGAAGTGTTAATAAACTTCAGGATTTTAATGCTCCATTTAACTTTTGTACTGCGTAAATTACTTTCTTCAAACTTATCTCTATTTTTGATCTCTTTTCTGTAAATTGTAACAGAGTTAATGATAAATATAAAAATGCACAACTCGGATTTCTAGTATCTTTAGATACTTTTTTTTTTTTTTTTGAACCTGTGGGCCAAAGGGCTTGCTTTCCTCAACCAAAACAGTTTGTAGTGTCCATGCAGTATCCAACACAGTTTTACATTCAAAAGAGTGGTCCAGTTTGTATGTGACTTCCAAGTCTTTTGTAATAGTAAACCATAGTTTGCTTGATAAATACAAATTTGCATTTATGCTCTTGTGAATACGTTGGTTAGATGTTAAATGGTTCTGGAAGGATCTTCATATTAATCACCTCAGTTCTACCCTGCCTGTGCTGTTCTTGACGATGTGGCAAAGCTCTGATAAAGTTGAAAAAAGAATAATTTTCACAGTATTTGTTTGGGAATGCAGGCTGTATTGAGTGTGTTAGGGGGTTTATAACTTAGTGGAAAATGATTAGTTTTCCTAGAGGTAGTCCCTTACTTTTAAAGACATTTCTAAATGTTACTTTTATTCTTTACTATGTGGGAAATCAAGGTGGTCTGTATATCCCAATGCTATCTAGGGTTTCACTTGTTTTTCTAGAATTAAAACCTAACTTTTTTATTAAAAAAAAACCCAAAAAAACAAACTGTTGATGGAGCTCAGCTTGTATTTACTGATGTGCTTTCTTTTTGTGTATAATGCTGCTGATCCAAATTTAGACTGAACATATAATTCTCCAGGGCAAAGCAGGGGCTTGCCTGAGTGTTGGAGAATTTGTCTGGCAAATTTAGAAGATGTCTTGAAGATTCCCCCCCCCCCCGCACCCCCCCCCCCCCCAATATCAAATATGGAGGTTTTGTGCAAAGATTAATCAGAGTATGCTCATTCTAATACAGCTTTTGTAAGACTTCCAGAATGTGATGCTAGTAATTTTATTTTGGTGACAGTACACCTGGAGATTAAGTACCAATCTCTTTTTATTCCTGTCAACACTTGCATCCTGGCACAGTTTTCTTCCAAATAACTTTCAGGTTTTTTTCCTTTCACCCAGTGCATTACAGAATGAAATATAATTAGTAATTAATTGTTACAAATAAACTGCTGCTTGAAAGGAAATCATCTTTGAAAGTCTGTTTAGCAGTGGGAACTAAAGTGTGAAGTTATTTTGAGAAATACCGGCCTTGCGTTTCAGTTTACAGATGATAGTCTGTGTTGAGACTCCTGGAGGCAGGCACAAAGCTGATTTATTTTTATCCATACCTCTATTAGGAAGTCTAGCGTATGTTCTTTAAAGTACTTCCCTGTGGTCAAAAATACGTGAAATTGTTGGCACTTGTAAAATGAAATTCTTCTAGGATGTACACTGTTAGGGCAGTAGTAAAGAGATGTAAATACTACTCAAAGCAGCAGCTTCCTTCAGCATGGCTTTTCCTAGTTGGAGGCCCTCTCTGATTTGAACACTGGAAACAGTCTGGGGTATTTTTTCTCTGTAGAGCAGTATTTGTTTGAAAAGGCAGCCTTTCTGCTTAATCTGGCTCTAGGACAATGAAAGATCCAGAAAGAAAATAACACTCCAGATAGCTATTGGTGACAGCCAACGTGGCTTCACTAAGGTCAAATTGTACCTGACAAGTTTGGTGGCCTTCTATGATGGGGTTACAACATTGGTTGTTAAGGTAAGAGCAACTGACGTCATCTACCTGGACTTGTGCAGAGCCTTTCACGCTGTCCTGTGTGACATCCTTGTCTCTGAACTGCAGAGACATGGATTTGAGGGATGGACCACTCAGTGGATAAGGAATTGGCTGGTTGGTCACTCTCAGACAGTTGCAGTCAGTGGCTTGATGACCAAGTGGAGACCAGTGAAGACTGGTGCTCCTCAGGGGTTGGTATCAGGACTGGCATGTATAACATCTTTGTCATCGGCACGGTCGTTGGGATTAAGCGCACCCTTAGCGAGTTTGATGAGGACATCAAGCTGTGTGGTGCAGTTGGCATGCTGGAGGGAAGGGATGCCTTCCAGAGGGAGCTTGACAGGCTTGAGAGGTGGACCTGGGCGAACCTGATGAAGTTCAACAAAGCCAAGTTCAAGGTCCTGCACACGGGTCGGGGCAATCCCAAGCACAGACACAGGCTGGGCAGAGAATGGACTGGGAGCAGCCCTGAGGACAAGGACTTGGGGGTGTTGGCTGATGAGAAGCTGAGCATGACCTGGCAATGGGCATTCACTGCCCAGAAAGCCAACTGTATCCTGGGCAAGGATCAGGTCGAGGGAGGGGATTCTCCCCCTCTACTCCGCTCTCGTGAGACCCCCCTGCAGTGCTGCCTTCAGCTCTGGGGCCCCCAACGTAACAAGGACATGGGCCTGTTGGAGCGAGTCCAGAGGAGGCCACGAAGATGGTCAGAGGCTGGAGCACCTCTCCTAGGAAGACAGGCTGAGAGAATTGGAGTTCTTCAGCCTGAAGAAGAGAAGGCTCTGAGGACATCTCATGGCAGCCTCCCAGTACCTAAAGGGGCCCGCAGGAAAGCTGGGGAGGGACTTCTGACAAGGGCATGGAGTGACAGGACGAGGGGGAATGGCTGGAAGCGGGCAGATTTAGATTAGATGCTAGGAAGTTTTTTCCTGTGAGGGTGGTGAGACACTGGCACAGGTCGCCCAGAGCAGCTGTGGGTGCCCCATCCCTGGCAGTGCCCAAGGCCAGGCTGGACGGGGCTTGGAGCAACCTGATCTGGTGGAAGGTGTCCCTGCCCATGGCAGGGGGGCTGGGAATGGATGATCTTGAAGGTCCCTGCCAACCCAACTGTTCTATGATTCACTACTGAGACCCAAAGTGTCTCGTATCTTCAGGAGAAGTCACAGACTCTTGATCTGAGGATATAACTGCCTGTAAATCTTTAACTCCTTAAAGCCCTGTGGCCTTTTGCAGCCTCTCTCCTGCATCACTATGTGCCCTACATATTAAATTAATAGTAAACACAAATGAAAATGCTACTGTGTAAAATGGGAGAGCTTTTATGTGCAAAAGGAAAATCAGTTACATTGCTTAGAGCTCAGGCAATTTGTTTCATGGTACTGCTTTCTCAATCATCCCCGCTTGTCTGGGCAGTTGTTATCTGCTGATAGATGGGTTTTAGTAGAGGCACGTGTTTAAGGCAGATGAAATTCATTGGTGTTGCTTAAATGTGTTGAGTTTTTGTTGATAAAACATTTATTTCCTTATTTAACAGGAAGTTGGTTTATTTTCTTGTTAGCACTCAAAATCTGTATATAACTTAATTTGTGTCGCCTCATCTGGGAAATACAAAATAATCTCCACAATTTGAATTTGTGATGATGCTTCCTTAACTTATGTAAAGTGTGTTTACTTTATTTCTGTTCTTTAAAAACAGACACTTTAGAAACTTCAGGACTAACAGAGCATTCCTTCCTGAATTTGTGTCTTGTGGCTGACTTGCTGTGAAATCTTTAGGACACTTTGCCTGCAGTTACAGCTCTGATAGTAGCTCATTCTCTTCTGGGTTCCTTGGTGAGATGTGAACTCATGGTCCAGCCTGGTCTTCCATGTGGTTACTTCCAAGATGTCTGTCCTCTCCCCAGCTGCCTCTCACTGCTGTTCTGTCAGATTTGTCTGATGATGGCTATTGACTGAAGTAGTTAAGGGGGAAGGTTTAGGAGGGACGCAGATGGTGTGATTGTGTAAGCCTATTTTCCTGTAAAACAAAAGAATATGCTTTGTTCAGGATCAAACTTGTTCTCATGTATTAATCTCCTACATGTTTGTGCAAGTACAATGGCTGGGTTTCCTCCAACCCTGCCCTCCCCCTCTCCCAATGCAATCCTGAGTGGAGGAAATGGGCCTGAGCCCCGCATGTGTTAGTGGCTTCCGTACAGCAGATCACCCACGGTTTGTCCAAGACAGCCTATTTGGGCATCTCTTCTGCATCAGTCTATTCAGCTCGCTGTAGGGGGAAGAATGTCTTCAACTCTTGTCTGTTGTGTTTGGCCAGAGGCACAGTATGGGTTTTTTTGTCACTGGAGTTTGGAAGCGCTGTTGGAAGTACTCAAGTCATCCAGGTCGGATCAGGAACTGCCTCTAATGGGCTGCTTCAGCTGGAGCATGCCCACTGGCCATGAAAGCATCTGACAGGTATTGTCTGTATACTGCCAATTCAAATGAGAATTAAACAAAGACTTAGAAGCAAAAGAAGAAGGCAAAAGCATCCTGGCCGTTCCAGACGCATTGCAAATTTTAAGTCATTAGTGAATGTCTTATTTATAGTGAGGCAAAGCACTGGAAACATCCAGTGCAAAATGTATAGACAGTTCCACTCTCACAGTGCCCATCTGTTGTAGAGTCTGGTAAGTCCACAACAGCCTTGTGATGCTTTAGGTGCCTGCAGAGCTGCTATTAGTGGATGTTCCTCCCTACCCCCATCCTCATCATGATACTGCCCCTAGAAAACCAGTTGTTACCTAGGGTCCATCATGATGTATAAGGACTCACCAGGCTTGGAAAACGTTGATGCACATAATATACTAAGACTGAAGCTTGAGCGAAGGGGGCAGATTTTCACTGGAACACGTTATTACAGTTTCTCCAGTTGCAGTAAAGTTCTGGTGAACGATGGTGTCAAGCTAAAGGAGCTCCTGATCTGACTGTCACTTTCTAACATCTTTGGACCTTCCTTCCTGCTTGTGGATCATCTCTGGCACATTCCCTGGGATTTGCTGCTGGCTAGACTGAGGAATGATGTTTTCCAGGAGTCTTATCTTTCATCTGTGGCATTGTAACTTATTTTAAAGGCCAGCCGGCTCTACTGTACATTACAGCAAAAGGAATCACATCAAAAGAATGGTTGTGAGAAGTATTTGGCCGCAGCTGAGGTCATTGTTTAACGAATGTTCTGGTTTTGAAATTGAATCTGTATGGGTATTGATCCTTTACAAAGCTGTAAAGGTAAAATGTAAAATTAATTGTCTAAAAAAAAAAAAGTGTTAGGCTGGTGAAAAGTAGTAATGACTGGAGAGAAATTACAATATTAAAACAATTATTCCTTGGGCTTTAAATCTCATGTGGTCTGACACTTATTGGTAGTACTTGATGAATCACAGCTGAGTAGAAATGTAAAATGGCAAATGATCCTGTAAAATCCAAAATGGAGTTGAAAACATAATTCTCAATTTAATGTTAAGCCTTTTTTCATGTGTTGATTTGCTCTTTTAATATAAACTTGGTACTTGAATGTTCAAAATGGCTATGTCAGCCATTCGGGAAAGACAGGAAGGTATTCACTGTAACAGAAGGGTGAAAGATGAATTGATTTTGTGCCAGAAGGGTGAGGAAGATGTAAGCAGAAGCTCCTGACTACTGAATTTAGATACCAAGTTCAGCTGTGCCCCTTAGGGCAACTTGAAGCAACTGTGGAAATTTACTCCAGGGTTTGGGCTGGTGCCTAAATAGATATTTCTTTCAGCTTTCTTTTCTTTTATTTTTTCCCCCTCTCTTTCCTTATGCCAGAGCAAGTGTTTACATGACTGCCTGATGCCCCAGATCAGAGGGCTTATCCACCTGAAAATAACCTGGCAAAATAAAATACTACACTTCCTTTAGTTTTCTGAGGCAGACCCATCTCGAGGCCATTTGAATGCAGGTGGCTGCAAGACAAAAGGGAAAAATGAATAGGAAGGGGTGGTAGAAGGGATGTAGCAGCTTGAACATCTGTAAGTTTATGGTAATTGTGGAATCACATGGGTATTCCTGTTAAATACCCTGAAAAGAAAGTGAATGTTTCCTTTCAGTAAGGAATGTTCCTGTTCTTAAAAAGTACTAGCGTAGTAAAAAAAGTAATTTTTTATTGTATTATGTTGTTATATTGTTTTTTTGAATTACACTGCTGTATTCTAACTGAAAAGTAAGTATGTAAAAAAAAAAAAACAAAAAAAAAAAAAAAACAAAAAAAAAACCAAAAACACAACAACAACAAAACAAAAAAAACACACCCAAAACCCTGTTTACAGAATTGAAGTGGTTTATTGTCATCTTTCACATTTCTACAGAATATAAATGTTTGCATCTAAACCCAACTTTCATTACCGGAGAGGCAAATTCCAGAAACACATGCAGAGAGGTGGAAGGCATCAAACAAGCCCAAACCCTCAAATCAGCTCAATTCCAAGTACAGTGGATGAAAGCATTTAAAAATACACATTTTGCTGTATTAATAGCTACGCAAGATTCTTTCTGAATTCTTCATCATATGACTAAGGTGCTTCTAACTAGTGGTACAGATGGTGTGGTATTTCAGATTATTCTAATTCCAAGCAGCTAAATGCACAGTCTATTTTAATAACAAGCTTATCTTGAATTGTGAAACAATTACATTTTTTTAACATTACAAAACAAGTTACTCTTTATGGAGGAATGTCCTTGGGATTTTCAGGAATTGAAGAAGTCATGACTTACATGTGGGATGAACAATGCAGCAGTTAAATGTCATTTGCTCAGTGTGCATGCAGCATAACATTTTATCTGTAGCACAGGACAGTTCAGGGTATCCAAGCATTTTTGACTTTTTGCATTGTTACTGTATATTCCCAATTTGACAAAGAAAGCCAACATTGTTCAAAATGGGCAGTAAATCAACAGTGTCAGATACCAGGATCTATAGTTGAATCCAAGCTGGCCAATCTTTTTTGGGTGCCAAAAATGTGCTTAATTTATTGTCACTCTCAAAACAGTGCTGTCGTTATGCAGCTGCTTGCACACTGGGAATGCAGTTGATAGACATTGGGCTTCATGCCTTTGTCTGGGTGGAGGTAAAAGGCCTTGTTCCTGAACTTCTAAACCCTTCTTCATCAACTTGCCCAGCTCAGCAGAGCTGCTGTTTTTCTTCTTTCTAATGCTTCTATAGAGATGATAGGACTAGGGTTAAATTTAAAGTACTCGGACACTTAGGGTACTGGTTCTGTTCAGATATCTGGGGAAAAAAACTGGTTTGGTGCCCGTGGAGAAGATGCTTTGATTCAGAGCTTCCCGTTGCAATTCTGTTAAGAGTTCAGGAGCCCTTGCTTGCTGGTGAAAAGCCCAGGTCAGCAGAGGCGGTGGCAGTGAAGTCTGGCTGCAGGAAGGAAGAAACCCAACAAGGGTCAATAGCAAAAGGTGGGAACTGCTGTGGGAAAGTTTGAAATGCTGGCAGGTAGAGGCATCCCCTTCCTTGCTTTTTCTGATAGACAATTTCACCAATCAGTGTTGTTGATTGGGACTCACCTGGCTGGTTCTTACTTTTTTTGGTAACTGTCAATTTAGGAGAATGAACCTAAGCCTTAGCATGTTCTTACTGCAGTTTTTGAGTTGCGTTTATGTGGTGTCATTTCTCATGGGTGATTTTCAAGCTTTCTGCATGTCTAGCTCATAATCCAGAGGGAAATACAACTATGAATTCTGAAAGCTGACTTGCAAAAAGCATGTTTCTTTTATCGGCAGTTATGTTCTACTGATGTCAACCTACCGAGTTGTTAAAAAATGCACCCTGTTTAATTACAGCAAAATGATGTCCCAGCAACCCTTTCTCTGGTAAGTTTAATTTGTGGTTTTATTGTGAAAAATTTCCTTACATATTTTGGCAGTCTGCGTGAGGACACTGCTGAGCGACGTTGACACACTTCTCGTGTTTGGAGCTGGCTTGCTCTTGTACAGTACATGTAGTCTAATCATCATACCCTGACAAAGCGTGACATGAATGTGGAACTGTGTGACAGAAATAATTTAGGTTACAAAAGCTTAACAGTCTTCTCAACCAGAGATTTCTAGTTGCTGAAGGAGTGTACTAATGTGGTGGTTGTTCTCTTCCTGTCAAAATACTACTTTGTTTTCTACACAGGGATAACTGATGAAATTTAGTGTTTCAGTTGTAGTCACTGAACAGGTATAAGGGAGAGGTCATATATTAAGCCAGATTGAAATATTTTCTTATTTGCCAATTCCTGTAGTGGTTTGAAATGACTGGAAGTGCAAAGCTTTGGGAAGACCTTTGAAGCAAAACTATACAGTGAAAATGCATGTTCTTTTAATTTCAGAATATTTGTGTGCCTAGTGAGAGGGTACAGGCAAGGAAATTTAAGTTTCTCCAAGTAGTATAAGATTACAAAAAGTCACGGCAGTTGAATGGTGGTGCTGTGCTTTGCAAGTTTTTATTAATTGAGGAGATGGTAAGAAGGTTTTACAACCAACTGTTTCAGCAAATAGGTTGAATACTACATAATCCGAAATGAGTAACCTGTTCTTTCAGGTTGACCCACAGCTTTTCCTGTGTGGTGTAGCCATCCAGTCCCGCAGACAGGGAGCTGGTTTGGGGTACCTTTGCCAGATCTGTCACTCTGCTTCCCTTTGTGAGCGTGTACTCAGCTTTCCCAGCAGCCCCCCACGCACAGTAGTTGCGCAGCTGGGAGAGGCTGCCTGGAGATCCTGGCAGCAATGGTGTGTGACCAAGGCTTCTGTGTTGGGGGTCTGATGGGATGTAGGGAGGGGGTGTTTGCCAGTGGAGATTGGCTGGGTCCTGATAAGCTGCATTCCTGCTCCAGCAGTTTCTGGTGAGGAGAAGGACAAGGTGATGCTTCTGCCATTCCTTGCTTCAGTGTGGGTCTCTGCCATCTGCTTGGTGTGAATGGACAGGAAGCAGACAAGGAAAGGGAATAGCTGATCTTGGCTTTGAGACAGGCTGCTCCTGCGAGAATCCAACGGGACTGTTATGAGCTGCCAGGAGGGTGTTCTGCATGAGTCGCTCACATTAATGTTGCATGGATTGCGAGCTGGAGGCATGTGTTTCAACCTCTCACTGCCTCCTCCTACAAAGTTTTCATGTCAACTGCTACTCAGAACCAGCAGTCAGAGCCGTCAGATCACAGCCAGCACAGGGTTACACCTTTTTTTGCTGTACTGGTACAAATGATTAAAAACGGTGCCTTTTTTTTTTTTTTTTTTTTTTTGTTATTTACTTGTTCAAGTCTGGTGATACTTGAATGAGATCAGTAAGGCTATAGTTGGCCTTCTAGTAGAAGCTGAAATAACTACCAGCTACACAGAACTAGGATGCAAGAGAGTATAATATGATGGGTGGGAGAAAGTATTTGATGAAAGGTAGCTTTTGAGCTGTTCTGCTGCTTAGCAACTGCCATGTCTTGAATGCATTGGTAACTGTAAGATTTTTACACTATTATTCCGTCCTATGTCCATACAAAGCTATTTGGCAAAGCATCACATTATATAATTAAATGACATGGTAATGTCCATGTATGAAGAAAGACCTAACTGTAAGATGCAGTTTCAAACCAAAGTACTTACTGAGCACATCCCAGAGCAAAGGCACAGCGGCGTGTGTATCAAGGTACTTATAATGATGCATTTTACTCCTCTGTATTACTGGTCTATCTATTATCAGCCTATTCGTTACAGTTTGGGGCACATTAGGAGGAATGTCTGTGGCTTGCCAAGTGAGTCACTTTAGTGTTTATAATCTCTTGGTGATTTGCCAGGCAAATGTCTGTGCCAAGTTTAGTTCCTCATGTGATGAGGAAGTGATACAGGAGGATGAACCGAGGACTTCCCCGGCCATCTCCCCTCAGCATTGACAGTAATGTGGCAGTTGTCTTGTGCTTTAAAGAGTAAATTTTAAAAGGCATGTAGAGCTAAATCTCATAGAGAAATCATCGAGGTTCCTTTGGAACATCTGACATTTTCCCTTTTCATATCTCCCTTTCAAGCTCAAATAAGCACCTTTTAAAAAGGAATGACCCAATCCCAAGCACGTGTTCTTCTAGGAGAGCTTGCTTACTGATGATGTTTACTCCCTGGTATTTCCCTGTGTGTATATTAACATCATTATTTCATTTCCCTCAGGGTGGTTTAGTGTGGAATAAAGTACTGAACTTGCTTCAGTGGGCCAAATTTGCCATAGTATCTTTGAAACAGCCCATGAGTGCCTCTGCAGTAGTGGAAATGGCAAGTGTCAACTTTAACGTAATTACTGATTAAACTTTCAGATCACTTTTACATGGTTTGGAAAGAAGGATGGGGGATTGTTCAGGCTAATCTTGTGGGAAGCTCCTGTGGATTGCTCTGAAGCCTTCTGTAGGCATGATATGAGGGGCTTGGGGGCTTATGTTTAATTTTGATTTTTGAAGATTAAAATTAGGTGTAAAGAGGTGGTTGTTTTATGCTCAGGTGTGAGCATATACCCATATGGGACCAGCCACCAGAAAATAATATTTTTATATAGTAACTGTCACATGGCTTTGCAAATCAACTTTTAACTTTCTTTTAACTTTCTTTTTTTTGGCAAAAAAGCTTTCATGTAACATAGGGGTTGTTTCATTTCTGTATTTAATACACGCAGAAAAAACTTTACATGGTGTTGGCCATTGTAAGTAATATAAGAGCTTCATTCACTTCTAAAACATAGTTGGATGGTAAATTTTACAGGTATTTTTTTCCTAGATTACTCTTTTTATTTCCTTCCCTTCTGAGTGTATGTTGCTTACTTCTTTCAGAAATGATCTTTGCAGTGGGACAGGATGTCTGGGGTAGAAGTTCTTTAAAAGGAAGAATGTAGACCTGTGACTTAACAAGTAAAGTCTTGCAAGATGTATGTTGCAAGACTTTGCAATGCCTATGTCTGCTGGTTTGTGCTTTATGAAAACCAGCTCTCACCTAGGCTCTTCAGGCTTTTGGGAGTTTGGTGACTTTTGCTGCTGCTTGAAACACTCCATTGCTCTGTCAGTAAATGAGCAGAGTCGGTCAGCTCAGCTAGATAGGAGCATTCCTGGACCTGGCACTTACTTTGCTAGAAGACAGAAGTATGTCTGCTGCTGCAGATACTTTACTTGGTCCCATGTCAATCATCCACTCATTTTTTTGGGACTTTGCCTTAATTTTTATTCCTTCAGTACTTTTAGACGTTCTTGGCTTCCCTTTATGTTTTACCTGAGCTCTAAAATGTGAAGGAATTCAATTTATCCAGGCTGTAAAAACTCTTTCATGGGTGTTTTTGACCATTTCCAGCTAAATTATCATGTTTGTCTATGGAAGCACAGAAATAATACATTTCAAAATCATGTTTTCATCTTGGTGTGTCTTACTGTGTTCCCATCCTCCTCATCAGCGTAATAGTGAAATATAGAAAACGTGGGTTAGCCTGCTGTCCAGTAGCATGAAGAACATACCCAGCTGTAGTAGCTGCCTATTACAGAAATCTGCCAAAAACCTGAAACTGCCTTTCTTCATTTGTCCTTCCATGGCTCCTCTTCCCACTTTTTTTTTTTTTTTAGCTTCTTTATAAAAAAAACCCCAAAAACCTAAAGCTTGATGAATTTATTTTTGTTTTTATGTAAGAACAGGATAGGTTAAAAGGAAACACTAAAATTTTGCAGCCATTTGCTGTCAGCCGCATTTATTTTAATAACAGCGGAGAAGCTGAAGCCCTCTGCCAGGACCCAGGGAAGAGAACAGCTAGGAATAAAAGGAGATTCCGACATAGTGCTTATTCCTGAGGCTATGAAACAAAAGCATAAGTGAAAGTGAAGCTATGGCTGAACGTAAACTTTATCACTGTTGCTGGGGATTAGCATATGCCTTCTTCAGGCCTGCTGTGAACTTGGCCAGACAAAATAGGTGGAAGGGCAGAAGGTGGGGGGGAATGTCTGCATCCTATTATGAATGGGAGGAAATGACTGTCTGCACTCTGGGCGCTGGTGGGCTCGGCGTCCTGTGGGCAGGCTCGTCAGCGCTGAGGGATACTGAACAAAAACTGGTGAATTGTCAGCTTTGGTGTTTAAAATAATTACTAAGGATGAGAAGAAGTTCTTTAAAAATATGCTGTGGGTTTTCTGTTGGCTTTCTTAAACTAACTGGAAACTTTCTGCTTTCTTTCAGGAGCATTTTTTCTCTGAAAACATTGCTGCTAAAAAGCTCCAAACAGGAGAAGTAAATCCAGTCAGCTTGTCAGGGCACTGGCTCAGTGTAAAAGTGCTTTCATGAGGTAACGTTGGGCCAAAGTCAACTTTTCTTTCTCCTTTGTCAGTCTGCAGCCAAGCAATGGGCCAGAAAATCTCAGGGAGCATAAAGTCTGTGGATGTGAGGGAGCCCCCTTATAGGCCTGTCAAACGAGAGCTGAGAGGCCCGGATTTTTGCAAGCCAGCACGACTGGACATGCTGTTGGATATGCCCCCTGCCAAGCTGGAGGTCCAGTATAAGCATGCTTGGAACAATGAAGATCGCTCCTTAAATATATTTGTAAAGGAAGATGATAAACTGACTTTTCATAGACACCCAGTTGCCCAAAGCACAGATTGCATCCGGGGCAAAGTCGGCTACACGAGAGGCCTGCATGTCTGGCAAATCCACTGGCCCACGAGGCAACGGGGAACTCATGCTGTGGTGGGGGTCTCCACAGCCGAAGCTCCGCTGCACTCGGTGGGATACACGTCGTTGGTTGGTAGCAATAGTGAATCGTGGGGCTGGGATCTGGGACGCAACAAACTCTACCACAATTGTAAAAACCAGCCTGGGGTCACGTATCCTGTCTTTTTGGAACCGGATGAGTCTTTTGTACTCCCAGACTCCCTGCTGGTGGTTTTGGATATGGATGAAGGGACGCTTAGCTTCATGGTAGATGGACAATATCTTGGAGTGGCCTTCAGGGGACTAAAAGGGAAAAAACTTTACCCCATAGTCAGTGCAGTTTGGGGGCACTGTGAAATTACAATGAGATACATCAATGGACTTGACCGTAAGTGTTAGCATGTTTCTTCACTACGCTGTCTTTCAACTTTTGTCATGTAGGATTTTTTTTTCTTTATCTTTTTGTTGTGATTGTGCTGGGGGGGAGTGGACTGTCCACTGTGTGTAGATTGCATCCCATAGTTACAGCCCATAAGTACTATCTATCAGATGTGTCTTATAATGATGACATAGATTGTATCAAAATATCTTCCCCTTGTGCCAAGCAGAGTGTCAAGAAATCTGTGTCTATAGACAGCGAGCAAGCTGAGAAAAAAGATCTTGAGAAACTTCTTGAGTATATTTAACAGAACAGTTTACTGGAGGATGTGTTTTAAATCTGTGGTTTTCAAATAGGATTTGTGGATCTTATAAAAATTTCCTGTAGCAGTGGGAACTCTTACATGGTGTGCATAAACATACCTGAATTCAGGCCAGTAGGCTTTCTTTCCATAGTTGCCTTGCCAGGACCCTCAGAAGCAGCTGTGGATCCCCAAGAATCTGGGAGCTCAGGTCAAGTATTGTTTTCAGCAGTTTGCCTGAAAGAGAGCTCTGTTCCTTAGTTCGTTTCAGAAGGTGCTCCCTCAGGAGCGTTTTCCTCTCCAGAAATATCAGGTTTTGGATAAGCATTAGCTATTTTTGATCTAAAGGAGTAATATCCCATTAAATCGTTCTGGAGTAAGGAACAGCATGTTGTTGCTGTGACCTTGAAGTAGTAGCCCACCAGAAGATGAGTTGCAGAACTGGGTCTTGGCTGGTTATGCTTGCTGCTGGGGTGAAGATGTGTGCTCTGCTGGGTCCACACACGGCACAGCGTGTGTTCGGTCACGCACAGTTACTTACCTACAGCCAGCTCATCGGCTGCTGTCAACTGGGAAGTGGAAGGCAGAACGAGGTAGTAAGTGGAACTTTGTTCCTGTTTTAAGACTGTATTTCTGAGCTGTAGGAGGAAAGAGGAATATAAACACACAGATTTAACAAAAAGAGATGACTAAACTAAATTTTTGTGGGTTTGGGGCTTTATGAATGAAACTTGGTCTTGTATGCTTGATATTACTCTCTTTTTACAACACCTGACTTTCAGTTACTGATTTCTGAAAGAATTTACTATTCTTTTCAATTAGGACGGGGAGGTCTAATTTTTTTTCTGTCAAGAATTAAATCTCTGCTCATTAGCCTTACACCTGACATACAAAGTAGAAACGTAATTAAATAGCTTGACCCTGTTTAAGATTGCCTTTTTGTAAACATCTGTAATAAGCACTGGGGCAAAAAGTCTTTTTCTACAGAAGCCCTGCAGGTTATTACAGCCAGATGCTAAATGGCAGCTTCCTGAAGTGCTTTCATACAGGGGAATATCAGAGGATCATTAAGTATTTTGCAATTACACAGACACTGCAAAGAGTGCTGTGCTGACAGCTTTTTTTTTTTTTTTTTTTTTTTTTGGGGGGGGTGTGGTAGGGGAGAGATACTTCTGCAAAGTGAATATTTGTGTGCGAAAGCAGGTTTTATAATACTGGGAATATCTGCCAAGCTAAGCAAAGTACAGCTCTGCTTGATCCACCACATCCACACAAGGAATCGTTCTGCATTCCTTTTGTAGCCTTCGCAGGGTGGCTCAAGGGACCTCTAGAAAGATGAAAATGCAGGAGGAGGATGTGAATTGAGTTTGGTAGAAATTACAGAATAAAAGGGGCTAAGTAGGGAAGGATAGCTGTGGTCTGTGAGATGGCAGAGAGAAAAATTCCCATCCGGTTTCTCGTGGGATAATTTTGCTGGAAGAGGCAGGATAGCTTCCTAAACTATCCCTGAGAAAGTCAAAGCTTTTTTTTTTTTTTTTTATTCTTCTTTTTATTCCCCCCCCCCCCCCCCCCGAACCCATGGCTAAAAGTAAACTTGTGAACTAACTTTTATGTAGGCCTGAGTGTTAGTGTGATTATGTGAAGAGGAAGTTTAAAGCCACTTTGCCATGGGGCAGTTTGACATCCTGGAATCACATCATTTGTTATCACATGTTCACTGATCCATTACTGTTCTGTAACAAAAACAGCATTCAAGAAACCAAAGTAGCTTGTTCAGCTGGTGCTTTAAAGCAAACACTTCTGTTCTCTGCTAAAAGTGTTTCTATCCAGCCAGCCCTTGTGTAGCTATGCAAGTTTGGTCATGGCACTCCTCATGTTTGCTCTCATAGCATGTAATATTACAGGTTTTTATAATTGTTCTTGTGAAAATTGGAGTAGATCTTGAGGAACAGTGAGACACTCATGTTGCATTCACAAATTCAAATACATTTGAACATATGCATGTGTGGTTTTCTGTTTTTTTCTTCTTTTGCTTTATAACCTTAAAAATTCTCCCTCTTCCCCTGCCTCCCTTCTTCCCTGGTAGTGTCTCATACTGCTGATTGCAGCTTTTAGTAGATCTGGCAATAGTAACTTAGCTGTTTGTGAAACTATGCTGTGAAACAGTGACTTGTAACTTGCTATTTAGTGACTGATTGTTACTGCTCAGAATGCATACACCACAGCTTGCAATGGTTGTTTATGTGGTGTCTTACAGAGCAAATGGAGACCTTGACTGCAGGGATTTCTAGTATTTTCAGTACTTGCTGTTTAAATTCAGAGACCTCTGAATACTTGAAAGGCCTGTGTAATTCAGTCGCCTGGCAAAGAGTGAAAGACTTGCAGGAATGGAAGAGAGGAAGGATCAAATGATGGGCTTGTGCAGCTGCAGTGAACTTAAACATATGTTGTGGCGGTATAGAGATGATGCAGACTTTGAAGTATGTTAATTACTGCATAGATGGCAGAATCCTGGAAGGGTAATGCTGCAGGTCAAAGACTAAGAACCTGTGTGCCCTCTGGACTCTGGGTACTGCTCCTAGAATAATGCTGCAGTTAAAATCAGTTGTAGCTCTTCCAGCTGTATCTGTTAACCAGAATATTCTGCTTCAGAAGCCACTTTGAGCATCATGTGATGATGTGCTGTGACTCACAAGAGTTTTTCACTCAAATTTGAGAGAGTCAGAGTTGCAAATACTTGTCAGGGTTTGGGAGGAAGGTGGGGGAAGAGGATGAGGAGTGCTTACCATAAGTACATTGAGTTCTTCCCAGGACAAACTTCTTTGATCAAATGCTATCAGTATTTAGCATGCTGATGCTTGCCCAGCACTGAAGTTTTACGGAATTTTACATCAGGCTTCTGACACATTGCCTGTTGCAAAAATTAAACCCAAATAAAATAAGTGCAGCATATGTTATTTTTCAGATGCTCTTTTTGTCACAGTACACACATGTTTAAAAAAAGCTAGGCTATTTATATTGCTTGTCTAATGAGGAGTCCTGAAGACTATTTATAGACCGGAACAGAGAAATAGCAAAACACTTTTGTATAAACGTATATTGCAGATCAGGACACATGCATTAGTATTTGTGTGTTTAAACAAAGTGGTGGAAAACCACTTTATATATGTGTATATATAGGTGGAAAACACCTATATATGAACACTGTATAAGTGTTCATAATACAGTGTATCATAATACGCTGAATAGGTGTATTAAAGCAATCATCCCAACAGAAGTTCTGGGGTGCTGCTTTTAAGTGGCAGCAGCCTGTTCACTGTGCCTGCAGTGAGCCGGTGCAAACATAAAAGTGAGGATGTTTGGCTGGGTGCAGGGAGCCGTATCTGCTCCTGCACAGATGCCCAGGACCAGCAGTTCATGTTTCTGGATCCTGCGCTCCCTCTGTGGCGCTGGGTTGCCTGGAGGAAGGGTGATGGCTTTGGCTGCTGCCTCTCAGAGGTTTGGCTGCTGGTGCTGAGCCTGCCCCTGCCCCTGCAGCCGGGGGGGAAGGAGCCCTGGCCTTGTTCTGCGGGGCAGGTGTAGGGAAGGAGGGAGCTCAGGCACATCCCCTTTGTTTGGGATACAGCAACAGAAGTTCTGGGATGTGGGGGCTGTTCAGACCTTTAGTTTGTAGCCCTGCAGAAGACGGCAACTTAACTCTTGAATCCCTTGCAGGCCTTGGGTTGCACGTCTAACATTGTGAAACAAGGATGATGTTTCTAAGCTAAAATAAAAACTTTGGAGCTAAGAAGCTTAGTGCAACTTTTCCCCTCTTTCCTACTGTTCTCAATTTATTTTAATTCACATTGGTCTGTCTCTATCATACCACAAATGCTAATTATAAATATGGACTTTTTACCATAAAGAAATCTAAGTCAAAATAGCAAATTGTTAACTGCCAGGAGAAATACTGAATTTCTCATCAGACTCTCTGGGTTTCCCCCCAGATAGTTTTCAATTAAACTTTTAAAATGGATATGGTTTTTTGTTTATCTCAACCTGCTTGGTTTATATATTTATGTAAGACATTATTTCCATTGCAACCTCCAGAGTAACATGCTCTGAAAATGCAGTATTGCTAAACCTTAGGAACAATTTTCCCTACAGACATGCAATCAGAGTCTGAAGTGGTAGTGATTAAGCAGCTAATGCTGTGAAGAAGCAATCTTTAGCTTCTGAAATAATTTAATAGGAAACAGTATTTTCAGTTCCTGCTTCAGGAATCTGATAGCTCATTGTTGGGGTTTATTTGTTTTCTTCCACATGCACACCCCCACCCCCCCCCCCCCTTCCCTGGGTTAAGTGCATTTCTTGTCCTTTAATCCTAATTTGTTGACACTGTCTAATTAATTCTCAGCCTTTTCTCAGCAGGCTGAAACTACTATGTTGTCACTAGAATATGCTGCTCAGTTAATTGGCTTTTTGCTCCAGCCACCTCCTGCCCCTTCCTGGGGGTCCCTGCATTACACCTCTTGCCCAGATACTCTTCTTTTTTTTCAGTCCTCCCGTTTCTTTCCTGCCTTCTCCAGCTGAGCTTCCCTTCTTTGGCACCACTTACCAATAATAAAGCCTTACCTACCTCCCTCTGCCTCCTCGTCCCTAACTTCAGGTAGGGCAGGTTTTGTTACTGGTAACAGTAGAACATTGGGTGCAGTGGTTGCTCTTCCAGGGCAAGGAGAAGGACATTTCATTTCAGATTTAAGGGTGTGACTTTAGCTGTAATGATGAATGGTCTTTGTAATGGTCTTTTTGGGTGAATGTCAAATATTTGTTTTCCTATTTGTAGATATTAATTGTGATTGGGTAGAGAATAATTCGGTTACCTCAGGTTAGTAGCAAATAGTTGCTTATGGAAGTATGTAGCTAAAACCACCTTCTCAAGCTCCTATGCTTTTAAGATTAGCTTTGTCTTGTTTTATACAACTTTGACCTATTAAGACCTCTAGCGATAGAGACTCGGGCAATCTAAGGCACTCATTAGCTTTACAGATAAGAGGGGTTTGGGTTTTTTCTGTTACAAACTAGTCTAGTTTGTTTATTTAACAGGGAATCCAGTTACCGTTGGCCTAAACTATAAGAAGGTTCTGGCATACTTCAAGTTTAGTAGCTCCTAAGGCTAAGAACAAGCGCCAGTAGTCCACAGCTGTGTTATGGTTTCTTTGCAACCTGCCATTCTTCCGGCTGTGGTTCATAAAGGTGCCATGGCAGCTGCCAAATCTGGCAGTTTAGAGAAAAAAACGCATGTTGGTGTGTTCTGATCATGTTTCCACTGACTTCCCATGTATCTTGTTCTTAAGAAATAAGAGCCTTGCATAGTGATGACTACATCTCTGTTCTCAAAATTGAAGTCAATGTTGTAATCTAAAGTTACACTTTGAATATCGTATTTATTGCTCTAAAATAGCAATTAGAAAATTGATAGCCTTGCTTAATCCTTTTATGAATTTTCTCAAGTTATGATGCCGGAGTTACTCAGTGACGTGAACTAATTGTCACAGGTTTGTATTAGAAGTGGAAATTTATAAAGGGTATTTATGTTTGGATTTGCTTTATCTGTGTTGCTGTTGGGCATTGTACAGCATAAATCCAAGCTTCATTGCAAATAATGATGCATCTGCAATACATTATTCAGTGATATGTTTACTTAATTACAAAAAACCTGTGTGCTTTGTCCACTTTGATTGTTTTCATAGAAGTTTTCTCATAAGCTATATTCTTCCTTAAGATACTACTTTGTCTCTCCAGCCACAGAAATTTCTTCCCTTCTGCAATCACAAGCCCTTTCTGCAGATGGCCTCTTTGTCTTCCCTTAAAGACAGCATAGCTTCTCTATTAGGAGAGGCAGGTAGCGATGTAATTTATAGTTTGGGTTCAGAGCAAATTCCCCTTAAAAAAGGTAAACATGAGAAGACTCTGATCTTCCTGGAGTATATTGTGGTGAGTGGCAATTTATATACTGGTCTCCATACTATGGCAAAATCCATATTTTTATGGTAAATTGACAGGCAGCGTGCCTGAAAACAAGCATGTCCAGAAATGCTGCTGTGTTCCACAGATGGTTCCCCTGAAAGTAGTGACGCTGCTGTCTGCCTCCCTGTGTACACGAGAGGAAGGCTGCCCCCGTAGTAACGCTGTGTTAAAATAATGCTGAGGCTGAGAAGTCAGACACTGAGAAGATGGCAAGTGGCAGAACGGGATTTGCTTTTTTGCAGCTGTAACTCTGAGCTTGGCAGCCTTCAACTAGCTGTGTCCTGCTTTCTCCCAGATAGTGTTTCACTCTGGTAAAAGGTGGTAAGTTTTGCTGCAGGTCATCCTTTTGTGTTCCTTTTCTGCCAGCGTTTTTAATTTGAATCTTTTCTCTCCAGTCCTCTGTGTCTGTGAGCTGGTGTATTTTGTAGTTTCCCAAGGATAGCCAGTGGGGAAACCTGACGGAGCATGACAGTGTTCTCAGATTGGGTTTTGCATTGCCCTTTGAAGATAACAAATGAAAAGTCCTACTAGTGAGGACAGGACTGGATCAAAGCTGCCACTTGTCTTGTTTGATTCATGCATATACAGGGAATTTAAATAACTTTAGTCTTTCACTTTAAATTGTTTTGGGGTGGGACTGATGATCATATCTGTCTTCAGGCCTGTTATCAAACCTGATTTTTGCTGGAAAACCTCCAACACTAAAAGTGTGAGATGGGGCATTTCAATCTTCAGAGCTGAAACTCAGGGCTGAGGCAGAGGAGATGTACATCAAATTCAATTGTGTCAATAACTTCTAACAGGACAAGAACTACGAGGGTTCTTTCAGTTGTTTAAACATGATTTTTAAATGTCAGCTGGTGGTGGAATACAGAAGATGAAATGATGACACTCCTGAGAAGATTTCTGTTGGTAATTTGAAACAAACTGAGCATTTCATATAGTCTTCTGTGTATTGGCCAGGATTCTGCATGACTGGTTTGGAGTTGCGCATCTTCAGCATTGGTGCCAAGAGTGTCTGTTGCATTGGGAAGGTTATTCATTTGGCGCATCGGGTAAAATATTTTTGGTAATGCTTGTTCAGAATGGGCTTAGCGGGTAGTAATTGAGGCAGGTGTCCAGTGTTATCTCAGCCCAGTTAGTCAAAGCTATAACTGTATTTTTCATGGACTTGGCCAAGAAAACACAAATTGCCTAGATGTGTCAAATCGGTATAATGAATAATGATATAACAGTATCTCCCTGCCTGATGTGAACGTTTCTTTCTGAAAGTGATGAACTTCCAGACCTGGCATATCTCTGAGCTGTTTTGTTTTTTAAAAAAACAGATGATAACTTATTACCTCTGTGTCTGCCAATTTCTTATTACTGTTTGGCCAAAAAATTTGCCTTATTCCAGAAAAGTGATTTGTATGAAACCAAAATGTGTTTTGAACAAGGTATCGTTAAAAAAAGGATAATTTTTGTTTGAGATTCACAGTTGTGTTTTCTCACAGTGGAGGCTTTTATCTCTACAGCCTGCTGCATCTCCATTGCAAATGGGAATTCATGTCTACATGTATTGTTTGGACACAAAATTTAATGAAGATGTGCCTTCTGCTTTTCAATAAAAAGTAACTATAAATGTTTAATAATAATCTTCTTGTGTATGCCACGTATTTATGCCTATTCAGTATGCCACTGAATAGGCCACGAAGCATTGATACCTTGAAGCTAGAAAAAAGTGGCTTCCTCTTCTCTGTGGTTTCAGCAGGCTTGACAGCTGTAGTATATTTAACCAAGATAAGGCAATTAGGTTCTTATAGATACTGGTGCTTTTCCTTATTTCTAGTATTTGCCTTTTATTTTTCAGCATTCGCTTAAGCATAGGGCCTGTAATCACTCTCAAAAATACATTCCTCTGCCCATCAAAAGAGAGCAGTGTGTGTGCAGGTTATATCAGTTCACACTTTCAGAATTGAAACACTTCATGCTTCTGAAAATGCCTCATTTCCAAGTAAATAATATTATGTAAAATACACTGTTTGGAGAGGGTTTTTTAAAGATCTTTTTCTATAAAGGCTGAAATAATTTTTAAAGGCTTAGGAGTTAGGTTCTTTTTTAAGCAATTTATTATTTTATTTTTTTAAATAACAAATTATAGTTTTAAAGCTACCATTAGTATTATGAATATAATGCATTTTGCTTGAATAAAGAACTCCCCAGTAAGTTGCCTCTGGTAAAATGCATCATCTAGCCACAGGCACTATGTCAGAATCTGGTGTTCAAACAAATGCAGCCCCGCAGCGTGCCTGGAGTTCACTTACCTTCGCCTTGTAAACTTTTATATGCTTTGCAGTATTAACGCCACAGTGCTGAATTAGCACTTGCACTTAAAAAATTGTAAAAATTTTGTCACTGATGATGTCAAAAGCTGCCACTTTTTATGAAACAAGCACTGTTAGTGACTGACTGGGGTTAGACTGGCTGGAGCTCCGGCATTGGCTTCTGCAGAAATGCTAATTAATTTCTTAGTTTGTATCGAGTTTCACAGCACTGGAAGGTCTCCTCATCACCTATATGGACTCACTGTATCTTTGTTATTTTAACTTAAGCAATTGCTTCAGTGTGCTATGTATGGGTGTAACCATGACTACATTACCCCTGCCATATGTGTAAACAATTTGCTGATTTTAGTGGTATGACCTATTGGCCTCTGCCTGTATAAACAAATGAAGGCCAAAGTTCAGAGAGATCAGAGGGGAAACTTTAAACATCCCGCAAAATCTGCAGTCCATTAAGTGTATGTTAGTATCTGGTTACAGCCAATCCTTTTGTACTTATAAATAATTTGTTCATGACACATTTGGGAAAGGAGGATAGCTTTGCCTGGTGCATGGGGACTTCAGGGCACGTAACTGCATCGGTGTTAGGTTAAGAAACCAGCTTTAGTGGTATTTTCTTGTCTTGGCAAGGAGAGTAATGCTAACACATGCTTTACTTTTCATCTAGATTGAGATTTAACATAAATGTTAAAATTGTGGGGACAGGCCATTGGAAAAAGGCCTACAGTGTACAAAGACCAAACAATGGGTGACCCACAGGCAAGAGAATGAAATGTGTGTCAAGGGAGGAGGAGAAGGAAGAGGTAAGGTGAGAAGTGCCAGCAAGATCTAAGAAGATATGTTTGGAAGAGCAAATGTGAAGGAGACATTGGTGCTTAAAAGGAAGAAAGAAGGCAGAGAAATGCAGCAAGAGGGTAGAAAAGGAAAGATGCTGAGACTTTGACAGAAGTATGTAAGCTGAGTAGCACATGGAAAAGAAAGGTCAGGACTATGCAAGTTCCTGAATGACCAAACACCCCTACTTTTACTTTCTTGGCTTTCATCAGCAGTTTTTCTGGCAGGAACATGGGAGCTCAGATTCCAACCCCCAGCTGTCTGGTAGGGAGTGAAAATTCACCTGGCTCTTCCTGGTGTTAAGCACAGCCGTGCTGGGCTTTCCTGACTGCTGGAGACTGCTTGGTTTTGTAACTCAAACGAAGAGCCTGTAGAAGTTAAAGAACTTGACAATTGTTTGGTGTGTTTTCAGTATGAACTTTATGGAAATCACTGTGATGCTGTTGACATCTCACAGGGTCTTTTTGTCATTCGTGAGTTTACAACTGCACATTTCAATTTGAGTAGAAACGAGTGAACTGCTAATGTGTGTGGATCTGAGAGGCTGAATCAACCCTGCAGATTTTTCTGGGATTTTCTTAGTTAATTACTGATCTACTTTTATTTTTCTAATTTTTTTCCTCTTCATTTTCTGAAGACTTACTGAAAATTTAAATCTGTTATTTCTACATATTGGATCTTGTATCCTCTAAAAGAATTTTATTAACTTCCAGGTATAACTGATCACCAGTAAGAAGTTTAAAGTGTTTTATAATTTCATTGACCAAGAATAAAGCAGAAGCTAAATTATTTAAGAGGCAAATGTTTTCAAAATCCAGCATGTAGCTTGATGTACTTGAAATACTGGAGTTCCAGCCTTTTATCATCATCCTGGGTGACATTTCTGAAATGAAACTCTGGTAGCATGAACAATACTAGCAACTATATGTAAACAGCAGCTTCCTGAGACTGCAGGGTTTTTTTTAAATCAGTTATGCAGAGGAACTTCCAGGCTTCCTCTGGCCCATCTTTTCAAACACCTTTAATACATAATGCATATCTAAGCTATAATCTTAAAATATTAATAAAAATAAGTTTGTCTTTAAAGCAGGGTGGAGATGGAAACATAACAGAAGGACAGTCTGGACTTTGTACTGAAGGGGGGTTTGCCTTTAGCAGCTTCTCTGGCAGCGGAGCAGCAGCAGGTCTGCACTTTTGCTTCTTCCCACATATAGCTGCTTTGGTTCTCTGGATGTCCAGGGTCTGGTGTGGTATGGTGATAGCAATGTGAGAACCTACCTGGCTGGGGGGTTCATATGAGGTGCTGCACACATGAGTAGTTAATGGGTGAAAGCTCACTGCTGAAAAGGAGTTGCAGTAGAAATCTGCTACAGATTGACTGTTTTCAAAACTGTCTGAAAAAGCTTGCCTTTTGGCTTGGTAGTGGGGCGTCTGTCCCCTTAGGGGCCTTCCTTGCAATGTTTTGCTGTTGTCATTAGAGATATTCTGTTGTGGAAGTGGCTCATGGTTGCATGTACAGTGCTACTTTCAGAGCAAGGAGAACCATTATGCTGTTGTGGCGGAAGAGTTTCTCAGCAACCCTCTTGCACATGCTGGTCAACAGATCCCAGAGCTCCAAGTAACTTCTCATCAGACTAGTCAGCTGGAACCACCATCTGCTTTCTGTTCCCCAGATTTCTGTGTTAATAGAAACTTCCCTAAAATACAAGTATCAAGAAACATTTTGTGTATGAAACGCCAGTGAGCATAAAATGTAAACATCACTTTTACCATAGTGTACTAAATCACTTGTTGCCCATTATTCTGAATTATTGTTGTTTTGGTTTAACAGAAATTCACTTTAAGTGTACTTGTTTAATTCATAAGACATCTTAATAAACTGTTACAGTAGCTGTGTTACATTAAATAGGGAAAAAGGTTTGTTTTCCTAGGTAGAAAATAACAAAGTACTGTATCTGGTAACAATACTAGTTTCCCTTCATATACTCTGAACAGAGAACAACTTATTTGCAAATGTAAATATTCAGAACTCAATATGAGCTCTACTGTTAAGTGCTGTTTACTTGTATAAATTTTATATTCACAGATCCTAACTGACCCACAGATAGCACTCTGATTTTAAGGATTTTTGGTAGTGTCATGAACATGAAGTCCTTTGCAGGTGGGGGGAAGAGTACTATATGAAAATAGAAAAACTATGCTAATCATTAGGCAGGAGGGAGTTGAATTAACATTTTGTACAATTGTTTGTTTTTCCATTGTTGGCAATTACTTGCAATAACAAATAGCATTATTTGCTGTTTTTTCCTTGTTGCATGTTTAGTCACCCTTATAAGCAGGGTAACCTGTAGATCCAAACCCCGTTAATTTTAACAACATCTGAGTACGTTCTCTCCTCAGCTCACAACTGCCTTTGCAGTGTTAATTTTTAAAAAAGAGATTAGGCTTTTATTTAACTACAGCTTTTGGTTAACTCTACATGGTTAGTATTTCATGTAAGACATGAAAGTAGGTGTTTGATAGAAATTGACCTGCTCTTACAGCAAGTGAAAACGGTAGTGAAATGTTCTCTGCACAAGAGACTTTTCTCAGCACTAAGAAAAGAAGAAAACCACATTTATATAACAGAGAACGTGCGTTAATTCTTAAAAAAATAAATCCAAAAAACAAACCACAAACAAACACCCCCCCCCAAAAAAAACCCAAAACATGAGCCCCAAAACAAACCAACCACCAAAACCCAAAAGCCCCCCAACTAGTTTTTCAGGCTTTTAGCATTAGGATTTTGAGCCAAAAAGGCAGATGGTAAATCCATTTCCCAATGCTAATTTGGCAATAATGTTCTGATCCTCTGTGGAGCTCAGTAATGCTGTGTGATTGTCTGAAATCCACAGGCTGCCGGTAAACGGTGTCTCCTCATGCAAAAAGTCTTCTCTGTTGATGTAGTTGGTGATGGAAAAGTGCCTCCTGCTAGCGAGCAGGTATGTGTAATGCTGTTTCTCTGCAGTGAGTGTTATAAAATAGTATTTCTTCACGAGGCAGGGAAGAAGAGTGCTATGTATGTATTTTTCTGAGTGAACGGCTGTAAGCCATCTTTTACTCATTCTTTTTTTTCTTTCTTTAATCTGCAAATGATACTGTCTCTATTCCGGCAGATTTGGAAAATGGCCTCTGTTCAGATGATTCTGCCAGTTGTTTTGCACAAACAGTAGTTAAAAATAGTCTTTTGAGGTAGAAAGTGAGAAGTTACCTTTGAAGATACTGGGGTAAGCCAAGTCATAAAAATACAGTTGTGCAAAGCTGTCTAGATGTCTCGAACACATCTAAATTTCAATTAATCCCCTGAATAAACTCTAGAACTCTTGATTTTTGTTTTTGGAAAGAATACTCTTTTTTGTGACTGACAAGAAGTCATTAGTTTTGTTTAACATAGAAAATCATGATAAAACTGATTCAGTTGTAGAGCACTCCTTTAACCTTAACCTTGCAGAATAAGATTCCACCAAAGAGATGGATTTTTAGCTGATGGGTGGGAGAGGCACTGACTAAAGGGCCTCCTGGACCTTCTTACTGCTAATGCTGAAGGGCCTGTTTTGCTTCTGTGTCAAAGTTGGTCTTGGTCATGGGGTTTCTCTGGCTTGGTTTGGCAGCTCACTTTTCTTGTTCACCTGGAGTGCAATAAATTGGGAGGCAAATGGAGCCTTTTTCACATAAGGGCTGATGTTTGGTATTACACGACACTTTCAAAGAATGAAACGTTTTGGATAAAGTAGGATTAGACCTGCAATTTTTCCAGACCTTTATCTGTGTTTTAGGTAATGACTTCCACATTTGGCTGCTTTGTAACTTTACAAGTAAGCTGCTGCGGACAGAGCCAAAGTATCTATGCCCCTGTGGGCCGTCCAAGATGAATTAATACATGTATTTCATTCTTACCCATTTTAGTAAGGTCTTTCTTGAAATTCTCATAGAACACGTTCAGCTATTTTTGAAAAAGTGAAACCAACTGCTTCATTAAACGCATAATTGTGTGGTGCAGACTACTCTTTTTGCTAGGTAATTGTAGTAGGGAATTCAGTGCCCTCTGGGGCACTCCTGCCATCAGTCTCTGGTTGTTTCCTGCCTCACAGGAAAAACAGCGAACAGTAAATGATTTCTGATTTTAATTAGGCTGTCAGAGATGCGTGCCCTGAAGCTTACTAGAAGGTGTAGTCATTAAGTGTGGTGTCCCTATAGGCATTTCCTGGATGTCCCTTATAGATGCGTGTGTCCAGGGGTTGATGCACTGTTCAGCAGGCTCTGAGGGCACACGTGCATCTCTTTTGAGTTGTTGTTTCTCAGACTTGTGCTAAACCACCATCCCTGGTGGTCTGTGTTGCCTGGTGCTGGCTGTGGCTTGGATTGCTGAACCTCCCAGCACGCTGCTGCCTGGGTTGCTCCTGCCCTCCGCTCCTCCTTGCCGTGCACACGCAGCTAGCCGGGTCTCGGGGTGCAGTGCAGCTGCAGGAAAGCAGGGAGTGTGGAACACGGCTCCGAGCAGCCCTGCAGCGTGAGGCTTTCTTAGCAGCAGAGTGCTGTTGGTCCTGAAGCAGTGTTAAACTGACCGCCTTTTGGCTGTTGAGAGGTGAGGGGTTCGGTTTTATTGCCTGTTTGCTGCTAAAATTTGTACTAAAATGATAGTTTTGAACAAAACAACTGGCAGCAATGGTGGTCTTGATGAATGCTTATTTTAGACTCTTTATATAGAGGGATTTAGGGGTGTCTTCAGCTGTTGCAATTGGAGTTCAGTGCCTTTTTAATAGTAAATGTGTAAAACTAGAACTTCCACCACTCGAATGGTGACTCTGCAGCACTTCAACTGCCATTCTGTTCAGACTACAGAAGTTTTCATGTTGCTCCCACTGAGGCCTCAGACCTATTTCTGTGGTGCTTTTCAATTTATCTAGATGTTCCAGTCAATTGAAAATATACTTGTTTTCTCATCTAGTCAACATTGTGTAAAATAGATTCCATTACAGAGGGGAAACATACAGGTTTTGCTTCTCGTTCTTCCAGGCTGGAGATCTAGTGTTCGGATAAAGATCAAATTAAAAATATAAGAAGAACTTTGGCTTTTGCTATTAGAAACTGTAATAAAGAATAGAATTATTAGGCAGGTGAATATATGTGACGGTAACTGTTATCCTTTCATGGAAGAGAGTTAGTGTAATGCTTTTCACAGTTCTTTGAAGGTAGTAACACGTGTGGGAGTAAGGGCAATCCATTACGTTTTGAAATTCCAGATACTTGAGAGAACCTGACAAAAGCATCCCTTTAAAGAAACATTTACATTGTTAAAGTTGGAAAGTTATTTAGGGAACTTTTAAAAAAGACAAGCAAGAAAAAATAGAAGCAAATGTTCAGATTTTAAGTCGGAAGAAGACTATTTGTAGGTTCGACTGTGCTTAGTACATTAATGAACTGGAAAATAAGGTGAAGTAATAATTTACACAATATTTTTCAAGGTGGAAAAATCTAAATTTGATTCGAAGAAGAGTTGTAGAAGAGTCTCACAGTACTTAACAACTCAATAGTAAAGTGGTGGGTGAAATTCAGCAGTGTTATGTGCCCAGTAATGCATAGCGGAGGACAGGGGTGAGAGGAGCAAATCTGCTTGTATGTAGTGTGTAAAGAGTTCTTGTGCACAGTGGGCTGTTGCCACCTGGAAAAAGATCTTGGAGGCATTGTGCATAATATTATGAAAATACCAATAATGAGTGATCCAAAGGGTGCGCATGGTCTTGTGAATTGAAACAGAACAGGAAACCTGGTTTTGTTGCTGTGGCCAGCTTGTGTCTTGAGTACTGTGTGCTCTTGTGGTCCATACCCATCTTCCTCTACCTCTTCTCCCCAGCTGTAAAAATAAGTAAACAAATACTAAACTAGATAAATACTCTAACTTAATGGTCTGGAGAACAAGAAAGTATGGCTTCTGCACAAGGAAAGAATACGTAAACCTGGATCTGACCAGTGGTCGACCTAGCTCTGTGTAAAGTCTCCAGTAATGACAATTAATGGCTGGCTATGGGAGTGTACGGGAACTGGGTAAGCTCACAGGGTGTTCCCTGTTCTTTCACTGCATTCCTGGGAAGCTTGTTTTGTCTGGGTGATCCCTTAGTATCTAATAATTTGGATTTCAGTCATTTACTTAACCAGATGTATATGTGTTTAGTAACCTGTAATAGTTAGTTTCCTAAATGCTCTAGTCTCCTTTTCTGGAGCTCTGTAAGCTTTCTGCATCCAGAGCGCGTTGTGCCAGCTTACATATGTGTTATGTGACAAACCACCTCCTTTGGTTTGTGTTGGCTTAACTCTTCAGCCTGAAAAAGAAAGAACTGCAGAGAATATTAAAAAATGTCTATGCGTCCATAAATGGCACAGAAGAGGTGACTATGGAGGGTCTTGGGTCAAAATCTGATGACTGAGGTGTTCCAGTGAAGTATCAGGTGCCTTACTGTTTTTAAAAATATAAAATTTCCATACATTGAAAAAATCAGTCCTATGAATAATTGCAATGCAGTGAGATTTCATGGAAACCAAAAGTATAAATGGGTCCAAAAAAAGATTAAATATATTCATAAAGGATCTACTGATATTGGTTGAATCTACCTATCCAGTTACGTCCTTCAGCACAGGAAACATCAGAAAATGTAAAACAAAATAGCGTTAGGGAAACGATAATAAAATTGTATGCTCATAAAAAAGCTGAAATTTCATATGGCATTTTCTTGTATATTAAAATAAATACAAGATTTAGCTATATGTTTATTAAAACTAAAATGCTGAAAGGTAACATAAGTGAATTTGTGGCTCTACATATAATGAATGATCTGTGATGAGAGAGAGAGTGTAACTTGATTTTTGTAGTAAAGCATTGAGTAATTTTGAAGAGCACTGAAACTGTTGTATGAGGGAGTGCCACAGGGATTACAGGACTGGTTTGTCTGGTCATATAAGGTGAATTTCATTTCCACTTTGCCTCTATGAATAAGATTAAAATAAAGTATGGAAATACTACTGTAAGAATTATTTGATATTCTGCTTCTCACATGTGTTTTCCATTACCAACTAAATGTTTAAAATAGTTCCAGGAGACTAAAAACAAGTTTTTGTCAGACACAGTTTATAAAATAGTTTCAACAACTTAAAATGGAAACAGCTTAAAACAGGTTATTATAGGTAAGCCTAAAAACTGCCCTCAATAAAGATTAGACCATGGCAGAATTCCTGCTGTGGCTCAGCAGTGGAGTTAATTCCACCGTTTTTTCTTGAGTTGAATATGGGCATCTGTTCATATTTAGGTAACCCTTAAACCTAAAAGGAAGCTGCAGATGTTGTTTGCAGGTATCCTTATAGCCGCTGACCGGTTCATTCAGAACTGGTCATCACAGACACATTGTAAATGTGAAACCTTCCCTGCTGAGGAAAAGCAGCAATTATTTTGCTTTCTCTCTCTCTTTAAAATAGGTGCAGCCCAAGCTGTGAAGGAAGAAAATACTCTATTTATAATGAAGTATCTTTTTAGGTCTGGTCTAAAAATCCAGCTGCTACTCAAACCCATCACGAGTGCCTCAGGATAGTGAGGGAAGCAAATGCCACCTCCAGACTGATTTTGTATCTGCCTGATTGGACACAACTTTGAGGATTATGTTAACAGGTTAGCACTGATCAAGTAACTGGTGCGGTATCTGGAAGAGGAGTTGTATTCAGAAAATGGGTAAAAACTGATATTGCTAAAATTGCTGATACGTACCCTTGAAATGGTTCGTTTTAAGTGAGTTTTGTCTGAATTTGTGGCAAATTTGCCCTTTCTGGTTTGCCTCCACTATATATATATGTGGACCGATTCCTTTTAAAGATGGTGTATTTATGTTGTGAATGTTTGGTGGCTGATGCTAGCCTGCTCTGTCTTGTTTCTGCTTACACTTGGAGATTGATGCTCTGTGATATATCCTTAAAGCATTCTGCAGCATGTGATGAAAGCTGCCTCTTGCCTCATGTTGTTGCACACTGCTGCTGCAAGTTTGGTCTCAGTGGGCTGGCTGTGGAACAGAATTGCTGTGGAATCTGGGGGCAGGGAGTAAAGCATCAGGGCACCTTTTTGGCAGTCGGTGAAGTTGGTATGACTCTCTGTTGCAAATCTTTGCCTCCCCCAAAACATCACTAACAGATATGTCACCAAAATAGTGTCCCAGTGAAGTTGTCTATTAGCAACTTGTTGCTATCTAAAAAAGATGGACCATAAGAAGAAAAACATTCATTTTTACATTTTCTTGTTTTTAACCCTGAGAAGTTTATTAAAAAAGATAATTGACTTTTAAAAGAAATTGGTTACATATACCTTGAACCATGGAACAACCTTGGAGTAGTTCATTTGCAGATTGATTTATTTGCTGGGAAGCTTAATCTATTTGACATGCATTGATCCAGTCCATTAAAGAAGGTCACTTTCTCATTATTCCCTGAACTGCAGCTTAAGATCCCAAACTGCCTAACTTTGGCAAGGTTTTACATTAGCCAAGTCGTCTCCCAGCCCACAGTGATGCCACCCCCACCCACCCACCCCCGCTTTATTTCCTCGGTGTTTTATCCTCCAGCAGCACCACATGTCCACCAAGGTTATATTTTCAGCAAACCTCCTGTGCCTGTTTATTGTCGGACAGTTGCACTGCAGAGTGTTGGGGAGGTCAGCAGTTGACCTATTAAAAAGAAAAAAAAAGTAATTGATTTCAGAGGAAAATTAAGTGCCTTAAGTGACACATGAAAGCAATATGACTTTTTAATGCTTCATTTCCAGGGATGTTTTGTTGTTGGCATCTAGTGATAAATTTAAAAAAAAAAATAAGTAAAAAGAAATAATCAAACTGGTGGCTTTTCGTTCATTGAGCAGGAAAGCCTATAGTAGCTTCTGTGCAGTAGTTTAAAACCATACCAGAAGTTCAGTGGTTTTAATATTATTTTTTTTTTTAATTCAGTGTGCTGTTCACTTTCACTTAGGAGGTTTTCTGTTTCCGAGATAGAGATGCAGTGATCACCCCTTCCTTTAGCTGCTGGTATTGTGCTGCTTGTGCCGGTGCAGCCAGCGTGCTGGGCCAGCCGGTGTGTTAGGTGAGAGTGTGAGCAGCTGCCTGTCCTCTCTGACTGGTTTCTCTGTCTGCTGAGGCTTGCAGAGCATTACACAGGCCAGGACATCGAGAGAAATTCTACTTGGTATCTGGTTCACCCTTCTGGCTATTCCACTCTTCAGTTAAACTCATCATTTTAGCTCTAAGATCTATTTTGGAGCTAAGTGTGTGCTCTTCTAAAAGAGTTACCTGAACTCTGTACCTTTTCTATTTTATTATTTTTGTGTTTCTTAAACACTCTTTTATTCCAAATGTTATTTTAAGTATGGGGTGTAACTTGACAGTATGATCTGCGCAATCCTCCCTGTGCTCCCTGCTGCTGTTCTATTGAGAGACATTGACCTCTATCAAAAATTATAACTTAACAGCGCAGTGATGATGGTGGGGCTTTGAAATGCTTCATGTTCTTTCCTGATCGTAAGGTCCCGTTAAAGTGCCAAAAAGACCAAGGAGGGAAACTGATAACATGCACATTACACAGAGGAGTTGGCCATGAAAAATGTTGCTTTCCTTTTAATGTCGATGTTTTAGGTTTATTATCAGTTTTAGCAATCACCTTTAGTAGTCCTGGTGGTTAAGCCCCAGAGGGGTGCATGTGAAGAAAACTCATCTTCCTCTTTTTTTTCCCCTTCTTTGCTCTCTTGCCCCATCTGTGCTGGATGTACTTTGGGGTCATTTTTGGTGTTCTAGACATAGTTTGTGTTTTTCATTCTTCACAAGGATAAATTTGCTTTCCCTTGGGAAATTGAGAATATGGAAAGTAAGCAAGCTTTGAGTGCGGTGGCAAGACAAGAAGAGACTTACAGGCTCAGTATTGTGCAACGACATTTAATACTTGACTAGATTGCTTACAGGGCGTTGGAGCTAAGTTTAGTTACTGGTGCTGTGTTGAATGCCCTGAGTTAAGCTTCAGGGGTGAAGAAGAGTATGTAAAACCGCACAGCATAATTATTTGCCTTATTTAAAATGCTCCTGTTCTGAAGTATCTCGGTAGTGTGTAATGTTTTATTGAAAGTAACAAATCCTGGACTGAAAAGAGAGGGGGGTAACTTGATAGTATGGTCACTTTAGGGTATAGGAAGGCCTTTGGGGTAGGCTTATTAAATGTGATTCCATTAAGAGAAGTATTTGAGCTTCATATTGTGATTGACTCCCATTCAGATGGACATCAGCATATTTAAAAAAGTAAGTCCTGTCAGAAAACATGGAAAATCGATATAAGAGGCTTTTGTGTAAGAATCAGTTTTCAGATGCTTATTTTTGTTGGTGTGCATTCATGTACTTTTTTAAATTTTGAAGCATTTGTTGCATAAGCTCTTAGTGCAAATTTTTATTTGCTATTAAATTTTATTACAAAAATCCTTTGACTAGAGTACTACTGTATTAGAAACACAGACTCTATTATTTCACTTCCTGCTTGACCTTGCTTTATTACAAAGAAACTTTTTGTGGAGAAAGTGATTCTGTCTGTCTTGCTTTTGGTAGCTGTGATTACTCTAGCGTTAACGTGGCCATGTGCTCCTAGAAAGTTCATAAGGCGAGGAAAAGAGCTGTGCACTTCTTTAGCTAAAAAGCTTGTGTTGGGACGAGGCCAAACTAAACACCCGTACCTCTCCGGGTTTGTGATTTGCATCTCTCTTCAGCTGGTGGGGTTCCTTGGGATTCATATCCTTGCTCAGGGGCTGCCTGCAGGCACTATGGATCCCATTATCATATAGAAAAAATATATGGGGTACATCTGGGGAGAAATAAAATTTCTATTCTTTGACTTTTTTTAAGAGAAATTTTACTGCATCTCCCTTGACAAACAGTTCCTGTAGGTGAGTGATTACTGTTTTCCGTGAGGGGAAATGTTGAAAAACGTGTGGGTGAATCCATACGTTTTTCCATTACAGTTTAAATGTGTGCCTTCAATGTTAGGTTTTAAAGTTACGTGGAAACAAACCGGCAAATCATAAATCCTCATTAAAACTTCCTGAAATGCCCATTTTTCTTCAATTCACTCGGGCGTTGTTTGTTTGGTTTTGTTTAGAAAAGTTCAGAACCGTTTGTTATTGAGAAAACTCCACAGCAGCTCCTGCGTCAGATTTTTGTCTCTCTCCATACATTTCCACATCTATACGGATATAAATAAATTTGAAAAAGCAAGCTTCCTAATCTTGGAAGAACTGTGTTCTGTCTTTGTCTGTCAGAGACAAGGTTGCCCTCCGTGCTGCAGCTGCCGGCTGCCTGGTTCACTTCTCCTCACCGAATGCTCCTGCAGCCAGGAACTGCATCGTGGTTTAGGAGTTTGTATTCAGGGAGAAAAATGATGAGAAAGAGCTCTTTCAGTTAACACGTGCAGGGCCCAGAAGGGTCTGCTGATTAGAAGGAAAATATGAACTGGAAATAAGTTGCCTGTTTTAATAGTGAGGGTAATTTGTTATCTTTTGGAACGCTTTATCAGGGGACATGCAGTACATTCCCCTAGGTAGGTAGGTACGTTTGCTTGTTCATTTAATTCGGCCACCTTGAGAAAGCTGCATTCTGTTTATTGCATCTGATGGGTTGCAGGATGAGATTGTGGTGGTTGCTATGCAGGGTTAAATTTGGGGTGATTTTGATTCTTCTGGAACAGGAGCTGCTGAGCTTCGTTCGGTCTCAGCAGAAGCAGATGGTGATTTGGGCTTTGTTCTGCCGCAGCCCGGGCAGCTCCGCTCCTGGTTTTCCAGTGGGAGCACAACTGAGCACCTCTGATGTCACCCGTCCTCGCTATGTCTGTAGCTATGGCAGCCAAGGTTACTCGCTGGTTGCTACTGGGAGCAGGTTTATAACTGTGACAAGTAACAGAACGTGGCCGTTGCGTTCTCCATTTGAGCAATGGCAGACCAGTGCAGCTGGCGTTCCTTCCTTTGGCTCTTGGGCACCGTGAGGCAGCCACAAGTTGCTCCCTCCGGATCTTGAGATCTGGAAGTTAAAGGTTTTCAGGAATTTATGTTGCAAAGCAACCTTTAATTCTGGGTGTTTTACGTGGTTGGCTGGGTAAGGCACAAAAGATGTGACAGTCTTTTGGCCTGCCAAGCCTCCGAGGCCCCTGACTGCGGCACGGCTGGCTGACTGACAGCTGGTTTGATAGACTGCTCGTCAGGAGCAGGGCTCGGCTGTTGTCAGCAGGCTCACCCTGAGAACAGCACTGCTGGCATCTTGCCTTTTGTGTCATTAAGCATCATGTACTTGCTAACATTTCTTTTAGACGGCAGCTAATGGAATTATGGATATTTTATGTAATCTCTACATCAATAATGCAACGTAGACCACGTTAAAGAATTGATTTTGTTTCTTTGGGTTTTGTTTGGGGAGGGAAGTGGAAAGATAATTTAACTCTTGGCAGTAAGAGATTTCTTTTAGTAATTCCAGTTTGATGTAGATTCTCGTTGTGACCTTGAAGTCACATCTAGAAGCAAGGAGGCTAATTGTAAAATTTTTATAATTACTTCAGATGACTCCCTAACTTACAGCCATGCAATAAAATCAATATCCCCTGGAGCAAAGCAAGCTGTACTGCAAAGACAGGTTAGTGCTGAGGACTATACTGGGTGTATTACTATGCTAAATAGATTTTAATATCATTATTTTATTGTGTCTGGAAACTAGGTTGTTGTTTGGCTGGATCTTTGGTTTTGGTTTTTTTTCCCCTTTTTCCATTTTGTTTCTCTATGGGGTAGCCTGTGAGAAGAATTATTAGTTCTTCTATGTGCTATCTCCATGCCTGTTCTCCTTCAGTCAGAGAAAATCAGCACTTCCGTCTGCTGGCACCAAGTGTGCCGTGTTCTTTGAGAGTATCAGTGGAGTCCTCTAAGTTGCCTTCAGAAAGGAGAAATAACTTTAGCATTGCCTGTGCCTTTGCAGATGGCAAGGAAATGCCATGACTTGGCAGAAACGGTCTAAGCCAGGAGCATATTCAAAAGGAGATGGTGATCCCATGGTGCTGTGAAAAGCATTAGGAACCTTTGCCACTTATAGATGAGCAAGGAATGGACTTTATAAACTGCAGTTTTGGTTGAACAAAACATCCCCTAAAGGCTGACAGTAAGCATGTAATTCAGAATTTCAGAAGTCTAGATTTTGTATGCATGAGTTAACATACACCTGCTTGGTTTTGTTTACCTGGGGTGTTAAGTGTTGAAAAAACAATATTGATGTGTTTATTTCTATAATTTGATTTATTTTTTTTTTTGCACATTGTAAATACGCATTCAAACATTTGTAGCAAATGTGCATTTGGGGAGATGATGTTAAAGAACTGGAGTTTTTAACATATCATTGCATTTTCTTAAACAAAGAGAAAAAGATTTCAGATTAAGCTTTTGCTCATCTCTGTGGTACTGGAAGCTTTTTGTTCAAGATGCAGCATTCCTATCTAGCAAATACCTCAACAGTGTTATTGCTATTACTGTTATTCTATAGCTCTAATACAGATTAATCCTGAAGTTGATATTCCTAATAAAAATTGGATAGTGATTTGTACGTAAAGAATGAGGACTTATAAACGTGGTCTTCACCTGGAACTGCTAAAGAGAAGCCCTTTGGACACTTGTTCTCTTCAATTTATTAATTTTGATATTATTTTTTTCTTAGACTCAAAATTAACCTTTTCTTTCTTGCCACTTAGGTTCCTTACACTATAAAGGATAGTGACACATTTATGAAACCTTACTTTGTTTTAGGCTTCTAAGCTGACTGAGGCAAAGTTCATTTATTAAATCTGCACCTGTCACATAGTAGGATTCCTACAACTGATGAAATGAGTGTAGTTTTGTCCAGCAAAACACAGGGCCAAGTGAATAATTAGTTGGGAAAAACTTCAAGCATATTGTTCTACCCAGCAGGTCATTGTGGAGTGTATGAAGGAACGTGAGATGGCTGAACATGTTTAAACCCCATTTTGTTGATGGGAAGATATGCTTCAGGTAGTGTTTCCAGGTTGAATACCTTGCTTCTCTTTTATATGGCAAGGTGTTAAGTGAGATTTCTCTTCCCTGTTGCTTTTAGTAGTATTTGAGTAATTACTTGAACTGGCAAATGGGGTAGTAAGAAACGAGTAAAGCCATCTTGGTGCTGAAAATTCCCCTACGTATACCATTCATTTTGAGAGAAGTTTTTTGGTAGGCTGTATCTTGTATCTTGATGGAGAAGCTTAGCAGCTCCACTTCGACTTCAGACAAGGGCTTAAACCATAACCAGGCAAACTTCATAACTGAAGAACCAAGCAATCAACACAAACATGTTGAATTCCTTTTACATAGTGCACTATTGTATTTTATGCAGTATTAAAGATTCTAGTTCCATGTTATGCTAAAAACCACTCCAGAGCTTCCTTGTATTGCTTGAGAAGTTCACACAGAAACCGTTCTGTCTGCCCCAAAGCTATTCACCCAACGTTGAAAGGCACCAGCATAGTGCAGGTGTTGTACTTCAGTGCGTGTCCTTGTGTTTAGTTCAGCGAAGGCATGAGAAAAGCTGAAAATGCTGGTGCCGTAGCTGTCTGCTGAGCACTGACCCCAGTTCAAGGCATCATCTCTTTTCAGCGAAGTCTTCAAATGCATGCCTGGATTCATGTGAATTCATGAATGGCACATAGCACATGCTTAACTCTCCTCAAGGACCTCCCCACAGCCAGCCCAAATCTGCAGGAAGAGACCAACCTGTGAGTGGCAGGAATGGCATTACGTGCACATCCTACTGAGACAGCTGACTCATTAGTGCTGACAGAGCTTATGAAAGACTTGCTCTGCTGTTGGTACACCATACATTAACATAATCAGCTGTGATTATAAACTGACTTACCTGGTTTTAAAAAAAACAAACCCACAAACTCTTTCCAGTCTGTCATCAAATACTATTTTGCTGATGCTGACAGAAAAGAGATGGAGGCAGGCATGCAATGAATACACTTACCCTCTTAAATTTGTCTGTGATAATGAAAACTCGCATCCTTCCCCATTGACACAAAGAGATGTGCTTTTTGCGTGCAGACTTGCTGAGTTGACAGTCTCTGTCACTGTCTGTGCTATCGGCCCATCATCTGGTCGTATTTTTTATTCAGCTGGCAAATCTGCACCATCTAGATAGTTGATGGAAACAAATCCAGTTTTTGTTTCTACTGATACTTGACCTTCCTGTGGTGTATTTACATTTATGATCATTGATTTTTAATTTCTTGTATTCTGTTTCATGTGCACAGTGAGGGGATGTGACTCGGGGTGTTGGGATGTTAGCCTTAGCAAACACGCAGGTACTGGAACTTCAAAATAAACACGTGCTTACTGGTGGGTTTATGTATACTGAAATCTTAAAACTGCTAAGTTTTCTAGAATTATTTTTTGTCATTGCACACATGGGTCAAGACTTGCATTCTGATGTATTTTAAACACAGCAAGATCACCTCTCCCCATGCAGAAGCCTCCGGTGGCAGCGGAGGGGAGCAGGGCAGGTGGGAAGGGACCCTCACTCCTGCTGGCTGGCCCTCTGCCTCCATCTGACTTGTGGTGATTTCAGTTGAAGGAGGAAAAAGGATGAGTCATCCATCAGCTTGTTGTAAGACGGTGTAGACAGCTGTAAATATATCTTGTCTGGAGATTTGATTCCAGTAATCAGCACAAAATAACCGTTGACATCACACAGGGTAACGCTGAGCCTGTCTCCCTGGGAAAAAAAAAAGCTGGCAGGGGAGAGAAGGGATTAATGGTGCCAAAATAGCAAAGGGTAATGCTGCTTGTGTAGGTCACGTGTGTGTCCCTATGGTGTTTGTTGCCTTCACAAATGACGTTTTAATGCAGCTTGCTTTTTTTTTTTTTTTTTTTTTTTTTTTTTTAAAGAGTAGTGAAAATCTAAGCATGGGCTTTTGTGCCTGGGGTTAAGGTTTGTCATAGTACATTTCTTACTTGTAGACAACTTGGGTTGAAATCTCAAATTTAGCTTGCAGAAATATTTGAGAAGGATGTGGCTGAAATAGGATGTGTATTTAATTTTTATGAGCGTGGCTTTTGTATTTCTGTGGTTAAAGGCTTACGAGTTACATGTCTCCATTTGAACTTTGAAATAAGTAGAAGTATGTGAAGTGAACCAGTTTTCCCTGCATACCTTGCATTTTTTTTTATTTGGAGTGCTTAAATCTACCAAAGGCGTTAAAGCAATATAGCTGCTTCCCAAGGCAGATTAGAAACGTGGCCAAAAGCGAGGAATAGCGTTAAAGTTTGACGCTGTTTTCTGTCTGGCTGCACAACAGCCAACAAATATTCAGGATAGACTGAGTGAGGAAGAAACTGCACTCTGTCGCTGTACCTATGGCCAGCCATAGCTTTACTTCAGGAAAAGTACTTTAGCAGTGTGAGTGTTTATTAAAGCTCCTTTTTCTTTCTGAAGCCACTAATGTGGTTAGGATCACTCCATAGTAACCCTATCCAAAACAACAGTTACAATTGATGCATTTTCTTTTATCCAATGTTATGAATTTCATAATCTGTTAAATATGTGCACAGAGTAAATTAGGGATTTTGCATTCATTTGAAAAAGGCTAATTTGTAATGCCTCATGCAAATCAACTCTTCAGCAAAAAGCCCCAGGGAGCATATGTATACCGTGTTTTTGTGTCTTTCCCAAATGAGTCTGTAGGTTGGAAGCTTTCGCAGTACAGAACAGAAGAAGCAGGTTACCTCTCTGCTTGGCATATGGAAATGAGATTTAAGAAATCATTCAAACAGGGATGTCTAGTTTTGCTGCTTTGAAATGGAAATGGGTTGCAAAACAAAGATATTGCTTTTATATGGGTCTCAGATAGTCTTGCTAGTGCTGCTCCAGGAGGCAGGAATGAAGTGTAAGATATTCAAATAACAAAACCACCAAATCCTCTTTTTTCCTTTTAACCTAGCTGTATGTAGTCCATGTTCAAAGAGTTGTTGCTTCTGTCAAAAACTTCTCCAATTAACATAAAGTCTATAAATCTGCTAAACAAATGTTTAAGACGTTCACATCAAACGTGCGCACGGTGGGATCTGCGCAGGCGGGGCTGGGAGTGGGTAGCCTGGGAAGCCTGCCTGGCTTCTGGCTCCCGAGGCTGCCGTGCCTTCACGAGCCCCCGAATTCAGCGCATAAGTACTGGCCGTCCTTGGCCCCCAGTATTGTGTGTGGTTCAAGACCGCAGGGAACTGAGGTCCTAGACTGGGGTTTTAAGGTGCTTAACGTCCTGGAAGTAATAACTGCCTCTATGGGAGCATATATGAGTTAAACAGTACTGCTATGGGGTTTTTCCCCCCTTGTTTTCCTCCAATTTTTTGGAATCTAATATTATAAAATGTAATTTCAGGTATTTTGGTGTGTGCATTCCTCCCTGAAGCACGAGCAGGTCTGAAGCAGCCCTGCTGTACCTGCTGTTGCTGGGGTCAAAGTGCAGGTGACCGCAGCCGACGCTGTGCTCTTCATAAAGAACAGGACTCAAACTGGCCAGAGCATCAGCCCTCTTATACATAAAAGTACAAATAAAGACAAGTTTCCTCTTCTGAATCATGACTGAGTGTTTTTCATGCATTAAAAATAAGAGGAGGGTGGTGTTTGTGCGCAGCCCGAGGAAAGAGATTCACCAGTTTAATATTGAAAAATGTGTGTTAACTGCTGAATCAGCCTCTTGGGGATCCTTTGAACTTTTAACGCAGCTGAAAGAAGTGAACATACTTCTGTGCAGTATAGCATAAATATGGAATATGGTATCTTCTCTAAGGGCTTAGTATTTAACATGAGTTTTGTTGTTTGCTTTTAAAAAATTACTTGGAAGGTTATAAATAAGCAGCGCCTACCAGTTAATTGTTGGAATTAGTGTGTAAAAAATGCATGCTCTTTCCCAGAGGGAATTCTGGACAAGAGCTTTGAAGTTTATTCTTTGTGCAACTACCTAATTTTTTTCAGATGACTTGAAAGGCTGCCAGCTTCTCTGCTGATTCAGAACAAGCTGATAGTGTTCTCACTCTCTGCTGCAGAGATATCTGTGTCTTTGGTGACTGGCCTGCATGAATCAATGCAATGTTTACGAGGTCTGTGAAGCCAAGAATAAGTTTTAGAGAGCGGTGGTCTCTCTTTTCATGTAAAATCAGACAAACAAAATAGAAATATTTTTCCTTACCTGTAGTGAGGATGTTTTAGTGGGGTGTGTGGCGAGCATTTCTGCTAAGAAGGATCATAAAACTGGGTGGAGATCAAGAGCTGTGTGTTTTCTGGTAATTCATATATCAGCTTGAGCTGTCAGCACAAGTCCTGTCATGGCGTGTGCTTCTTATGGCTTTGATAGAATTGGTATTCTTATATCATTGTCTTGTTTCGTTTTGGAAAAATGAAACTTTCACTTGAATTATTACCTATTAACTTTATTGAAGCTAATGGAGAACATGCAAAAAGTTACTGTTTACAATTGTATACAATACAAAACATATTTTTTTATTCTTATTTCTTTCTCTGGGCTGAGATGACTGGTTTTCTGTATTGTGGTCTACTTATTGTTTTAATAACCTGGGTAGGAGCTGGAGTCAAAAGCACACCAATATTTATGTAGTTTTGATTCTTAGTGGTATGATGTGGGAGGTAATCCTGCTCTCATCAGTGTCAGTAGGGCGGGCAGTGAGTGCTGCGGACTCGTTTGAAAGCTACATCCATTTGTTATTTCACCAGCTCTGGGCCTGGCATCTGCTCTTTCTTGAGGGCACGTTGACCTTTTTTTGTAATTTTTCCGGCTCCTCAGCCTTCCAGTTTCAGCTGATGTATAGTTACTCCACGTATTTGGAGTGGTGGTTATATTCTAGGTCTCCAGGTGTGTTGCCATAAATAATCATGATCCTTCTGAAAACCAAGGAAACAAGTTCATAAACTTGGAATTGCATCACCCTGAAACTTAAAAAAAAATAATTATCAGATGTTTTTTGAATGTCTCCTTTATTACAAACCAATTTATCACCATAAGATTTTTATTGGTAACTCTGCATTTAATCATTGTAGGCTTTGAAATTTGTGATAAGACAGCTCGCATTAAAATGTCTAGTGTTTAATTTGATGTTAGTGTGCAATTATGCGCATGCAATATGCGTGGCATGTATTGGATTTTGATATTTAGTATTGAAAAACGACGTTTGCTTCCGCAGTAGAGCTATGCCCTACAAAATGCTTTTGTATAGTTAACATGATACAGAGCAGTAGAGGTTTTGCAAAATTGTGGTCTGCTTTTTTTCTGTTAAAATGCAGCCCTTACCATTGTATTGATATATCCTGAATCATTATCAAGGCTACTTTTGCAGCAAATTTGAGGGAAGAAATAGTCAGCAAAATGCAACAGATGAAGAAGCAGGTGCAATCTTTGCAGGGAAGATGCACGGGTTTCCAGGGATAGTGGCGATCTTGGAGGCTGGGTCCATCCCTGGCTAGTTGTGATCCAAAGCGGTGAAAGCCCATTTGGCATATGGTTGCAGACTGTCAGATATTTTTTTGGTTTTGTTTCCCCCTTAAAATCCTACGAATGAGAGTATGAGAGGGAATCCAATCCAGGCCACATGTGTATCCACAGATAATGGTCCTCAGGAAGACAGTCTCAGAGAATAAATCTGTTTTTTATGAACAAGCACCTGTTGCTTTTCATGGAAGCGATAATCCTGGAGCAGCTGCTGGTTAGGACTGGTAGTATCAGCTCTTGGTCCCCGCTGTTAGCGCGTGTTTTAGACCCAGCATGTGGACTCACTGATCTGCTTTATGGTAAACACAGGCGATACTTGGACTGTGAGGACTGACAAATGGAAAGTTACAGAAGGCTCCTTGTTGCAGCTCGGTGTAAGTTTCTTTGCCCACTTCAAGAGGCAACATTAGTCATTGCAAGTGTTAGATGCCACGGGCCCTTGCTTGCTTTTCTTTGACGGTGTAGGGTACAGCAGCTCTCCCACACTGCCCTAGACACTGCCTCCTTCTGTCTTTCTCTTTCAGCTTCTCCAGAGTACAAAAAGCCCCACAGTGTTGGAAAGTGGACAAATGTGTGTGTTTCAGTTTTTCCAATCTGCATGAAAAACTGTTAAATTGTGAAAGGCTTCATGTTGGAGGTTTTGCTGCTCCTCTCGTGGGCTGCACTGGCAGAAAGACGGGATTTCAGGAGGTCCTGATTTAACAGGGGTTCGGAAGCCTGGTGGCACTGATAAGCCCTTTAAAACCTGTTTTTAGACAAGAAATGCTGAGGAAAGACCAACATTGTAGTGTTTTGGGGTCAGTCTTTTCCCATCTTTCTCTTTTATGCCAGCCTGATGACTCTTTTGTTTGCAGAATGATTGCATAAAATGAGGAAAAAACCAAACCCACAATGTTTTTAAGCTTTTATAAAATCTAATAAAAGCACAGAGTTATTTCTATGTAATCGTGGGGAGCGTGCTTTTGAAACAAGTCATGTTTTTTCCTGTATCTTTTTGCCCTCTTAAAGCACCTCAAGACGCTGTTTTGAAGATGCAATTATCCTTACAAGGGTTATGCAACTTCTTGTTAATGTGATTTCTATAAACTCACGTGGCCGCTATCTTTTGGTTATTTTATTGGAAAGAATTGAACTGATAAGTCCCATGTCAGACCCACCAGCCAGGATCATCCCTGGTCCAGCCTCTTATGGTCACTGCTCCTTAGCAAAATGTCGGGGGGGGGGGGGGGGGGGGGGGGGGAGGGGAGGGACAGTGTCATAACATCTTTGCTGCCAGTTTGCCTGTGTTTCCCAGGAGCTGATACTTGGCCACCTGTGGGAAGCTGTGCTCATGTGATGCTGTTCTTATAACCACAGCAACATGGTCTGTCTCTGTTCCATCGCTATACCAGTGCAGAGGTCTAAAATTGTGTGGCTTGTGTAAGCAGAAAATAGGAAGACGTTACTTTGTAATTGGCCACTGTCTTTTTTATGTGCCTTTTGAGGAAAATGCCATCTAGGTATGTATATATGCAAATACAGAGTATATATGTGTATGTATGCATATGCACACCATTTCGGTTTTGATATTATGAAACTTTAGCTGAGGCAAGGGATGAGCAGAGATATCCCGCAGTGCCTCCACAAGGCACTTAATCTCAGAAAAGTCTTCCCAGCCCAGGTACAGCTCACGAGGAAGCAGCTCTTACTGGTAAGAGAGCTGTGGCTTTCTCGGTCATCTAAAGATCACAAAGCATGTCACGTGAAAGAAGAGATTAAGAATCCTTTTCCCTCATTCTCTCCCCTCTCTCTGCTTCTCTTTTTTTTGTCTGTTTTGGTGTGTGTCTGTGTAACCAAGTTCTATTTAAAATGTTTGAGGGGTGGGGAAGTTTTGGTGTTTTTTTTTAATTAGTCAGGTTACTACTTCAATGTATTAGAAACCACCTTTTTTATCTACATGATCATTGAATTTCTTGGAAGCTGGGAGGAAGAAAAGACAGGAGGAACAGGAGTTGCCTGTTAAATTGTTATATACAACTAGCTCTTGAAACGACCAGACACTTATTCATGCTTCAACTTCTTCCTGTTTACATGCAAAAGACAATGTAAAAATTTCTTTTTGCTCTGACTTTTGTTGTTGTTGTTAAGGTATCATTTGTCAAGGTCAAGCAAGTGTGGTAGATCCATTGGCAAAAGCTTGTTCTGGACTGCTGTGCGGTGCTGACAATACGCTGAGCCCTGGGCCGGGTGAGACACTTTGCCAGCCAGGATGAGTTGGTAAATCTTGGTAATGCAACGGGCAGTGGGTCAGCTTTCTGTTTTTGTCATGACATTAAATAGATTCATGCATAAAATGTAGTTACAGTATTTTCAGGCACGCAATATATACTACCATTGTACTAACTTTCTTATTATGCCATATTTACTCATTTGGGGTTTCATTTGCAAACCATTGGAAGAATAGTGTTAGGTTGCACAGCAGTGTAAATTGGGCTTTCAGGGCACAGCTTAAAATCAATGCACGTCTAAATTCCCTATATTGTTTTGAAAACGAGGTGATCGACAATCTGTTCATTGATTTGGTTAGCAAGCATCAGGCACGATAAATAAAACTGTGTAAATACTATTTGGGTAGCTAAAGAACACTTCACAGCTCTGGAAATAAATATACTTCACTCCTGTTTTCAAATGTCAGATTTCTTTTGGTTCTGTTCTATGTGGTGAGCTTCTGACATGCAGACGTATGGCTCAGAGGAGATTGTTTATCGATCCTCAGCATTTAATGAACGTTGTGACTCTCCCACTGCAAGAACGGGGATCAGCATTCAAACAGCTGAGAACAGCGTGCGGCTTTCCTACAGAGCTCCTGGCGGTGTTTCCTTCCATGCTGGAACGTGTCAGTGGGGTTGACTCAGAAGGTTCCTCTTCTTGTAAAATTTGAGCTGAAAGCTGTTGCCTGCCCGGGTCTGTCCCAAGGGATGGGATGTGTCCCAGCAGAGCTAAGTGCTGCAGGCTCTGGGATAGTCTCTACCACGGATGTGTCTTGAGGTGAAGAGTGCTTTCCATGGCGGTTTACTTTTGTCCAACGTCTGCTACCACTCTGAAGCATAAGGAGAAGGTATTTATGTGGAGGTTTTCCATTATTCCTCTTTTCAGAAGCTCTGATGAACTGCAGTGTTTTTGTAAACTTGAAATATAACACATTTGTTAGTTTTTCAAGATATATATCATTTATCATGGTATCATTAGCCCCGGTGATTGAAACAACAGGCATTGGGATGTGCGTAGACGGAGAAATGTAAGCAATGCTCAAACTACATCAGCAGAAAATAAGATTCCTAGTTCAGAAAATGGAGTCCCTGTTACACAGTACACAGCCTTTCAGGAGTCATCTGTGTGTCTCGTACTGCCCATACAAGAGTACCTGGCCCCGACAGAGGGGACACCTCTTACCGGACAGAGCAAGGTGAGCTGGTGGATGCATATCCTGAGCCTGGGAAGCGATGGAAAGATAAGGCTGCTTTTCAGAGAGCTTTTTTTTTTAGGGCATTCTAGATGTTTGCCTGCAGAAGACAAGCCCTTGTCAGTAAGTGTCTATGATCATGAAACGCAGTGGTGTTCTTCTGCTGATTTCAGTAGTGGCAGATCAAGCCCCGTCCTGTCCCTAACAGCTGAAGCTCCATTTTCTACCTCACTTCCCAGTCTAGTAGCATCTGGTGAGCATCTGTGTGCTTTGGGTTGGAGGCACAACAATGAAGCTTTTGTTGCCTCGAGTATTTTGGAAGAGGAGGTGGCTATGTGAAAGTTAGTTTTGGGTGGTAGCTCATCACTGTTTGCATGTTTCCCGTCACCCTTTGGTTGATGCTGCTGATGCAGTGATACATTGTCGGGAAAATGTGAGCAACTTTTTCACAATAGAAGTTAAACCGTGTAGAGGAAGTAATTATTTGGAGCTGTTTGTGGTCTCCTTAATGAGTGGGAGTTGGGATCTGGGCAGACTAAAGAAATAGGGCTGATGAAGTGGAACTCTTCCTGCCTCTCATCTCTGGTAGCTTGTGATTCACCTGTTGTTTTTTGCATTCAGTTATCTCATTTGGTCTGCTACTGCCGCCAGGTTTGGAGACACATGCTGATTAAATTATTTAGTAGTAATAGGTCTGAAGCACTCGCATATAAATTTACAAGAATAATAAAGAAGTAAAATGCTATTCCAGGTGGGAAATAATATACTGAGTAGATGATTCATAATAGCATGAGCTCTTAAAACTTTCTCAGAATTGTGGGAGGGGAGGTAGTTTGGAAACAGAAACAAGTTTATTGCTTGTTGTTGTTAATATTTATATATTATTGATAGTAATGTGTTCCATAACTATGGTGTGCAGCCAAGTTCTGTTTTTTTCCAGTTAAGCAAAAGGTTTTAGTATCTGTAGGCATCAAAAAGCAGGGCACAAAAGCAAGTCGTTAAAAGTCCATGTTTGTGTTGGCTCTCAGCCTGTTGTTTATTACAGAGATGGTCCAAAGCTGTGGTGGTACCTCTTTGGGAGGGTGGGTTAGGTGCTTTTTTTGTTGCCTTCCCCCCCCCCCCCCCCCCCCCCCCCCCCCGCCCCAGGTCTCACAGTCTTATGACTAAGAGCGGGGATTCCTGTCCCTGGGTTACCAGAGGGCCTTTCTGCTGGTCACGCTGCTTCAGGGTCCCCGTGCAAGGTATGGGAGTGGGCACAGACTGCGCCCATCTGATCTCCTCCTAGTCCAGTGCTTAGTTACTGGTGTCTTTTTTCATGCATGTTGAAACTTACTTTACTTGAGTGACTGCTTGAAAGCTGAATTAAAGATTTCTGCATTGAAATGTTTTGAACAAAATCAGAACAGACAAATACTGGTTTGATGGTGAAGGCTGAGCAAATTCTACCAAAAGCTAAGAAGGAAGGTACAAGAGGTGATAAAACTGCTTAATGCATTTATTCCCTATTTACTGAATGTCAACAGATGTTGTGTTTTGGGTTTGTGTTGGTTTTTTTTGTTTTTTGTTTTTTTTTTTTTAAAAAAAAAACAACCAAAAAACCAAAACAAAAACAAAAGGGGTGACTGAGTGGCCAGTGTGAGGACTGTTATGTTTGATCCTGGGGTTGTGCCCTGCCATCATGCAGGGACACCAGGGGAGGAGAGGAGGGACAGTTCCTTCCTAGAAGGCAGCCCCATTTTCTCAGCCAGGAGGGTGGAAGGGGTGGAAACGCCAGCCCAGAGGTGAGCTCCAGCTCCGCAGGGCTGGGGTGGCTGCTGGAGGCGCAGGAAGCCCATGCGTGGCCAGGGCTTGTGTCTCTGAAGTAATGGAAGAAATAGCTTCTCTGTGGACATGCTAGGGGGAATTTGTTCCAACCCAGAAAACTGCCAAGTTGAGGAGCGAAAGGCAAGCCAGAAAGGACCTCTGCTGCCAGGCCGTGGCAGGACGTTTCTTTACAAACCTTTTAATTTGAATTGTTTTACCTATGGGAGCTAAATTTCTTTGCTTAACATTACCTTGTTCTAGTTTGTTCTGATGAAACGAGGCTTTGAGAATGAGTTTTCTGTAGTGTTTCTGGGGTGCTTACTTCAAGGTAGATGTTTGGGAAGATCTTTCCCAAAGTATTTGTGGACTTGCACATCCTTTTCTGTGCGTGACCGTACCTATTCTGGTGAATTTGTCCATTTAGTTTAGAAGTTAATGTTCCTAGTTGAGGGGAAACTTCTGGGTTCTGTCTAAAAGGTGCCTGGATGTAGACCTCATACTGTCAAGCTCTGTGGGAGTTATCTTGGGACTACAGTTTCTTCTCTTGTGGTTTTTTGTTTGTTTGTTTGTTTTTTAAGGCTTTTTTCTCTTTCACACGCTGCATATTTTACTGCATTCTTACACAACCAAGTAATCTGGCAGTGCGAGTGCCTTTTCCTGAGATAAACTGAAGATTTTTTTTTCCCTGTATTTTTTCTTTCCTAAATAGTAGTAGAAAATAAACTCCATGTGAGCTAATTGTGGATGTTACCATTCTGTTCAGATTATGCTATACTGCCTTTCCACTCCTTTTAACATTGGAACAGTTAAGATTAGAACAGGCATCCAAGAGAACAACTTGAGATATAAGCAGAAAGAGATGAAGGGGTTGTTGTATTTCTGTGGCTCTTACAGAAAGGATGAAAATATTGTATAGCCTGCTGAGCTATACAATATGTGGCCATTAGGCTTTATCTGGAGGTAAGGACGATAGCAATGTATCCGTAGTTAATTTTACTCCATTTCACAATTTGGCTCCGTTACCACTTCTGTGAGACTGTGTTAGCGCATAGTATTTATCATATGATAAAAACAGAGCTTAAAAAAAAAAAAAAAAGCTTTAAAAATGTTTCACAATAAGTAAAAAACACAACTTAGGAATGACTGGTGTCTGTACTTCTGTTCTTATGACAGTGGTTATTTTTGAGACAAAAGGTTCTACTGAGGAACCAGTTAATGTTTTCATTCCTCCAAAAATAGAAGTGTGGGGTTTTTTTTTTCCAAGCTTGGTGGCCAGTATTTGGGCATTAGGTACTACTCAGAGTCTATATGGAACATACTCTTTCCTTAATGATCCTAAGCCTCCAAGTATTAAGGAATAAGTAATTCTTTTAGACTAGAATGCAACTGGAAAAATAACGGCACCTTAGCAGTTCTTGTTTCATATTTAAACTCTATTATTTCCATTAATAGAATAACAAGCCAAAGGTAAAGGATTTATTCCAGATATGTGAGATCTGCAGGACTGGTGTGTGTATGTGACGAAGCAGTTGACTTCTGTTGGTTTATGGTGAATATTGCAGGAGATACTGCAAGGAAGATACTTGACTGAGGTCACGCACGCTAATGAGTTCAAAGCAGAGCTTTGTCATGGGATTTAGTGTCTGTATCCTCCGGAGAGGAGGGTAGGGATTTGTGAAAGGGAAGTAGGCTGCATAGAACAATCAAAAGGTCTGTGGTGGTGCTGTAATGAAGTCATAATTCGTCAGCCTCGTGGCCAGCAAAGAGGGAGGGTGGGTGGGAAAACTTTTGGCTGAAGTGAGGTTTGATGGATGGGAAGTGCAACTTTTCCATACATATATAGAATAATAGAAAAAAATTACTTGAAAACTCATGATAGCCTTAGTTAAACTTTCGTTATGGCAGATCTGTCTGGAACAGCCAAGTACGTGGCTCTTCTCTGTCCCTGTTCTGTGCCGTGTGGGGCTGGGGGAACTCTGTCCTCGCTTGCCCTGCATGCTGAGAAGCTGTTGATGGTCAAGGAAAGGATTCGGTGGGGGAAAGTACAGCTTAAACCTCTCGTAAACAGTGAAACTACAAATACCTTTACCTTTGTCAGGAGGTTCAAGCCGTGGCCCAGCCTGGGAAGCAGCGGCCGGGGCTGCTGGTGAGCTGTGTTGGACCTTGCTGTGGCTGCGCCGTGCGGGATGGGATGTGGGGCTGGAGCTGTGGGGGACCCGGGGCGCCCTGGCAGCCTTCGGAGTGGAGGGAGAAGGGAGCTCTTACAGGCAGAAAGGTGGAACAAGCAAGGAGACTTAGACAGTGGAGGAGGGGCATGCATGGCCGAAGGAGAAAATGAGGGAAGGAGGAAAGAATCAATAGTTCATTAGATTTGTAGAGCAGAAGGAGAAAAAGGATCGATAGTTCATCAGATCTGGAGACTTGGCTTGTGAGATGTGGTTGATTAACGCAAGAATATTTTAGTGGAGTCATTGTTCATGTGCCATGTTTTAACTAGTGCACATCATATAACAACTCATATCAGTATATGTAGAAGAATAAAGGAGAAGTAGAAATTAAGGGGTAGTCAGCTTGCAAAGCCTAGTTTAGGGTAAGGCACCCCCTTAAAAAGAGCTTTTGGCAAATATGAAATAATTCTTTGAGGTTCTTCAGCCCTCCTTCACCAACACTGTCTTCGCCATGAACAGCATTGCTCAATATTCTGCAGTTTTCAATTAGGATTTCAGTGAATGTGAGTGTTGTCCGCAAGATTGGGCGTTGTGTTTTTAATAGTTTACAGCCCAGGTGAAAAGTAAATGCTGTATTATAACAGACAGATCTCAGACATGGGTGTGAAATTTTCTACAAAATGAGCTCACTTATTTAACACACACGGGCTAGAAGTAATGCAGTCATGCAGTTTCCATGATTATACTGTAGAGAAATAATAGCTATTGCACTATAAACGTATATATTTAGAAAGAAGGTTGCAATCATGCAATGTTAGTTTGGACTGGCACTTCATAGTGAGTGTAAATAGTTCAAGTGAAAAGGGCTACTTTTAGTACAATGTAGCTATTTTCTGTGTTTTTATTGATTTAAAAGTTGTGTATTGGCTGGCATTAAGTGCTGATGGTCTCATTAGGGCCCATGAAAGCACGCTGTATAATAGCCACATTCTCTGACATCTTTAGTAACACAAGAATTCTTTCTTGCATTTAGGTATCTCAGTTGGCTTAAATATTCCTTGGTGTTCCCTTGCAGCGTACAGGGGAGAGCAATCAAGTTCTCATTAGCTCTGCAACAGGAGCTCCCGCAGCGTCTGTGAGAACTGGAAGCAATCCCTTTGCCTACATGTGGCTCTGTAAGAGATGCAGTAGTTAATTATCATTTACTTTGAGCTAAAATAATGCACCTAGCCTCTTTACTGGCTACAAATTATGAGAGCTTCAGATTCAGTTCCCTATAGCCCTCTAAGCTGATGAGTGTACTCTCGTCCTCCATGCGTGAATAATGCATGACCTTGCTAGCCTCAGTAAGATACAGTTAATTCTCTTGGCCTTTAAGGTTTTTCTCTCTCCCTATTATTACTTAGCTGCCATCCTGTTTGAAGGGAACAAATTAGCCACAAGTCTACAAATGCTGGTGAATTTAGGAGGCAATAACATTAAATGGATAAAGCAACTCCAGTGTCCAAATTCTTTAGCAGAGATGTGTCTCTCTAGACTTTCTGAACATCTCTCTTGTGCCATGGACATAATTGGTATACCAATATTCAGATAATTTTGCCTGCAGAGCTTGATTAGATCTCAGTGAAACCCTCTGGGCGTTGCTGTACGAGAGGGGAGCAACCAGTGCAGTAGGCAGGGCAGAGCCTGGAAGCTGCACGCTTGGAGGGGGGCAACACGTTGGGAAATGTCTGCAGCTGGTTCCATGCGTGCTCCCACTCAGCCCTGACCCCACCAGTTAGCGTGGCACAGACATACAGGCAGGGCTGCCATTTGCAGTCTTTTTTGTATTTGCACTTTGTGTGTTAGGATACCATTTCTGAAGGTCAGAAGACTGTCTTGAAATACTGATATGGCCTTCCTAGGATGGCTAGGGAATATAGAGACTTGCCTTTCTGGCTTTGTTTATCCGGATGGAATATCCTTTTGAATGTCTTAATTAAAGCTTAAGTTTGTTCTTCTCTGCTTTACCCGGCACAGCTGCAGAGAGATTTTTGGCATGCTTTGTTAATTTTAGCAACGTACTCTCTTGACATTGAGTAGGTAAGACAAAACTTGAGGATGGCAGGGGTTGACGGTGCACCTGCTAAAACAGACTGCTCTTTATAATCTGTAATTCAAATGTTTATTTTAAAAGGAAATACTTTGGTTGGCAGGCTATGAAGTGTGTGATGATAGCTGAGTAAGCCTAAGCCTATCTGGATAGGAGGAGGTAGAACCACGTCGTGACACGTTGTACCTTTTCTCAAGGCACTATATTCAAGAATTTTTCAGCTGGTTAACTTGATTTGCTGACCCCTGTAAAGAGTAACTGAACCCTAACAAAATAATTTCTGATTCATGACAAGCTGTAGCTGGACTGGAGAATCAGGAACATTAAAAGTCTTTAGTAGTATCTAGTGACATTTACATTCAGTCCTAAAACAGTTGAGAATAGGTGAGATTTATTGGCGCAACATGCTAACAGCTCAATGCTGGAACTTAGTTTTTAATCATTATATACAATATTTCATCAATTTGTCATTATTACTGATAGTGGCAGGTCGGGGGTGGAGGGCTGGATTCTCTGCTGGCATGCAACAGCCCAGCTTTGGCTTGGTCCCATTGTTACAACAAAAGCTTAGGCAGTAAAACTAAGGGAGTTTGTGCCAGGCAGTCAGACCCTCTCTGTTGCATCCAGTTGCTCCGAGTAGCTTTTGTGCAAAGAATTTATTCTACCTGCGTGGCTGCTGCCTTTGCTTCCACTCCCGCCTTTCCGTTACCTCCAAGATCACATCACTCATTTCCCCTGTTTGCTCTCAAGTTGAGAAGCTTTTATAGACACTGCTCTGTGCAGAAAGACCACGTCACGTCAGGAGCACGTGCATGTTTTCATTCAGAGTGCTGGGTGGGATGAACTGGCATTGAGTGTGCTGTGCTGCCTGAACCGCCCCGTGGTGCCAGGGGTCTGCACAGGCAGAAAGCCCCGCAGAAAGCAGACACGATAACCAGCCTCTGTTGCATTCCTTAGTTGATTGCTTTGCGGGTTGAAAACTGTCATGCTTCTTCCAGATTAATTTTATATTGTGCTAAAAGCATGTAAATGGTGAGAACTTATGGCACCAGCTAATATAATGCTTTCTAGCTGATTTATTCCTTGGATACCTGGCTGACTTTGTTAAGCATTGCCATAGATAATGTAAGTGGCCTCGCTTTGTCACTTTATTTCGTAGCACAGGAGAAAAACTGGAGAAAGATATTTGGTGGTGGTAGAAGTGGTAATTTAAGCTGACAATATTGTGTGTTATTTGCTATGCTTAACTTAATTGATATTTTTGTATAGGAGAGAAGCTGTATTCTTAGATAAGATTATAAATCCACAGGTGCTGCATGTTATACACTGCATTTGTCTGGTTTAAATTTTTTGCAAGTTCTAACAATTGTTTAACTGTGGTGCTTAAATTACTTGGGTTTCTTGTTCTTCCCCCTGATGATGTTCCGCTGAATTTTGTAAAGACTAATTACTGTCATCCCCAGTAGAGTTGCTTTTTAACTTCAATAATCATTCACAACTTGCTAGATGCCTGCAGCTACAAATCGGTCATTTGAGCAACCCTGGGAAGTGTTTTGTAACTTATTCTTCACATTAAACAGCCCATCTGGTAATGGAAGCATCTAATAGTTATGAGCATATTATCAACTTGAAATCAAGCCATTTCTGAAACATCATAATTAGCAGTTCCTTCGGCCACCCAGATGACTCCAGGCGTGCGCACACGTGCTGCTGCCTGTGTTAGAGGACAGGGGCTTTTCTTCCCTTTCTTTTTTGCTGCATAAAAGGTTGCCAGGAGGGGAAAAAGTCTCTTGATAGTGGCGTTCCCCAGCCACAGTTGGCAGCTGCAGCCTGTCGTGGGCTGCCGATGGAGCCTGGCAGTGGGGCCGGGGTCCGTGTCCCCCAGCACGGGCAGGGGCTTTGAGGGGTTCCGAGGTGCCATCATCCAGCACGGCGCCCTTGTGCTTCAGTGGGAGAGAAATGGCGCTTGGAGGCCTGAGCTGAGGACGGGTGATAAGCACAAGATTTAGACCAAAAGCCACAGCTTTGTTTAACCAGCCAGGCAGTTTCTGAAGGGATTTAAAGATTCCAAAGCAAACCAGTTTGTACCTTGAGGCCTGCCATCTTTGAACAGCTTCCGGGAGCAGGGTGGTGGCGAGCGTTAATCTGGGAGGCAGTCACTCACCCGTGAGCTTGAGAGCCAGGGGAAGGGGTTGTGGAGCCGATTTCCAGGGGTGGGAGTCAGATCTGGCTGGGAAGAGGAGCCGTCTCTCCGGGCAGCCCTTGCCGCAGCACCCTCCCCTCCGCTGCCGTCAGCGCTCGCCTGGGTGCTGCAAACCAGCACGAGCACAACGTGAAACCTGCTGGAAAGGCATGTTTTGCGTTGGTCCCTGGTAATAGCGGGTACGTTTTGCGGCAGGAGCAAATTTAAAAGAAAAATAAACAAATTAAAAAGGCACGTTTTGTTAGGTTCCCCTGTTGATCAGCGGTCTTTGAAAAAAAACTTTAATTTAAATGGCTTTTGAAATGAACAGAAGCCAACCAGAATTTTGCTGCACAAATGCACAGTAACTTTTCTGTAGGTCAGACAGCATTTATCTTTTAGATTATAACTGTATATTTGGAGTTGCATTTTCCGCTGCCTGAATGATGAAAGAGGATAGAAAACAAAAATTTTTGCTCATCCCTTTTCCAATTTACCCAATCTAATTATAGATGCTAGGGCTGACCATTTGCTGCTCTTTCTAGTACTTCTTACAAGGGAAAGAAGCTCAGGTTGCTCTAAGATGAGGCTCAATGAGTTAATGAAATAGTCTATATTGCATCATTCACAGTAGCAAGTTGGTAAACTCCATGACCCAGTTCAGTTTTGGGTTTTTTTGTGTGTATTTTGTTTTGTTAATGGCTTCTGTTCATCTGCAAGAAGACTTAGTTATTGGGCTGAATGGTTTCAGTATCCCCCCCCCCCCCCCCCCTTTCTGTTCTAAAAATATCAAATGATGAAACTGCCATAGTCTGGCTCAAGAGGTTATTCCACAGCTCATTTCTGATACTCATCTTCGACCACCTTTGTTTCCAAAGTTGTATGATTTCCTAAGGAGTTGCTTTTCATGCTGAGAGCTGTGACATTTGATTTTTGTCTGTCCAGTTTCATTTTAACAAGTTCTGTGCTGAGAGTTCTTTTAATCTCTCCTTCCAAGCTAAATTTAGTCACTCTGAAATCAGGCTTAAATGTTGAATTATTACATACAAATGTTAGAACATTGGAAGTGTACTATTGTAATCCATTCATATACCATTTACGACAATTTAATGGTTCTGCACTAGGAAACTGGATTAGGGATTTCCTTTTACACCAAATCAGAGAAACTGAAGGCTGTTTTTTCTTCTTGTTACAAACTGGAAGGAGCTAGGGGTATGGCCAAGCTTTGCCTTTTGACTCACGCTCCATAATTCACTGCTGAAAGACACTTTCTGTGTCCATCCCCTTGACATGTGTTGCTGCCTGTTTTCAGAACAAGCCATCTGTTATGCTCTCAGTATATCTTGCAGTCACTTTTATTCAAATATGCTGAAAGCTGCTGAAGGAAGAGATTTTTTTTTCAGGCATTTAAGTCTAAGTGGAATGAGTGATGTCCAGCTTCACTCCTCAAGACCGAATGGTTTAATAATGGAATTAGGCTAGGCACATCCGAAACGGAGCATTCCGATGTCATTCCTGCCTGCCTGAACAGCCGCTGTGATTCTTTCCAGCTGGTCATGAACCAAAACAAGAAGACAGTATTCATCATAAAAAAGTAATTTGACAGGCATTTTTGCTACTAAGTTAGCGCTAAAAATGTTAACAGCAGTATCAGGCTAGCTCTTGGTCCTGGCAAGTGAGTAACATCATCTCAGGGCTTATGTGCAGGAACCATTGGCACTTTGGTGAGCCCTTTTCCTTTAGTCTGCTTCAGAAGAATGCTCCAAAGACAGTCTTTTTTTTTTGTCTTTTTTTTTTAATTATTTTTATATTTTTTTTTTAGGATTTGGTGGTTGTGCTTCAAAGGCAGCAATGCTGACAGAGCAATGGAGCACTGTTGGTAAATGATCTGGAATGTGGTTGCCACTGGCTTGTTGAATATGATCGTCATATTTTACCTGTCATGAGCAGCGATTAAGTGTGAGTGAAGCTCTTAGAGAGGCTTGCAGCGAGTCAGGCTGTGGTGGTTTGCAGTTGCTGTTCCCAGCTTTCTGTCACGGCTGTGCAGCAGGATAGGCAGGCAGGGTGCCCGTGGTGCTGGAGGAGGAGGGGAGCTGGGTGTTCCCGGGGGATTTGCACCTCGGGATGTTCCTGAAGCCCTCTTTCCCTCGCTCTGTGCAGAACAAGGTGATTCTGTGGTGTGCTGCTCACTGTGGGCACGCCACTTCTGTCCCAGTAACACGTTAGTGCCTATCGGAATTGAACATAGTAAACCCTGTAGCTCCTCCCGAGGCAATCAGATGTTACAGTTCATTTATCCAGCTTAGATATTGTAGCAGCTTGTCTGTTTCCTTGAAAAAGAAAGAAGTAATTGGGTCTGAATCACTCATTGGTAGAAAGAAAGACACTTCATGCATTAAGTGCCTCCCCCCGGTTTCTGTGGAGCGGCACAGCTGGTTTCTTTTCAGAACAAATTTCCTTGGCATTGTTTTTAACTAAGCAAACTTCCATTTCATGGAGGAGGCGCTGCAAGTGCCCGTTCTGCTAATATCTTAGAGATTTTCCTCACTGTGTGAAAGCTGCTAGAATGGAAACCAGTCTGGCAGAGAGGTCACCTCCTTTTAATGACTTAATTTTTACTTTCCTTCCTCAGTAATAGCAATAGGAGAACCTAAAAAGCCTTTGGATGTTGATCTTTAACGTATGTGCTTTGGAAAGGAAATGTGTTTTTCCCAGTGAGGAGGGCAGATAATGATGATGCATTGTCAAACGCTGCTAACAGGACAGAGGTCTGTGGCGAGCTGGGCTTGTCTCCTGCCAGAATCTGTTACACTGCATTGCTGTACCACAGCGTGAATTTTCTGGGGGGAAAAATCTAAACAAAACCAACAAAAAAAACCCCAGACAAAACAAAAAAAACCAACAACCCATGAACTTCTACAATTGAAAATACAAGATTTTATTCATTAAAATGTTTCTTTCTGTGTTTAGAAACAAAATCAGGCGTGTAAAGACTAGCAGTACACCTCTCATGTTGCCATCTGAGCATCTCTTTGCTGTTAGGATTTATCAGCCGAAGCACGGAGCCCCGGCAGGCAGAGCCCGCTTGGCTCCCTGGCACCTGGCTCCTGGCTTGCCTGTGCCACACGGGTTGCCAGCGCCAAAGAGAAGTGCCCATTGCCCCTCGGCCTGGAGTGGCTTCTCTGGCACGTGTGCTCCTTGTGTGGCTCCGTGAGGGTGTTTGCTTCTGGACCAGACCGTGGACCTATTTCACGTCAGTTGAATTAATTGTGGTAACATGTACTTGTGGCCTTTCATTCGCACAAGGGGATTTCTCAGCTCTTCAGGCCCGTGTTATGCACGTGCAATGTTTGGCAGGGTTGTGTGCCAGCTTTTACTGCATCTCATGTCCAGCACATTCCAAACGTGAGCCATGGCAAGACAAACATTGCACCTAGCTCAGCCTCTTGAGCTGGATCTTTGCTGCTCCAGCAGTTGAAACAGAAGACATAGAAGCCTACATCTAAATGTTCTTTTACAAAAAACTTTTAAGTCACAGCAAAGCGAGGTAGCACTCCTCTAAATTCCAAAGCAGAAGGTCCCCCCGGGATGGGTCAGGTCAATGTGCAGCACACACATGTCATTTCAGAAACGGCTCGATGTTGCTGTGCATGAGGAACCCAGCTCCGCTCCATACGTACGTGCAGCAGAGCTGACTGTTACAGTAACCTAAGTGGTTTGGCCAGCGTCATGTAGGAAATGCATCACAGCTAGAAATGTTCTGTGACTGACGTGTTTTCACGTGTGGTGGTTTGGTATTCACAAAGCCTCTGGATTCCCAAAAACCACTGTGGTGGTTCTTACAGTGTTGGAATAATGATTTTTGTAGGGTTTTGTAGGCCCTGGCTAACCAACCCAGACATTTGCATTTATACCAGATGCACACCATTTTAAAATGATGCAAGATGATGGTTTTTATTAGTTAGGTGTATAGTTTAAAGCTGATGATACTGTATTTTGGTCTCCCCACAGATGTGTGCAATAAACCTCAGTGCTATCTCATTAGACATCGAATATCCAAAGTTAGTATCTGAAAATTTGCTGGAGTGCAAATAAAACGATCGCTGGACCTGAGCGAACATGGTGCACTTGTCCCAAGCCTTTCAGGTTATTTTCCTACTTTCTGTCACCACTTACAGGAAACAAAAATGTCCCTTGGGCATGTAAATTGTCCTGTAGTGGTAAAGGAAACTAGTCCATCAGTTGATGTCAGGTGAAAGCATTGACTGATGGCTGGTACTTCTGCCTGTTTGCATCTCTGCTGGTTTAGTAACTCCACTCCCAGGCTGGTGTCCTGTCCAAATGCTCAGCTTCTGCAGAAACCGCCATCAGTGATGCAGTCTCGGTTGTACTTAAGCTATTCCTTACCTTCTACAACATCTTTCTGTAAATACTTGGAAACCATTCTAGTACATTATTCTTAACCTTCCTGGAACAAAGAATGTGATTAGGAGGTTGTTACTAAAGGAAGGAATACTCACAGGCCAAAATTGGAGGACGTATGTGTAGGAGAAGCTCTTGCTGGGGACAAAGTGTACCTGCTGCCTTGTAGCAGAGCTGCAGCATTTTGAAGGGTACTGCCTGTTGTCTGACCACAGGTCAGATGCTCTTATATTTGAATTTTTAAAAAGTATTTTGCTGTTATTTGACAAGGTATTTTGGAGCCAAGGGAACTAATCTTTGCGTAGCATTTTGATGCATTCCCCAAAGCTTTCTTCCACCCTTGTGATATTTGCTCTGTTTTCAGATATAGAGTTTTTCCATAATAAGTGCTAGTTTAACTTCCTGTTACTGTGGCTTTTAATCCATGTAACATATAATTAATATAGAAAAAGCAAGATATACTTCACTTCTGCAGATAGACCACACTATTACTTTAAAGAGTAGTAAAACTAGATGGTTTACCATTTAAGAACATAACTTAAACATTCAGAGTCCATGCTATTTCCCCAGAGTGATTTAAAAGACAGCAAGAAATGGAAAGCTTAAGAAAAGGGAGGAGGGTTTGGATGGGAACTCTTAAAATTTCTTGGCAGATGCTTATTGCTAGAGAAGCTTAGGGTTTTTTTTTCTTTTTCCTTCTGGGAATGAGAGATTGCAAGGAGGAAATGGCTGACCTGGGTTCCTGAGAGTGCTTTCTGAAGGCAGGCTTAGAGAGCAACCTCATTTACATCGCAGGCCACAGCCCTGTGAAAAATGTAGCGTGTGCTCTTAACCCAGTGAGGTTGGCTGGTGCTTTTGGGAACGGAGCCACAGCTGTCTGACAAAGGCGGCTGGCACCGCTACCCGGCCGGGGCTCCCTGCGCTGCAGAAACCTTGTAGCTGAGCGGTAATAAATAGCTTTTTCCTGTTGGAGAGAATGGAGTCAGATCGGTGCAATGGGAAGCTTATATATTCTTGTTTCTGAAAGCCAGGGTTGAAGACTTGCATAAGATGTATTCTGGCATTGTGTCAGCAGTGCTGTTTTGCCCTTATCAGATGAACTTCAGTTTTTTGAAGTGGTATTTTAAATTCTCACAAATGATAGATGGGGAGGGGCATAATAGTTGTTACATTTTCCAAAAAATACTGAACATCCAGCATCGTGAATTGTTTATGGCACTTGGGGGGAATTGCTACTACTGGAATTTCTGATAACAGCTCTTAGTTTTACCTTCCTTTGAGCGGAGGTTCCCAAAGAGCTGGTTTCATGCTGTGGTAGGTGGAGCTTTACTGAGGCTCTGCAGGATTAAGATCATGTGTGGCATCTGCAGAGTGCAACTTGCACAGGGTGAGAGGCAGTTTTCAGGGATCCTGGAGGGAGTCGGAGGCTTCAGAGAGCTGCTGGTTTGCTTACTTCTTGTCTTCTCTGTTGTTTCTTCAACTTCCCTGCTTTGTGGGCTCTAGATTGCTTTGTGCATACAAATATATAATTAGTTTGGACCTCAATACTAAAATTTTAGTGGTGGATTGGTGATTTATTACAGATGTGTTTCATCAGTGTGGCAACGGGTTTAACTGTATAGTAACAGTGTATCTGCAGCCCTCATTGTTGTAATTATTGTGCATCTAGTGTACCATCTTGACCAGGAGGCATGTTTTGTAAAAATAGGAAAGCTGAAGCATGGCAGGTGTCAGTGTGGCTGCCTTTCAACCAAAAATGAATTTGGAATTGCCCTGTAGGAACTTTCAATGTGGTGATGTTTGTCTTCATTTTCTCTGAAGCTCGGCTTTGGCATGGATAGGCAATGGAAAAGAAGCATCAAAACCCAGAACTTTGAAACAGGTTTTCAGGAATGAGGCAGGCAGTACTCTTTGGAAGGACAGCACTGAAACACAGAAGTCTGTGGAGAGCCATCAGCATGTAAGGGTCACTAAGCATTGGGAACTTACAGAAGATAGAAAGACGTGTAGGCTTGCTCTGAGTCCTTTCTCTAAATGTTTTGTTACCACCGATAAATCCCCTGCTGTCCCTCTCCCTTCCCCCTCTGGTGTGTTTGTCCAAAGAGGAACCGCAAGTCCTGGGCTTGGTCTGAATTCTGGTGGGAAGGGACGTGGTTTTACCCCAGTGGTTCAGGGAAGAACTGTGTTCCTGCTGCCCAGAGCATGGCAAAACCTGGCATGAGGCTAAAGTCCATGCAGATTAGTATCTTGGTGTGAACCATTGGAAATACCTTGCTATAATGAAGAAAAAAAATATATTTAAAAGTTAGGTGAGTGGTTTTTAGGAAAGACTTTGTGGAGACAAAATTTCAGAGCAGGCCTTTAAAAGATACATGGTAACTGCCAGAGAGTGGCACTTGCATAAGAAACCAACTTTGTTTCTGATTTAATGAGTAACAATCAACTCAACCTTTTGAAGTTTCTAGATCTGTGGGGTTTTTTTTAGTCCATGTGCTCTTATTTAGGAACATTTTCTCATTTCAGGACTCCTTGGAAATGCTTTTCCATTAACAAAATTCTGTAACCAGGATGTCTCCTTAAGGTGCTTCCCAAAGTAAGAGAGATTTCATTCAGATATTCTAAATAGCCTCAGAGGAAGTCAGTTTTTGTGAGATATCCATGTTTGAAGGGACCAAGATGAATCTTTCATCAAAATTGGCTAAAGCCCGTAAGGAAAAACACAGATAGAATTAATTGAGCTTTACATATGTGAAAGCAAGGATTCAGTCCTGCAGTGGCTGCTAAGCACGGAAGAGGAACAGACAGGTTTAGAACAGGCAAAATTTTGTGATCTTTTCTGTCAGTGGTAATTGATAAATCCCTATGGATCATTCCAAGCATGAATTTGATGAAATGAGAAGTCTTATGCACAACTAGCTTCTAAAAAATGTGATGCATCTGAGAAACAAGTAGACCAAACGGTTTATTGGGAATGTCTTCTTACTGTGCTGGAAGGTTACAACTGCAGTGTGCTGTGTCCTAGTCTATACTGGAATTCTGACCAGACGGGCTGCAGTCTGCTGTTGTCTGGCGGGTGACTTTTACTCTTCTGAGGGCTTCCAGTAATGATCCAAGTTGCTCTCTATGAAGATTGTTTTTACTCAAGCTTAGAAGTTCTTGTTCAAAGCTGTATGGGCAAGAAGTCCAGAAGTTTTGCACAATCGTCACCTGGCTTTGATGTTTTAAAGTAAAGAATGTCCTGGAAGGCTAGTTTTAATTGATGTTACCTAACAAGGGAAAGGCAGTGATGAATAATATGTAGTTCTGCTTTTCTCTGTGGAAGGTATATTGATAAAGGAAATAATATGTAAATATTGCCCTTTATACTAAGCTGGAAAGTTACTTTAGAGACAGTGAAACACACGCTTCAGTTGGTACCAGGACCCCAAGCAGTAAAACCCCAGAATTCTGAATTTGCATCAGTAAATAAAATTAAAGAATATATTATAAAAAGATTTCTTTCAGAATCCGAAATGCATGATATCAACATACAAATATGTCATTACTGGCAGAGGTGATGTAAAGTATAAGGTTTGTATTGATAACAATACATAAAACGGTAACGCAGAAAGGAAAGAAGCCTTTATTTTTCTTTGTTCATCGATGTTTTTCCACTAATCTTGGTGTAGTGCTTACCGCTCTGGAGTAGCTTTTGTCTTTGTGGGTTAGTAATGTTTTGGTTAGGCTCCTGATCTCCCAGTCTTCCAAGGTGGGGGATTGGCAGGAGGAGCACAAGAGCTGCACTTTTGAGTTCCTTTTTGAAGAATTTTTTCCGATTTTTGAAAGGACAAGGAGGAGATGCACAACAAGTATCAGCACTTTGGGAAATGGGCTACATGAGTGGGTCAAGTTACCCCAAACCCTTAAGTTTTCTTGCTCTAGTACTTGACTACAGGCTTCTTCGGAGTTGTGGTTTTGGCTCTGTGTATGGTTGAGTGAGATTTAAAATGAGCACAAGGTCTTGATCCTTCTCCTGGACAGGGGAGTAAAAGCATAACCAAAGTAAACAACTGACTAATGCGTCGGGTTTAGAGGATGGGTTAAATGGAACACTCCCCATGAAGTCTGGTCTGGGGGGCTGTTCCCACCCCTACCAAGGATGATTTTGGAAAGCTGTGTGTAGATTTTTATTCGGTCATTGTTTATGTGATTAACTTAGTTGGTTAAGAAATACCCAAGACATCAAAATGGCATGGACATATTCTTATGCCCGAGGGGTTAGCGTTTATCCCAAAACTGTGAATACTTGGAAACAAAATAATCTACTTCATCTTACAGGCAGATTGACATCAGAAATGACTTGGCAACTGGGGAAAGTGAAATATCTGTGTATGGGGGACCCCATTTAGCAGTATTTACCCTGGCAAAATTCCCTTTGGCTTTGCTGACAATGCTGGTGGAGTGAAAAAGGCTGAGTCGACAGGGAGCAGAAGGAATTCGGTGGGAAGCATTCTTTTGTGCTGTGTGTAATTCTGAATGTGCTTTTAATATTTTGGGGGTTTGTACTTCAGATTATTACCGAGTTAAAGACTTTGGTTTGATAATGTAGCATTTCATCTGTTGCACCAATGTCACCTAGTTCTTAGATTAAAAAAAGCAAAATATGCTGTGCCTGATGTTTACAGACCCACAGCTAGAAGGACTTTTTGCTTTTAAACCCCAGTTCATTGAATGACACTGGCTGTTTTGAGATTTGGAGCAGAGAAGAAAGGGAAGGAGACAGCCAGTAAGAGGAGAAAATTAGACATACTTAAATGATTTAACAGATCAGAAGATTCGGTTGAAAAGACGACAGTCATAGTGGAGTTATAGATATGTATATAAATAAAAATAATACATATGTTTATACATGCCACAAAAGCATAAAAGGGGATTGATATTTGTCTCTCACTTTTTTCTTTTGCTTTTTGTAATCACATTAAGAAAAAAAATAGTGTTCAAAATATAAGGCTTGATAGTTAGTAAAGGAGTCTATCTAGAATCTATTAAAACATAATGGAAATTTAGCATCAAACTGACACTCCACTAATTAAAAACAATAAAAAACCCACCCAAAGCAAAGACACACATCCCCCAAACAAGCCCATAATTCTTCCCATTGAAGAACTTAATATGTAATTTTTAAATTACCATATCCCAAACTGTAAATAAAATACCAAAGGAAAAACTGACAAAAAATGCCACCCCTTTTTTGGGGCTGGAAGTGGCTTTATTGTCTTCACTAAGCTCTGCTGCCTGCTTGACACTGTAATTAATCAAATTATTTATTCTGATATCTAAGTATGGGTTTGCATAAACTCACTTGTTTCTGAAAACCTTAACCTGCATATCTTTGAATGTCAGGATGAGAAAATGTATCCTTTTGTAGCTAAAACTGTGTTGAAATTAGTTTATATTTTATACTAAAACTGTTATACATCTTTGTATTGTAGGATTCTAGAAATATTTTTTCTGTGCTATTAATCACAACGTTAATCTTAATGTAAGTAGCATAGTATTAATTCCAGCTCATGGCTTCATCTCATTTGTCTGTTTGCCTTTGACATCTAAAATCAAATAGCAATAGCTATTTTGTGTCACTAAACTCTGTGGTGTGATACTGCCACTGAAATAAATAAAACATGTGTGTAGGAAGGAGGAGAGGGTCATTCAAATGTTTCACTCGTATTCATACTCTTTCATGTTCTTGTGCATGTGTGTGTATGTATGTGCTTGATATATATACACACGTGTATGTACACACACAGATAGTAGTGAGCTGAGTGCCTCAAGATGAATCTCTTCATGAATCTGAAAAGACAAACATGTAGAAAGTGTTATAAGCATTGTATTACCTATTCAATTGCTTTCATTCTAGTTTTGTATTTGAAATCAGCTGTATTAGTGGGTTGATGGGATTCCCTTTCCAACAGAGATAAGGCGTACAAGTACATTGAAGATGTGAGTGAATTGCTCAGCTTTGCTTTGTTGTTCCCAAATGCAATTTTTTAATTGCCAGCCTTACAGATTGACTTTAGGATCTGAAAATCTAGATAAATCTTTGTTCATAATAGCTTTTCCGCAGGCCAAATGATGCTTTCATTTACACCTGTGCAACTGCATTAGCCGGCTGGCAGCTGGGGGTGGCGAGAGCTGGAAAAAGCTGTTTATGGACAGAGCGTATTTGATAATGAATCAGCAAGAAGCCATAATCCCAGACCCTTCACAGTGTTTTATAGCTCCTTCCAGAGCGCGGCCACACTGCTCAGCGGTTCAGCTGCACTTGGCTTTCTGCTCATCTTGTTTGGCACCAGTGATGCCCTGTGCAGATGGTGGTCATAAAACTGGGAGTGGGTGACACAAAGCACGAGGACAGAAGGAGCAAGCGTGAAGCTGCGAGGTGTGTGAGGAGGAGAGGGCTGGGGTGAAAGCTCACCCAGTCTCACTTCTTGCTGCCCTTCCCTTTGTGCCTGAATTCTTTGGAACAGCAAGCCAGTTCCACTGGGGGAAGAGTCATCGTGTTTAGTTTGAGAGGTCCAAAGGAAATGTGTGAGCTGGATCTGGTGAGCTGGAGGAGGATGGGGAAGGAGCCATGGTATGCCACTGCAGGCCTAGTTCTCCAAATATTTTAAGCAGTGTTGTGAGGAGTACAGCTCCTGCTGTCCATGTATCCAGTAGGACCCAGTACAGGAAAGTTCTGCACAGTAATGCTGCCCTGGAGATGCAGAAATTCAGTGTGAGCAAAACTCTAGTTAGCTGTCGGATTCTAGTAAACCCATGTGAAATCCCAGGGGTTTTTAGTGTGTTTTTGGTGGTTTTATTTTTTTGTGTGTGTGTGTGTGTGTGTGTGTGAGTCTTAATGTTCTGTCATCATGTTGGATCCCCTCATGCTTCAGGAACAGGAAAAGTCACTTTAGTGGCAAACCATTCCTAGCCTACCTACCCCCTCACCTCTCCCTTCCCATCAGTGGGTTTTATGCTGGTGCTTGAGGTTCGGGGTGTGATAACACCACGTGCGGTGGCTGTAGGAATGCATAATATGGAAATCATCATTCCACGCTTTCTCACAAAATGGCTGGACCATTTGTAAGACAACATGGCAGGAGTACCGGCTGTAGGCGGTGGCACAGCTGTGTGAAATTTCAGACAAGGGTTTTGCCAAGGTTAAAAGGTGGTAACAGGAGCTTGTGATGAGAAGACCTGAGCAATAGTGAGTAAAGGCAGCCCTGTGTGCTCTACCTGGGGTATGAGAGCGCATTTGTGTTTCAAGTGAACGCATTAGAAATGTTTTCAGAGGGTGTCAGCTGTGTTTGCATACCAGGAATGATGACAAATCATAAATTCAGTGTGAAAATAATTCACATTGCCTCCAGTACCCATTTTGTGCTGATAAAGATTATGGTACTTAAGAAAAAAAATAACTTTCACGAAATTGAAAATATAAGTGGTGCTAAACTAGTGGGATCGAATTCATTATATTGAGCCTAATTGCAACACCATTGATCCAGATTTGTTCCAATGTAATTCTGTTAATATCAAAACTAGAGTAGCAAAGTGATGAGTCAGGTCTGCTGTTTGTGGGTCTCCCGTAGAGATCATTAGCTTGTATACAGTTGCATTACAATTTAAATGAGACACTGCTTCCATTTTTTCACTTGGTTTGAGGAAATATGCGTATGTTGGAGCCTCCGGGTAATTTAAATTAAAGCAATTGAGAACAATAATATGAGGAATGTAGTCAAATAATAATTGTCTTAAACAGCTCAGCACAATTTGTATTAATTAAAGTAGTAGTCATCAGTTCTGTTGCCTTGTCAATATGGTGAAACTTTGAAGAAAGCTGCAATGTGATGCTGAAGATGCTTTAAATCAATTGAATTGCTAACTAAATAACTTTAGTGTAATACTAAACACCCATACTGAAAACTACCGTGATAGATTCCTGCTGAGAATGTGTGAGTTGTAAGCAATGGAAATCCTGAACGAGCATGTGTTATTTTAGTATGGTAGTATTTAGAAATTCTTGTGAGGTGCCAGAGTGCAGGGCACAGTACAAGGAAAGATGACAGGGTGTATGTTCTTCATCATCCCATGCAATTACTATGTCATACAAAATGCAACAAGTAGATAAAACAGCCCAGTGGGAGAAGGGCAGATGGGGCAGTCAGGCAACCGGGTACCCACCTGGTTCAGCATGTAGCTCCAACATCTTGTCTTCTTGCATGCATTTCCTTTTTTCTTTCATTCATTCATTCTCTCATTCTCGTGCGTGTACCTGATTAGCTTAACCCAAAATAAAAAATATGCTTAGGAACAGCTGCAAAAACTTACAATTATGAATTTTAGAATATTTTACTCAGTATGATTAGGTTTCCCAACAAGAAATATCATCTGTTGTAATATTGTTAAGGCAGAAATGTACCAATGGATTGAGGGATAGGAAAAAAATTCACCTAAAATCTTTTTCTGATCCCCTGTCCAGAGCAATAAAACTTGTTCACAGCCATAAGGGTTGTTACAGGTGTGTGCCTGCACATGGGTGTTTTATATGCCCGTTTATGAAGCACATTTCATGAACAGATAAAACACAAGAAATTGTTTTGGTGTATTGCAGTCATCGTGTTGCATCTTGTTTGCAATGTGTTAACTCCTGTAGCAATAGTTGTCTGTGGTGGTTCGCCCTTGACACCTGAACTTTCCTTCAACTTTCTCTGTTGCTACTTTGCCTATAAATCTGTCTATAACTCCTGAACAACATCGTCTTTGAACGCCAGTGCATCTACTCAGTGAAATTCTCATCCAAGCTTTAATCTTCTCTCACCTTGATATATTTTAACTTCCCTCTTTATGGCCTGGCACACAAGCTTAATTTAATGGTGATAAATGTGTTTCTAAAAGCAAAAGTTATGAAGTGTATCTTAAAGATTAAGCCAAATCGTCATTTGCACCATGTTAAACTTGGGGAGGTTTGAGCTGGGAGGAGCTAAGGAGCCTCAGGTTGTAGCTTAGGCTCCTCTCTGATGTCAAGTACTTCTTTGTTTGTTTGTTGGTTGGTTTTAAAGAGCGTGTATTTAAGTGTCTTTTCTACTCCAGAACATCTAGGTCATTGCTGAAGTCACTGTCTCAATTTACCTTCGTACTGTGTTCAAGAATTAAGCAAAGAGTTGTTTTGTGGAACTGCTTGAGAGGAGGAGAAGAACAAACAAATCAAGGCCTGAAAGTGAATCTTTCTAGCTCATCCTATTTGCATTTTCCCGATGCACACGGGGAATGAAATTGTACATGCGCTTCCTCTTTCCGCAGGGCAGTGGCCACCATTCTCACTGGCTCTCTGGCAGCATGCAAATCCATCGAGCTCTAACAAAACCAGGTTATGATAGGGCTTTGCTCCTTTTTACAAAAACTTATTAGTTCACTGATAAAACTATTAATCTGCCTTCACAGCTTCTGAATTATGTAAGCAGTATGGTTTAGTAATCTGTAGGTTGGAGAAACAGTGTGTTAAAATGCTTTCAAATATGTCATACCTGTGATTTTTTTATGTGTTTTGTTATTGGAAGTTGAATTATTATAATGCATGTGTTCATTTAAATTAGCTGTTGTAATACAGAAAATGAAGTTTTTCAGGAAAGTTTCCACAGTGAAGTTTGCTTGTATATTCAGCTTGGGCCAGACTTTGTATTGCTCCTGTTCTACATATTAAATGTGCTTGATCTAGGGCCTGTTATAGGTGGATCATAAACACACCTAAAGGGTAAGAAATGTAGAGCACATTGCGCCTCAGAAGAGGGTTTCTACAGATACGTATGTGTATGACACTATATATATAGTCTCCCTACAAATGTACACAGACAAATCGCTTCCCTAGGAAGAACACTCCTATAAACAATACGATTCAAAAAACATGTTTAGGCATATGCTTATGTCTAATCAATTGAAATCTTTAGGAATAAATTTGAAGCCTGTGTTGAATTTGTTGGATTTAGGCATGTGCTCTGGTGCTTATGAGTTGGGACCAATTGTCCAGGCCTTGTGTCTTCTTTGTAGGAGATTGCAAACACTGAAACACAAAAGAGAAATCCAAGGAGACACGTACTCATGCTCAAATGACAGATTCTTTATCAAACCCCTATCAAGAGGCCACTGGCTTTTGGGTTTGATTTTGGTTTGTTTTCATTCTGTTCTGCTTTTCAACTCTTCTCTCAAGCAAGCACAGCTGGAGAGCATTAACTGAAAACAAATAATGCTGCAGAATATCCGATTGCTGGTTTTCAGCTTAATTCTGCTAAATGGTGCTCGATTTGAAGTTTTAAACTGTACTTAAATGCATTAACACTTCAAAGCCAAAGGTATCTAAACCAATCCCCCCAGCCCAGCACAAGACATGAAGAGGAGGAGGGGACAAGTTTTACCCGAGTCCTTCGCTCTGTTCAAGCTTTCTGGCCTTCCTTTCTCCCTTCAGCATATTTAATTTCAAGTACCAAATCTTTGTGGGATATGGCTTAGCTCAGACATAGGGGGATGTTTGTGTTATTTTTGTATTTTTACATCCCCACCCTGTCTGCTAAAGGCAAGGTGCTGATGTGGTACAACATAAAGCTTTATTTGTCCTAGTAGGCAACTGCTGGAGACAGCGGCTGTTTATCAGCCTTGACTGATACAGGCACAGTGGCTGTTTATCAGCCTTGACTGATTGGAAAAAATCTCACCATCTGCCACCCATTATGCTTTTGAAGAAGCGAGTGCGATAGCTTCCAGCTGGATGTGAACAAGCTGCATGGGTGGGAGGGGGTGATGGAGGGGTGTGTGTGCACTCTGCCTCCCGTAACAGCATCAGCTGCAGCGGGGGACATCAGAGCTTTGTACACGCAACTTCTGCAAAGGCAGCGTTAAGTTTGGTAGCCTGCTGCCAGAGCCTACATGGTATAAACATGATATAGAGAGATAAACATGGGAGTTACAGAGAAATAGTAATCCTTGCTCGAAAAGCCAGGGTGTTCCTGTTTAATTGCAGATTTCTTGAGAATGGTGATTCCTTTGGATGGCCTAAGCTGTAATTAAAATGGGCTGTTCTGAGGTGCTTCATGTGTATGGCTTGCTGGGGTAGGCTGCAGAGCTGGAAGACATCTGTGGGAAAAATAGATAAGTGATTTCTTTTATCCTGTTATCCTTTGACTGAATTTTCATTGCTGTTAGGAGATTTATTAGCGTTTTTTATGATTGGTCAAAGCCTATGTTCTTTAATATATTATTTGCAATTTCCTTTCTCTAGATTGTGCCAGTTAAGGAACACAACTCAAATTTTCCATCAGTTGCATCAGGGAAGCCATAAATAAGTCACAGGGTGTGTATTTATGTATCGTATTATGTGGGGGAAAGAATTTGGCCTGCAATGCATAAAATTAGAACAATCATTAAGGCTTGGCAGAAAGGTTGGAAGGAAAACTCCTGGCTTATGTGTATTTGTATGTTTATTCTATGTGATAATTAAATGGCAGTTACAAATTTCTGTATACCCTAAATCATCCTAATGGAAACACTTAGGCCACATTACTCCTTAGCAGGTGTTTTAATACCTGGAGGAAGGGGGAAAATTCAAGAAAAAGGATTAAAACCCAAATGTGCCGCAGTCTGGAGTACAGCGGGACCTCAAGCAGCATGACAGGGGACAGAGGATTGTCCATTGGAAGGGGTAGGTGTGGGGTAGCAGAGCGGTCACGAGCCATGGGGGAAGCTTGCCCTTCCCACCTGCTTCATGGGAGGCCCACCAGAACAGGGACAGTCTGAGGGTCACCTCGGGTCTGTGTTGGATCCCCTTTCTGTGACAGAGGGTTACTCTTATGGAAACGCCATCCCTCTAAAGATGCTGATGACTGTTGAATCTCGGATTTTGCCGAGATCAAAAGAAGCGCAGGGCAGGAACCGGAGTGATGCTGGTGGGAAAGAGGAGAGGGCAGAACGGGAAGCCAGGCAATAGCCTAGTGTGCGTGTACCGACAGCCTGGTAACTTGTATAGGAAACCTTATGCCCAGTTAGGATACAAACAAATGCATTGTTCATTTTCCTCGTTTCCAAGACCACTGTCAGTGCACCAGGCATGTATTGCTCTTGCAAGAGGTTACTTTTTTCCCCGTTCTTGAGGCGGTGCTGCATTACCTCGCTCCTCTGCCAGGTGATGAGCATTCTGGGGCAAGAAAGGTTGTGCTGCCTTGTAAATGAGCTGGCTCTTCCCGCATGGCACTGCTAGCACAGCAGAGCTGGGGCTGGGGAGATGGCATCCACTTCTGTAATGATGTGTGATTCCATTTCTGTCTCATACCACTGTGTCCTCCCTCTTCCCTGCTCCCACCCTGCCTGACGGCAGTTGGGATCAGCAACGTGAATCGCTGAATAGAATTGCTTTTTAATAAGTTTAATGCCAAAAACATCAAAAGATAAGATAATTTGGTATCTTAGGTAGACCTATAAAATAACTAACAGAAATTTTTGGTTACAGGGATTCTCACAAAAACTCCCTTTGTTTTTCAATCAGCTTTAATTTTGCTTTGATTGTGGTTTGTTTGGTTTTGGGGTTTTTTTGTTGGTTTTTTTTTTTCCTCAGACAGCTCTGGTTTTATCAAATGAGATAAAAATGTGCTCATCATAGGCTAGTGAAGGCCATGAACATTATGTGCTGTTAAAGCTTTAAAAATTTCTTTTAAAAATTGATATTGTCATTTGGCAAACAACTGTTGTGTGCTGAAAGCTGCTCTTTGGTATGAGCCTTATGTAACATCACAGTTAATAACATTTAGTGTTATTGGATCCTAAATGACTTTAGTATCTCAACTATAAAAGCCTGTTTACAAAGATGAGGCAGTCTTGTTGGAGTGTCGGATTGTTAAATAACTACAGGTCGCCAAAATTAAATGAACTTTTCAGCTGGTAATGATGTGCAAATTGCTATTGCAGATGCATATTTATTGCGGAAATGCTCATGAGCACATAGTTATTTCTAGTTACAAACATTTCTTTGCCTTTGTCCTTAAACTTTCAGTGATAACATTAGAACAAATAAATCCAGATACATAAACACGGCTATTCTGTGTTATCAATAGCTAAGTGGCTACTAAATAGCTATTTTAAATTAATTTACTGAATAGCTATGTAAGCTATTTTTAAGCTCTTTGCTATTACATTAAATAACTATTGCAGCTATTTTTTACACCGCTTGGTGAAATGCAGCTCTACATAAGGTGAGCAGCTGTTGTGCCTTGCCCCAGCTCCCAGGGGTGCAGGTGTCGGTGTGTGTGTAACCATTGCGTAGGGAAAACGGAAGGTTTGTGACAGCGTACCCCACTCGGGGACCTGCGGTGGGCCTGCTGCGGATACTGCTGAGGAACAGAAGCAAAGGTCTGCTGCTTAGCTGGGTTTTTTAAATGGGCCTGCTTGTAAACTGCTGGTAAAAAACTGGGAGATACAGGGATTAAACGTTGCCACATAAACTAAACAGTACTATTTTCTCACTTTTTTTTTTTTCCTCTTGAAAAATAGTTTTCAGTAATGTGACAGTTGTGAGGAGCTAATTTTGGGTCAAGAGGTTTCATAGTAAACTTTAAATGAGCAGACTGTTCCTTAAGGTACATTCAGGAAGGTGGCAGGAGATGGCCCGAGGCTCAGTTCATCTCTTACCCACCAAGCTGTAGTTGTGCTTTTCTCTCTGTGGATATTTTGAAGGTGAAAAACAAGCAAATACAGTACTGTGATTGCATTCTGGAAGGCGCTAACTTAGAGACAGCAGTAGAAAAAGCATATTAGGCCGTGTATGCAAATTTACACGCAGGAAACAGGGTGTGTGCTTGGGGGGTGGGGGTGTAAAATCAGGAATGGAAAATGAAAATACTTAGTAGTGTTGCATTTTCAATATAGGAGCTCCACTTACCTTGCAACTTGATAAGAACTGGCCCATCTACAGTAAACCCATGATACGAGTTCTGCTGGAGCCTGGGAGGAGGCGCTGGGTTCCCGCTGCGAAGCTTGCTGCCTTGCCCCGGAGTGGCTCACTTTGAATTTCTTAGCCTGGTTGGAAATTTAATATAAAGAGTCATTCTTGTGAATCATGTTTTCTTTACAATTTTGCATTCCAACTCAGCAATTCATTCCTCCTTTTTTTTAATGGCAAGAACGTTATTGGAAGACGCAGGACTTCAGCAAAATGGGTAGTTCATGTTCTGGGAGGCTTCAATGCTCCAGTTTCATTCCGTTGTGTTTTATTCTAAAAATGCAACACTTAAAATGCATATTAGGTATACTAATGAGTGAGATGTTCTGACAATCAGTTAATAACCCTGAATTTTAAAGTTTTTCAAAGGTAAATATTTAATGTGAAAGAAAGACCTTTTCAGTAGCCAAACTTACAGCTAACTGTGTGTCTTCAGAATATTCATCTGCCTATCTCTTGCATTATTAGACTATTCTCAGCATTTGTATGCTCTCAAATTAAAATAGCAGTTTGACAATGCTGTTTGGAACGTTTGAGTGTGCTGTTGAGTGTTTTGGATACATCAAGTCTACGTGTGTGTCTTAGGTGGGGTGCACAGCAATATATACTTGGGATGGTTGAACGTTTCCTTTCCGAAAGGGCTGAGCTACTTGTGGTATTTTTATTTCTGAAAAACTGCAGCCCTTTTGGTATTTGCATGTGTATTTTGCATTCCAATTGATCAATTCATTCCTCCTTTTTCTAATGGCAAGAACGTTATTAGAAGTCGCAGAACTTCAGCAAAATGAGTAGTTCATGTTCTGGGAGGCTTGAACGCTCCAGTTTCATTCCATTGTGTGTGAAAGACAACGATTCAGCCGTTACAACAGATGATGAGCAAACCTCTTTGCAGCAGTCCATTTCCTCACCAGCATGCTGTGCTGTGCCAACAGCATCCCAGTTCCCTCTCTCTGAGCTCCAGTGCGGGAAATGCAACTGGAGAATCATCGGAGCAGCGGTGGGGGCACAGCAGGGCCTGGCACGCAGCATGAGTGCCAGATATGGCAGCCAGGCTGCGCGCCAGATACTAGCACCTGATGAATGTTAAAGCATCTCTGAAATTCCCACTTGCTTATGTCTAGATTGCAGGCCATGGCACTCCGGCACGCCTTTGCCCTGCCGGTTCCCAAGGCAGGGGACCTGCTGGGGCACAGAATGGTACCCACCTAGCCCAGGGCCTGGAGATCGGAGCACAGTTGAGCCTGTCTTAGCTTCAGGGCAGGGTGCTCGGGGGGTGACCCCAGATGGCAGAGTTGAGGAGCACTCCGGGCTGCCATAGAGCACAGCACCGAAGGTCTGCATCATCTTTGTACTTTGTCTCCCCCTTATTAATCCCAGTGCCTCCCGCTGGAACTTGTCCGGTTTTCAGAACCTAACTTGTGCTTCTAAACTTTTTTCCGAATGATCCTCCTTTGTAAAATACTTATTAAAAATGTGCAATGTGATGGATGGGAGAGTGCTCGCCTTAAGGTATATACCAAATGTTGAATAATGCTTCTGTTGAGTTAGGCTGCCTGAATATTGCTGGTCTTCAATTTTAAAGTTTTACATTTATCCCATAAACTAATCTGAAAAATAAGATTATTTCTTTTTCTGAATTTATTTTTTGATCATTTAGGACTATTCACAGCTGCAAAAAATGTTTTTACTTAAACTGCTGTTATTACAACTTTTCCTCAAGTTCTTGAAGCCAGAAGCCCAGAAAATATGACTTTTATTTAGTATTGTAGGACAAGCCTGTTCTAAATTTGTTGTAGATCTGAACTGCAGTTGGATAGAAAAAGGGAAAAGAGTTTAGTTAAATTTTCAAGTTGGAAAACCACATTCAGTACGTGTAATTTAGCAGCTGTTGCAAACACTTGGGGGCATTTTCTTTAGCATTTGAAAATTCCCTGAAGAAGTGAGACAGGAGACATTATTTAGAATTTCAACTTGAAAAATATTTTAATGTTTTCTTAAATTGTATTTTGACGTTTAGGATTAACTCTGTGCCTGGCTGTACAGATGGCTACATTTTACATACTCCTTTGTCTAGGGGAATAAAAAAAAAAAAAAAAAAAAGGACCACATGGTCAGTTAATGGCTTTAAACACTCTTAGTCTTTATTTTACATCTCCTTAGTGGGACCTCGGAGATTTTGGGAAGATATTCAGAAAATCGTTGTTTATGGTGTAAGACTTGTAAGATGTGGTGTATTCTGTGTCCTGGAACTCATGAGCTATTTTTGCTCCAATTTATTAATCCTGGTTGATAAATTTTACAGCTCCATCCCTTAAGACTTAACGGTCATAATTCTGGTATGTGAAAATAAAAACTTAAGATCACCAATGTATAGAAAATGTTACTTTATTACTGGAATGTAAGGTCACTTTTTATTTAATCTTTTAATAGACAGTATTACAGATTAAGTGGATTTTTACAGAGAAGTAGACTCCATATCTGAGTCACTGAAGTGGTTGTAAAGTAAAATAAGCTTTCTAGTCTTTTAGCGTACAACAGAATGCTCTCTAAGCTTTTCTGCTAGACACTTTTGGGAAACACCGTAGTGAACTGTGGACTATACGGATCAATTGTGATGCTGGGATAAATGATGGAAAATCCATTAAGTCAGTGGTGTGTCACCAGAGCGGACAGTTCTAGCATATAAAGCCAATTTAAATTGGATATTTTGTGCTTTGTAATGATTTTTTTCAAGTTGAAATAGTTTCAGCTAAACGATTGTTTAGGTTAACATAGTTTTTGGAAATCTACTTGTGGCTTGTGAAAGAGCTCTAGATAAAAACACTGAGTGCTGTGCAGTGTTGAGCATTTGTAAGTGATCTGGCAAGTTTATAAAAGGTTATTAATATAATATAGGCACATGATTTTTTTTTTTCCCTTCTCCACTTTAAAGTCCTAGTAAGGTTTTAAAGGCTACTACTGTTTTATCATGTAAAGAGGAAGTGTTTCCTGTAGTCTTTTAAGCACCTACCCTTTTAAACCAACATGTGCAACCAAATCCATCTGGTTAAAGTTGTTCTTGCAGATAGCTGTAACCGGCTCTGCAGCCACAGAGGTCCTTCATACTACTGCTAGATGCAAATTCAATGATGGTTCCTGCAATTGTGTGAGCTCCGCAGGCCAGGGCGGGATATAGGGGTGAGACGGTTTGAGATGCTACAGACCACTGTGTTTGGGCCTCCAGTCTTAAGTGTTATCAGCCAGGCATTTATCACAGATGGTTAATGCACTTCTGTTAAACTGAGAGCATCTACAGATGTTTTTTGCCTATTTTGGGGGTGTTTGTGTATATATGAGAACACCCTCCCTGCCTTCTAGTCAGCTAAATCCTCCTCCCTTAATTTATTCATGGAGGAAGAGGTTAATTTTCTTCTAGATTTCTGAGGGTGTTTTTGTTTATCTTTTTTTTGCTTCCGATGAACTTCCTAGAAAGAAAGGCTAAGAGGGTGTTGCAGGAAAAGCAGTGTTTGCTGAGTGGTTTGGTTACCCTTTAAGTACCATTTCCAGTTCCGAAGATGCAGAAGGAACTGGTAAGTAAAGAGAAGTTGCCAGTGTGGTTCACATTAACACATGACAAATGCTGTGTTAGAAACAAAGTAGGGGCTCTTTTTCTCGTTATTGGATTTCCAGATTTCTAACTTCTTATGCTGCGATTTGGTAAGCCTGAAGAGTGCATCTGGATTATTATTTTAAGCCTTACAGATAAGGAAGTTCAGTCCGAAACTTTACAGTCACTTACTATGGGTGAAATGCATAGAATTCTGTCTTTGCTCGTATTGATTCCCTTAATTGCCTCATGGTTGTCAGGTTTTTCACAATACCGTTACTGTCTTTATGACTGTTTAATACAAAACAGAGTCTACATTAATAAATAAAACATTGCTTGTAAATGGAGAAGCAGAAAAATTAACTCTGTTTTCTTTCTTTTATTTTTTTCAGCGGAACCCCTGCCTTTAATGGACTTGTGCCGAAGATCAATTCGTTTTGCTCTTGGCAGAGACCGCCTGCATGATATAGAAATTCTACCTTTGCCTCTGTCTCTGAAAAATTATTTACAGTACCAATAAGACATCTAGAACCCTCTGGCCTCACTTTGGACTACATCAATGCAAATGGCAGAAAATTGTTTACAGCAAAATATAAATCTTCGTGATGGACACTTAAGTGTTATTTAATTTTTAATATATATTTTTTCTGAACCAGTGAAAGCAGATCACTGTGGGGGACTACTAAAGAATGTGAAAACATTGATTTGATCGAGATTTGTGTATTATCTGTTGCCTGTTGTGTTTACAGTCCTGAAGGCCATTATTCTCATCTCTCATATTGGTTTATCTTTGTTGCCTCTGGTCAATGCCAATAGAAAATCTGACCTGCAAGATCCACTGTCATACAGGACAGAGAATTCTTCAGTAATGTGATTTTTTTTTTTCCTTTTTCTTTCTCTCTGCTACACCTCACCCCAATAGATAAAAATAAATTAGCAAAAGAAAAATCTTGACAGTAACTTTTGAAAAAATATTTAAACCTTGCCTTGGTATGCAGAGTTGTTGAGAGCTTTAAGTGTTCAGCACTCAACATAATCAGGCCTATAATATCTAAAAGTTCTAACATTTAAAAAAGCAGAGTATTGTCTAGAAGAAGAATATGTGATTTGAAAATACAAGAGGAAAAAAACTGGTATATGTGTCAGAAAGATCAGGTTTTGGATGTGGTAACAGTAAGATGCAGTTCATTGTTTGCAAGACCAAATCTAGTCCCTCCAAAGTTCTGCAGTTTGTAACAAAGTGTTCACTATCCCAAGAATTTAGGATATTTGTATTTTAGAAAGCTTGTCACTTTTTTTATTTGAACAAATTTATAATTTTTATGTGGTATGAACTCTAAGTACTTGGTTCTCTTTTTAATGTATGTGTGGTTATAATGTTTATTTAACTGTTTAGAGTCTGTGGAGTTCTCATTTAACTGTTTCCCATCTTGGGGTGACTGATTTTGGTTTTTTTCCCCAACTCCACCTGAAATGTATTAATTTTTCAGGCTCATCCCATTTTTTAAGATGCTGCTTTCTATTTGCATTTCTTACATGTTTCAAGTTATCTGCCTGATCAGTTATCTAGTTTTTAAACTGGAAGTTGTTGTTATGGCAGGATGTCAAATATTTAGACGGAGCTGCCTTCAGCATATTTTAATGTGAATTTACTGATGAATGAGGAGAAAATTTCTAATAAAGTCTACTGTCCAAAACAAAACCCTTGTCTCCTTTGATGAAGTGTTAAATAACATAGCAATGCATACAGAGTTGAAGTTCAGTTCCTCCTGCAGCTTTGCAAATGCTTGTGTTCAGCACTTCTTTCAAATTGCTGCTTTGGGTTCACGTGTGAGCAACACTGCGGGCAATGTGTTTTGTTCCTGCTTTGTCCCACTCACTCAGAATATAGCTGTACTCTTGCTTTTAACACAATTGTGGCTAGATTCCTCTAAACAAAACCTCAGTTTTTTGCAAAGTTGCACTTTAAGGCTCCGTGCTTTTGAGGTAGGCTGAAGTTTGACTGCTGTGCACTGATGATACAGGCACAACCACTGAACGGCAGATGGTTGCCCTTCTCTGTCACCCCAAGGAACAGAATTACAGTTTCAATTGGGAAAGAGAAACATGAGATAAACAAGGTACAACACCACAGCAAGACTGGAAACAAGAGCAAGGTAACACAGGGATGTCAACAGTTAAGTATTTGTTTCTCTGAACTTGACTATCGAAGTTGATGCTTGCTTCAGCATCAACTTACTTTTGGGCTTGCTTTCATTTCATTAACTGTATTCGTTACTTCAGTCTTGCAAAGGGGAAGAAATTACAGCTGTGATATATATATTTCTTACTTTTCCCACTTGTTTAATATTAAACCTTTTGTCTCTATAGGTATGTAGGAAGAAGGAGATACAAAGGTAACACACTCAAAAGGAAAATATAGCTAAGTCAAGTGATCTTTCCTAAGCAAGGTAAGCAGCTGTTCAGGAATGGCATAGTAATCCTGGTAGACCTTATTTTTCCACCACTGAAGTCCGTTGTAGGTAAGCATTTCCTAAAATTAGGTTTGCTGTGTGTAACTAGATTTCATGTTCCTTTCAATAACTGCAGTGACACAACTGTTTAAGTGTTGTCTTCTCTGGTGTTTCACTTGACACAGGCTGACAGCTTTTTAGTGGGACACTGAAGTGGGAACTGATAACACGAGGCAAATTAATGGTGCCTTTGTACATTAATTAACCTAATTATTTTACAGTTGGATTGGAATTTCAGTGGGTGCCCCTTCAGTGATGATTTGTCTAAAACAAACGTCCTTATTTTAACTTTCAAACAGGTTTTTTCCTAACACTTTGCTGCCTTCCAGGAGTGCTAATTTTACAGGAGTAACAGATTTGTTCTTTTACTTTTCCCTAATTGCATGCTGTGATGCTGTGGATGGTAGATACACCCCTTCATGTGAGATTAGGGCCCTCCTTTGGGGGTCAAAGTTTCTTGGTCCACAGAATTTTTGTAAGGAGGGTGTACCATGGAGAATATTAGCCATACTTCAGCGTTCCTACTACCCATCCCTTTGTGAATAGATTCTTTTCCAGGAGGGCTTATAGGGAAACCACAGTGCCCATCTGTATTGCTGGTAAAAATGAGTTAAGCATTGAGGCTAAGCATGTAGACAGTGTACCTTTTCACCGAATGTATCAAGAAGAGTCTCCTCTCTGTTGTGGAACTCCAGCCTGGGTGGTACATTCTTGACATGGATGCTCAAGGCTGGCTCTCCTGGAATGCAAACACTGTTTACTGTCTGCTTTAGGAGTGAATTGAGCACTAATTAAAAGGTGGCAGTGCATTGGCTTTTGCCCAAAACGGAGGTCAAACATTAAGTTGCTATCATTCTTCAACCAATGCAGTTGAAACTTCTCAGTCTCTCTGTTCTGGAAACCTAAATGCAGCAAGATACCTGCCCAGAAGTCTACGCTCAGACGTGTCTAACAGAGGGGGTGATAGCTTACTACAAAGTTGTACTACAAGATTTGCAGTAAGATCTCACTTGCACCTTTATTTTTAATTTCCAGCCACTTCTGGCTTTCATCACACGAAGAAATAGACAATAGTTGTGATTATTTTCAGCTTTTGTATCCCTGCGCCTGAGCAAAAGGAGTATAGCTTTTCTAGACATGATCTGGAAGTTTTCGTACGGCTGGTAAACTAAGGCTAATAGAAACTTTTCAAAGCAAAACACGAGTCTTAACCGTAATATTTAAAAGAACAGGGCACATTCCTGGGAGCTGCCACCAAATTGCGACCTTTGTGATGGGTGCATGCTAATTAGTGGGTTGCAGTAGAAAGTATTTCGCCTACTTTTTTGGGGATTTGGATCTCTAATATGACCCCTTCCAAGGAGGTACCAAAAATGCAGAATCCCTTCTATTAGAACTGTGGTTAAGACTTGTGGATATATCATGGTGTCCCTTCATTACTTTCTCAGGATTTCCATTCTTCATCCTTCTGCACCTCTTGTGAGGGAAGGGTCTTGATTTACCCACCTAGAGGTGCTGTTGTCGTGATCACAATTTGCACATGCTATAACCTCATTGACAGTCTCAGCTTTTAGATTTACTAAAGCTCTTGTTTCACAACATGTAAATTTGGGGTCAAATCTGAGAAGCTGTTGTCCTTTGGTATAGCAGCTGTCACATGTATCCCTTCTACTAGGCTGGCAAAGTCAGTGCTGTGAAGACTTTGTTTCTGCTCCATATTGGGCCAAGGGAAATGTGTTGAAATGACTGCGTTCTCATCCAGAGGTAATGTAATATAATCTGTAGAAAAACTGTGAAGTCTCGGTTTAGACTTCACATGTAGGCTTTCTGGTGTTCAGGTTTGTATCTCAACAGATAGACTCAAACTCTTCCTGTTGAGGTAGGATCTAACTTTGTGAGTTTCTTAGTGTTCACTTGAAGCTGGGAAAAACTGTTAACAGAAGCAGCTATGTACGAGTCATGTGAGTGTTTCTGATAGTTATAAAAGAGCAGCAAGCCAGGAATGCTATAAAACTTCCTTCTCATCTCCATTACAGTTGGAACTAAACTATGACCATATGTTCTCACGTCAGTCAGCGGCAATCACCATGTAGCAAGCTTTGTATCAGAGCCAGCAGTACTCATTCAGGTACAATTCCCACTGACATCAGCGGGAGATCTGTCCGAGTCAGCACTGCTGCTTTTGGTTCCCATGTAAAGATCTCCAAACATTTCCAATACATTGTATTGAGCGATACTTTATTATATGTAAGCAATGTCAAGCAGATGGTTTCTGCAGCAGTTTTTCTAATTTGGCAAAACATGCTGGCAAGTGTAGTTAGGTAGATGTGAGAAAGTGGAACGAAAAAGTGTGTCTAGTTCAGGCTGAGAGTGATATTCAAAGGGGAAGCTAGACTTTTTGGCTCCTTGATGATGATTTTCAAAAGCTTTTTCATTTATAAACCTTTAAAATCTCACAGCGGTTTTTATTCTGTATACTTAAAGGAATGTAGGATCTTTATCCATTCCTGTTTATTTCACAAAAGAATGTCTGGTGATCACGAAGTGGAAATCCTTTGTTTGCTTGATTCAAAAAGACACCAAAAAACCTCCTTCCTCCTTGGGAAATGTTCTCTGTAGACACAGAGCCATGAGTAATATACAACACACATCAGCCTGAATGCCCCCCTTCTTTATTTTTTTTTGTCTTGAGTTTGCAACTGTTTATTTAGAGAAGAACTCAGTGTGTTCTGCAGGCAGTGTCTAAAAATAAGTATGATTTGGAGCATCTGCTAGAAAGCAGAACACCCTACGGAGGGTATATTGAAGCAGATTTGAATGTACGGTGGGTGGGGTCAGAGAACAAAGGAGCAGAGCTCTAGAGAGTAGCATTTCTCTAAGGATTTAACTTTTTGTTGTTGTTGTTATTGTTTTGTTTAGCCCCACTATAGAATGCAAGTAAATTCACAGGGTAAGAAAAAAAGTGGTTCATGCTTCCACTGCCACCAGGTGTTTAACATTGATATTTAAAGCTTAAATAATATCTTCCCCACTAAACTCTTGTTGCACAGACTTAACATCCCAAAGCTCTACACTGACTGCATGGGCTTCAGAAACCTCTGAAGGACCTTGGACTCTGCAGTCATACAGAGTAGCACCCTGTTCCACATATTGTCCTGTTGGAACTTAATGAATTAACTTCTAGGCAAAGAGCACAGCTGCTCTGTCATTATTGCTGCGGCTGCAGTAACATATGGGGCTACCCAGGCTAGCTTAAATATTAGCCAAATAGAAGCCCAGTAACTGGCAGAACAGAGCTCAGTATGGGGTGGTTTACTGTGCCAGGCAGCAGCGAGACAGCAGTGTCAGCATATCTGAAGTGATTAATAAATGGCTGAGCTTAAAAGGGTCTGCATTTCAATGTGGAGGTATCTCTGCAAATCCTGTTTAAAATAGGTGTCAGGATCAGATACTTCTAGTTTCATTTGTGTCACTGTGAAATTTTGTACATTTTGTAGCCTCTAGTGTGACATAGATGTATAAGTAGAGCTCGTGTTTTTAGTAACTTTAACATATTAGGGGGTACTTAGAGTTGAGACAGCTATGTTCTGGGATTTTTCTGGGATTGTTTCTCTGGCTTTTTTGAAAACTACAACACAAAAGGCAGGTGTCTTCAGACTTCTAAGGAAAGGCAAAAAAACCCCACAAAAACAAACCTACGAAAAGAGCTGATGCTTCTGAGAGCCTTCGTGTGCTGAAGGTTCTACTGACAGTTTGAAATACCAGTCATAAGCCATCATTATAGAGGCCCTTAGTTGAGGTCAGCATCTGTTCAGCAGTGCCTGGATCAGCTTCCTCCATATTTATTTATTTTCTAAAAATAAAAAGGTATTAAATAAGGTTATTCAAATTGCAAGCTCCACCTGAAAATGCAGTTTTTTAATGAATGAAATGTTCATATTGCACATAATATTAACAGACACAAGTAACTGGTGCATACATGCCTGGGAAACTAATGCATGTTTTTATTGGCAAAATGCTTCAGCCTTTTTTCTTTTCACTGAGAAAATCAGTTTGGCAAGTGCATTGCTTCTTGTGTAGCAAAATGTGAACAGCTCTAAGGCATGGGGCCAGAATTTCAATATATGCATTTGGAAGTGACTTCTCAAGCATAGTAAAGGTGCCTGTGGCATTATTTTGGAGCTGGAGTTTTACCTTATTTATAGATAGATTTTTACTGCATGTCATTCTTGGGAATTAATAGGATATGGATCCTCCTGAGCCAAGTATTGTATCTATCAGGGCTTGTCTCAAGATGGAACAAACCAGAACCAAACTTCCCCCCAAATTAAACTACCTTGGTAAACAAAGCCTTGCATCAGGTGCTGCTGCTATTAAAAATGTTTCCCATGTTCTATCATCTAAATGCATAAAAAAACCCTCCATTAGACAAAGCCCTTTAAAAAAGGAAAGGACGTTTTGAGTATTAAATGGGCCTACAGAAGATGGAGGGTGAAAGCCAGGTTCTGCCAGAAACTCTGATACCTTGATGATTTTTTTCCCCCATCATTTTCTTGTGTACATCCAAACCAGCTGTAATTTTTCTTCCATCTTTAATGGCTAGTGCTTGTGTAGGTTCTAATTGCTTTGCAGGACTGTTGTTTTACATCTGATACTGTAATTACTTCTGCAGTGCTGCTGTAATGCAGATAACCTCTCCAGCTGCATAGTCACTGGTACCAAATAGCTATGAACTTGTTGGTTTATTTGTGGCTGGCATAGCAGAACAAGGACTTCTCTTTCCATGACAGTTGTTACACAGGAGCATCATAGAATCATAGAATGTTTTGGGTTGGAAGGGAACGTGAAAGATCATCCATTCCCAGCTCCCCTGCCATGAGCAGAGACACCTTCCACCAGACCAGGTTGCTCAAAGCCCCATCCAGCCTGGCCTTGGGCACTGCCAGGGATGGGGCACCCACAACTTATCTTGCAGGCTCGTTGCTGGTCTTGGCTAACTCATGGGTCACAGTACTGAGCTTATGGGCAACATCATACTTGGCTCTTTCAAAAATCTTGCACTGTGGTGTGAGTGGCTTTGTCTGCAGGAAACAAATGGCCTATAACCCAGCTTAGTTTCCGTGGTTCTGATTTCCGTGGTTCTAGTGCAGGAACTCTGATAACAGCCAGAGCATTACCTCAGGTAGCAGAACTGCATCTCTTCTGTAGATAGATGCAATTTAATCACCAGCTGCCTTCTAGTCTGTAATAAAGGCTGGTGTGAGCCCTGAAACATGACTTTATAATTTTTCCCATTTTTCTTTGTCCCTAAGTTTTCTGATACAAACAAAAACATTCAATCCACTTGTTCATTGTTTTTAATCTTGCTTCATTTTTTACCTTGATGGTATTTGGGAATCAGACTGTGTTTCCCAAGCTAAGCTTCATGAAAATAAACATTTCATATTTTCCAGTGGCAGCGTGTGCCATGCCATGTCTGAAGGAAAGTATTTCTTGTTGTTTATATTGACTTTGCTACCTTGTAATTTCATTTCTTTCCTCACCATCCACATCAGGGAGCGAATCTTTACTGTTGAACTTAACTGTTAATGACCCCAAGAGCCTATTCAAAAGCATGTTGAGAGACATGTCTCTGTTAAACTGACCTCATTTATTTTTAATTTAATAAATGTCCAGTTATTAAGCCCAGTGCCCCTCAATGGCCTCATTCTGCACGTATACACAAGAGACCACTGGTAGCTTGCAGCTAACATGCCTTTTGTCTTGTGCATCTTGTTTGCCTGTGATATGCAACTTCTCTTGGCTCTTCTACTGGGATATCACTCTTGGAAAATCGCTGTGGGTGCTTTAACCTTCAGTGAGCTTAGTTTAGTTTGTCTTCTCAGAGGGATCAGCAGTACTTCAAGTAAGGATTTGTTTTAGATCAAAGTTCTTTGAGCTGTCACAAAGGACGTTGCAAAAGATTGGAATACGTATGACTTCTAATAATAGAGCTGCTTATTGTTGAGGCTTAAAACTCCGTATTTTAGTACCTCTTACATCTTTAACTCTCTTCCACTAAAGAATGTTATACGGTACTTTACTATCGATGATGACTCTGACATAAAAAAAAAAAATAATATCTATAATTCAGAAACTTCTTCCTCTTTGATATCCATGACCCTCCAGCTTCCTGCTGAAAATAGAGATCTGGAGAGCCTGCTTTCTTGCATTACTTGGTATTCTCATCCCCCACAGAAGTGGGAACAAATGGTTTTAGTTGTCAAATAACAGGTTATAAATGGGCAGCTCTCCTAGGATCTAGAATGTTGTGTCTTCTGTGTTGAAAGCAGAAATAAGTGATTTCCCACCTCCCCACACACCCCCAAAAAACCCCCCCCAACAATTCAACAGCCTTTTTATCTCCAGAAAGATCTCCTAAATGTGTGTCTCATTGAGCATAAGGAGATGCTCCTAATCATTTTGAAATACCCATCTTTTGGATCTGGGAACTTTTTGACTTTGAAAAAGGAAGGACACATCAGATCATGCCCTCTTTTTATTTTTTGGGGTTTTTTTTTGTGTGTGTGTGGGTTTATTTATTTTAATTAAGCCTTTAAGGTTTTCTTTGCTTTTTCTGGTTTTGGAATTTACTTGTAGAGATATAAAAAAATACTCTTTTTTCTTTTGTGAGTTTCCTTACTGAACCTGTATATTTTTGTGGTCTTGCTATAATTAAGGAATCCAGAGGGGAAAATGGTGTCTTTTATGAGACCAACTGGTTGAAATTGAAAAGAAGAGACACTTCCAAACAGAAAAATTTTTCTTCAGTGAAATGCAAATGCCAATTTTCAAAGTTAAATTCACATTAGTGTAAAGGAATGAAGCTGGGTTAATTAACATTGATAATACACAGCTGTGGGCTGGCTTCAAGGGCGGTGGGTTGGCTGATGTAGATAAGATGCAGCTGTGGCTGGTTCTGGTAAGAGGTTGGGCAGCCAAGGAAGAGAGAGCAGGCGATGAAGAGACAGAGAGAAGAGAGAGAACACACGCCCTGGGACAGGAGAGACTAGGAGAAGGCAGCAGAGGGACTGGCATGAAGGGTATGTTGGTATGTAATGGTAAAAGACCTTGTTGCAGCCAGCTAGTTTGGAGAGTGCTGCGACACAGAGGAACTGTTTAAACTTAATTCTGCTACGCAGAAATTTTAGAGTCAACTGTATTTCTTCTGTGCCCTATTACAATTTTTCATGTTCCTGAACCACTAGCAGATTCCTTTGTTTTCTGAGAAACCTGTCTTTCCCCTGTCTTAAGAGGAACTAATGACTCAATGGAATTTTTTCTTTGTGATATTCTTCCCCCTACATAGTTGCAGGTACAAACTTCTTTGATGTAATGAATTAACTTGCATAAGTTAAATGTGTGTCCCTAGTTTCAAGTTGTATTTTGCTTTGAGGATCAAAGCTTCAGCCTGCATATCCGGCAAGCTGGTCTGGCTTTTAGAGTATAGCATTAGTCTCATTAAAGATATTATCTTTGTCTGTAAATTCACTTCTGTTTATACCCCGCAGTAATCATGTGTACATTCACACCATCGCTTCTACATAGAAGTTAACTAAAAAGAGCAGATGTCATATATTTAATCAAGATCTTTCCCTTTCATGATTTCCTATTTAAAGAAAACAAACATAAATGAGTTCTGAGAATTTAAATTCTCTGCTGTTTGCACAGAGCTCCTGTTTGAATGTTTTCCTAGGCCTACACATGCTCTGCTGTCTTGGAAAAACATGGTAGGAGCTGGCTATGAATTTGTATAATGGAGTAAAAACAAGGAAAAAAGACTTCCAAAGCACTCTTTTAAGTACAGTAGAGAGAAGGAAAAGGCAGACAAAGCAAAATTGCTCCTAATCTGTTTTTACCAGTTAGAAGACTAATAGTGAACTTACAATTTGAGTGCAATAGTTTTATTTTCTATTCTGCCAGCCATCCCATCCACACACTTCCAGTTTGCCCGTCACCCAGCTCCCTGGTTTGTCCACAGATTCAAAGAGTCAGTTAAAGGCACTTTTCTGTATAGCAGTTGGTCTTGTTCTGCTGAAGCACAGTCTGAAGTCTCGGCTTCCCTTGGCCTGCATAGGCCAACACTGTCAACCTGTGACTATGTTTCTTGGCTGAAAGGTCTCTGTTGGTCTGTAATGGAAATGGGAGCCCTCTGCCTACAGATCCTTGCGACTAGAAGTAATTTCTAACTCCATGAAGTCTCCAGAAGCTCACCTGGGAGTCATATCTAGATTTATCGTTGCTCGTTAGAACATGTAATACTGAAAGCAGACTTTCCATGAGTTTAGCAAGGGTTTCTAAAAGGTTACTGCTCACTTTGGGTAGCACAAAAGTAGTGGAGAAACAGACAAAACAAATGAAAACTTAGGTGTATTTCCAGGCTTTACTTTCCTACCCATCATCGGCTATGGATAGGTATTATGTTGTGTTTTTTTTTCTTTAGTTTAGGCTGCAGTGTTTAGGATGCAGTGACATTTGCGTAGCAAAGCTTTTATTTCAAATTGCAGATGTTTTTTTCACTTTTCTTTATCCAACAGCTTTTAGTCAGAAACTGTCTCCTGGCACAGAATTATGCCCTCTGTGTTCCTCTCTTATGCTGTCAGTTCCTGGAATTTATAGGTTATTGCACAATGATTCATTTTCTTTTGTTCTAGAGAAAGTCCTTTGCTCCTTTTCTGCAAGAAACTGTTGGCTTCAGGCTTATCTGGAAGTGCTACTCCCTCTATTTGCAGAAGAGGTGTCAAATGGTAAGGAGAATGCAAATAAACAGAATTTATAAATCGCAGAGATGGGTTCTTCGAATCACAAGACCTACATGTCTTGGCAGGCTAAGTTGGATCAAAATTCCAATTTCATTCTTAATAGGAATTGCTAAGCAATGCATGGGAAACGCAGCTCCAGCACACATCTCTTGAGTTCCTCTGTCAAACTCAAAGCAGATTTTCAGCTGTCAGTGGTTCCTAACTCAAGAAATTCCAGGCAAGCGAAGCTGCTCTTGGCCACCTGTAGCTCTCCCAAGGTCCCTTTGCCAGATGTTTGCTCTGTCTCTGCAGCACAAGCAGAGCAAGGAGGTCCCAGAACATCGTTATCTGCAATACACATTAAGCAATGCAAAGAAAATTTGTGTTTCTTTGGCAAGCTGTGCTGCTTGCCCTTGCTGGTGAAGGAGGGAAAATGATGAAGGAAGATTTTCTTGAGAACAGTTTTTTTTTTTCATAGCACCCACATGGGAATAGAAGGGGGAGAGAAATCAGATGTTTCACAGATTATTTTTTTTAAGTGGAGAAGAAACTTAGCTCATTTAATCTAACAGTTTTATGGAGGTCATAACATCTCACTTTAGCAAGTTAAAACCCTTCTATTGGACTATGATGCTTAACTAGAAGACGATAAATGTATTTCTTGTTCACTATTTCTTATTATAGTTTGTTCCAGTTGTGCACAAAAGCAATTAATGCTGAGGTTTTTTTCCCCTACCTAAAATTATGTACCTTGAGCTGCTTGCCACTGGTGGTTCTTTTTGTATGGAATTGAAGAATGATGTAGCACTCAGTATTGTCTTACCAGTCTGATACATACACGTTGTAAATGAGCCACAATTTATTTGGTCATCTTTTGATCATCTAACCGTACAGTTAAACCTCAAATTCTAAGGAAACATCTCTTGGAAACTTTTCTAAGGAAACAGGTCTCTTTCGATGTGCCAGATTCTACCTTCTAATAAAACTGGTTTTGTCAGCCAGTGGTCTCCTGCCAGGTAAAACAATTCGGCCCTTTCTTTCCTTCACTGTCATTTCTTCGTTTCATTTGCCATGGCATGGCTTTGGAAACTCATATTTTAGCTGCATGTCTGTTGCGACCCTCATGGTTTTTAGCTGCTACTTCCTGAAAGTCTCTCGTCTCATAATTAAAACCTGATGTCTTCTTCGATACCTAACTTTGGCTTTTTCATCACCTTTGTGTGTGAATGGATCTAGTCTCCAAGTGATCCAAATTTTTCTGTACAACTGCCCTGTTCTCCCTCATTACCTATCACCCAATCAGTTCTTTTGTAAATTTGATAAACCATGATTTGACAGTCCCAACCAAACCACCAAGGAAACTTCAAACACCATTGAACTCAAGTGGAAGTACTTTTCAGTAATCATTGCTTGCGGATAACCTCTTCAGTTGTCGGCAGCCAGTGCTTATTCACTCAACATGCACTTTGCTGAGGGTGCGGTCATTTTCTAAAATAAGCCATCAGGTACTAGTTCTAATTATTTACCAAAGTAAAAATAGTGCTTTCTTTTTTGCATCTTAAAACAAACTTCAAAAGAAGTATGTGAGACAGAGGTGGAGAAGACTGGTAAACTAAAGTGTGTGTTTGAGGAAGGGAACCAGAAGAGAGAAGGTAATGGGGTGGGGCGGGAAGAGAAGAGGAGCTTTGTTACCAAGTATAGTAAAGTATTCTGCTGACCCAATGATGTATTGCAGTCATTATGATGATCTCTAAAGAATATTGAGCAGGTTCTTTAAGATGAAATGCCAAATTTAAGATCTTCTAGCAATTTGGTTTTTACAAATTTTATTTCAATCGTGACCTTGCTGTTACTGTGCACTCCTCAGTAGTTGACTGCATTGATTTATTTCTATCCACATGCATGCTTTCTGACTAAAACATTGAGGCATTATCAATGCATTTCTATTTGACTATATTTCGTGAATATATTTACAAGCAGTACACCAGAAATCTAACATTAGCAGCCTTTAATTTTGTCCCATCTTTCTTATGTCTTATCAAGTCTGTAGAGGGTGTTGCAGTTTGGAAGGATAATTGTACCGAGTTAATGCTTTACAAGTGGTTGTCTCCAAAGACAGAGCGCTGAACTGAAAAGTAGTTACTGCAATGCACAGTATATAGAAAACACTCGCTTGCTAAAAACACAGAGAGAAGTTCTTTCTAGTTTTGCCACAGATGATTTCTACCTGGCTCAAGCCCGTACCTTGGCCACTCCCGCATTTAAAGATGTTTATACCTAGTCACTATTTCCAAGGAATTTATAGATGAAATAATTTTTCTAAAGGTGTACCACCCTTTGGTGCCTTGAAAGTAGTTTGAAAGATAAAAGGATGGCTGGTGAACATGGTAAATAAGGTACTTGAGGTTACAAAGCACTTCTGGGGTAGCTTCCATTAAGCATCAGTTTCTTGTTCCTACAGGGTCTGATCCTACATGCTAACAGATTTATAATAATGAGACTGTGTTGATTCTATAGGATTTTACTGGTAGGGTGCTGTGACTGACTTATGTGCACACAGGTTCTCAGGAAATGCCTGGTTCTTACAGCTTGGCAGCCTCGCACGTATCTCTTTAGGAAGCAAGGTCATATGTTTTAGCACCTTGACAGGGTTACCCAATGCTTTGTTAGCAGCAGAAACTGAAAATATGCTTGGCCAGATGAAGTCTGGCTCAGCACAGGTGATGAGGGAGGACTCCAGGAGCAACACTCTGTGAATCGCTGCCTACCAGCTGGCTGCAAGCTTGCTGGCGAGCGCTCGTTGCTGCCTGCCACAGTGGGAGGCAGAAGACCAAGGTGGGCTTCTGATAGTACGCCCCTCCGCAGGAGCTACAGGCAAAGCTTGCCTCTGAAAGATCCTGCTTGCTTCCTGCCCTTCTGTATTAGCATTCTCACGTTACGATTTAATTTATTTCCAGTCAGATATAACCACGATCTAAAATAGATCAGGAAATGCAAAACCAAACAAAAGCTGTCGTTATCCTTACTTCCTCATAGAGACGATTCTTCAACTCTTTGGGGATAAGCTTAAAAATATATCTCTTTTCTGTCTCTGTTCTGCATTTTATGTTTTGTTTCTTTCACTTGAGGATAACAAAAAAATCATTGAAGTGTGGCAGGTCACTAGCTAAAGCCTTCAGCTCTCAGTACCACCCCATAAATTTTCAGGTCTCCACCTCTGGTGAACTCTTGGTTTCTCCCTCCATGTCACATAGCAAAACGCCATTCCATAAAAACTAAAACCTCTGCTTGTTTTAAAGCTTACAAAACACATTCATACTCAGTCTACGCTCCCTTTGGGTTTAGACCAAGGGGTGACTGCTCGGTGTCATTTTGGCATGGTGTGGGCACAGGCAGCGGTGGTGGCCCCTTGCCTGCCCGCTGTTCTGCTCACAGGTGACGTTCAGGCGAGGTGGCCTTGCCCTGGGTGCTGGGTGAAACCCACGGGAGCCTGATACAACCCCACTTCTCGGCCTGGTTTTAGATGGTACCTGCCTCATTCCCAGGCCTGTTATATTGGCAACTCTCAGTCACAAATGTGAGCTGCTCCTTGCACCCCGTTCCCCTCGGGTATATTTCTAGGTTACAAAATATGGACAGAAGGACTATTCTCTAGTCCCTAAGGTGAAGCGACACAACTGGGCAGGGTCAGACTGTACAGCAGCCATGTCTTTGTGGGTCTTTCAGCTGAAAATGTCTTAAATGATGAAAAGTCAGAGCTGCGGATGGGGGCCTGTGGAGGTGCGGGAGGTGGGAAGGGGCGGGGTGACGTGGCCTGGAGGAGCCGCAGCGCTGCTGTCCCTGCCTGCTGAGCCCCCTCCGCCTGCTGCCTCCCGGCCTGTCTGAGGAAAGTCACACCTGGAAACTGCCTGGTGGGAAACTCCTCAGCCTCGGAGGTGTTAGTGGGAGGGAAGCTCTGTGGTAGTGCCCAAATCACTTGTGAGTATAACGCTGCGGCAAGGGGAAGGCAGGCTAGACAGATTCAGTGCGCAGATAAATTGAGGCAAGGGGGTGAAATGGATCCCCCTGCCTCAGGAGCTCCTGCCTGCTGGCACAGCCTGTGGCTCGGTGCCTGGGTGGCCGCTGTGGCCGGGGCAGGGGGTGCTTCCCCACACGGCCTGCTGGGTCAGTCATGGCGGGGGAGCAGGGCCGCCATCTCCCAGTCTTGCCGGCCCCCGCAGGGTAAACGTGTTTCCGGGCTGGCGACCTGAGGGGATGGTGGGCCGCGGGTCAGGACGCAAATACATTTTGTCCTTGCTGGAGGGGCGCTTGGTTTTTCTCCAGAGGAGGGAAAGCTGGTGGATGTGAGAGGGCGGGAGGGCAGGATCTGGTTCAGTTGTGCCTGTGTGTGGGGCTGAGGGCAGGCAGCCCAGGTGGTGCTGGAAAAGAAGCTGGACCTTGTGAAGCCCCCCAGCTGGGGGGAGTCCCCACCAAGTGCCAGATGGCCCTGGGGGGGCAGTGCGAGTGTAACGCCTGTGCCAGGGAGGGGAATGCAGCTTTTAATGTAAAGAAGAGAAATGAGTGTTTTCCCAGCAAAGAGTAGCACAGCAGATACTCCTGAGGTGGGGATGGTCCAACCTTCTCCTAGGGGCATTGGTGGGGGGTGCCTGTGAGGTGAGGGGCTGCCCCCCTCAGACACAGGAGGCTGAGCTGAGGGGGTACAGATACCCCCATAACGTGCTCGGGGATGTTTGCCCTCCCTGGGTAACTGCATGGTGGGTTTGGTGGTCTGTCCTGACCCATAAGAAGGATTTGGCCAAGCAGTGGCTCAAGCAGCATAAACTGTTAAAAATTTTAAGTTTTGGGTGTAATTAATCCCTTCAGTCTGTCCACCCTTGTCAAAATCAAAGGGGAAATGCAAAAGTCATTCTCTACTTCTCAGCTCAGGCCAGGCACAGTTTTAATCTGTCCTTCTCCACAGCTGGATTTAACTTTTCTGCTCAGCTTCTTATAGCCTTAACTGCAATGTAGGAGAGTGGGAAATGGGGCGATTGTTTTGGTATACTTCATGTTATTGCTGTATTTTTCTGGCATGCCTGTAGGTACATACATAAAGTCAGGAATCCAACTTGGATTGTGGCCGGTGGCATCATCTTCAGACTTTTTTTTTTTCCTGAGTGAAATCATGAGTTGCTGTTAAATAATTCAAACCTCATTCAAGCTGATCCTGAGGAGATCGTACAACATGGCAAGAGGCCATGAGCTCATCGGTTACTACAGAGGGGAGATACCCAGTGTTGTTGGTGCACAGCATCAGCTGTCAGCAATTCTAATAACCCAGCACAGCCCGCTTAGGCAGACTTAACAAATATTTGGGGTTTTCTTTTAGTCTTTTTTTCATTTATGGTGTCCTTTTCCAATTTCACTTGAGAGGCTATGCTATGATAATTGTGTGTTATTAATTTTTGCCTAATTGCATCAATATTCTGTACTTGGCTTCAGGTTTTACAACACCCTATTCATAAATTATGACATCATGATTCATGTCCTGTTATGTCTGTTGCTTAATTAATTCCAAAAAGTGAAATACGGCATATATTCAGCACTTTGCACAGAAAGTTCATGAATGTACTGAGCTGCCTGTTTTGGAGGAATGCCTCCTGATGTTAGGTGGCTTGTGCTGTACTCCATTGCAGCTCCTCTGGCTGAGTTTTTCAGGTTTCTCATAATTTGGAGTAATAGGAAAGGTTAGAAAAATGTGGTTATTCTATGATCCTACTTCCCCAGGTTTACTGTCATAAATCACACTAAGAGACTGTAGCAGCTGCTGGAAAGGGCAATCCAATCTTTTCCTCTCATCCACAGAAATGATTGTGCACTGCCTTCCCTGCATTGGTGCTAGCAGTTGTGTGGCCATGCAGGCAGCAGAAGAGGAAGAAAACAAATTAAATTTCAGCTGTATCAGCAAGTTGGTCTGACTTAGCATGTACCAATGATTGCTGGTGATGACACAAAAAAGGGCAGGAGCATACAGACATGAGTTTGAGTTCAGATGGGTTTAAGGTGAAGATGAAACCACATGTTAAGATGCAGCAAAGGGGAGGAAGCATTCGTCTTTTGTGCAGATACATACTGTATCTTGAAAGAGACTTCTGTGTCGCTTTTGTCTTTCTAGCCTATGGACTCTTGCACCCAGCCATCTGTTACCACCTTTCTGCATGCTCTGCAATGCAATGAGTCTTCCTCACTTACCCATTTTACTTTTTTTCCCAAATTAGCTGTTTGCAAATAAGAAACATTTTCTCATTTTTCATGTGCAATTTTTAAAGCTTCCTCTTGTGCTGCTTATCCCTATAAGTATTTACTGACCAAAGGGAAGAGCGCTAGCTGAGGAATCAGGAGACTGTATGTGAAATCCTTTTGGAAACACTAGTATTTCATTTCAGCATTTACTAGATTATGAATGGTAGCCCATTATGTCTTTTTTGGGCTCTCACAAGTCAGTCTTAGTGCAAGTACTTAACTATTAGCCTGGTTGAAGTTTTCTTTTGATTTTTGTTTGGTTTTACTTGGAGTTTGCTCTCTTTTTAAAGTATTTGTAAAGTTCTGTGTTTCAGAAAACTTTTTTTTTGGTTGTGTTTTTTTTCCCCCACAATGTTATTGGAAAACAACTCAAGGTTTGTGTTGTAGGCAATTATTCTTATTAGAGCGGTGTAGGTCACAATGCATTTTGTAGATTGTACATTTCCTCAGTTCCATCCCCTTTCTCAGAAAGGTTTTATTGTCATTACTTTCTGAATATTCACTTGGCCTTGAATGCAGTGGGTTGGGTTGGTTTTATTTGTTTGTTTCTTTAAACGATATCCATCTTACTGACAAATGGATTTAAAGTCCTTTTGATTTTAGGGAAAAGTCCTGTATAATCTAGCAGAAAACCACAACCTTCCTCTGAAGTTTTTTTTTAAGGAAGCCTAAGGATTTTCTAATCCTTTCTTAAACATGGAACATAGTTGACATACAGATGTGGAATCATTACTAAATGCTTTGTATATGAAATACTGTAAACAGCTGACATGGCCAGGATGTGGTATGGTACATCAGCGCATGTTGTCTGCTAAAATATCTGTCTCCTAGTGGGGATATTTTGTTTGAATGTTCAGGTATTTTCTGTGATGGTAAGGGATTCAGTTGAAAGACCACATGGATTTTCAGTTTCTTTTTGGCTTTGTTTTCCTTACACTGCCACTCAGCGGTCAGTAATGTTGTGTCATGAGGAGAGTCTAGCTTCTGATAGCTGAAAAATTGATGTCCCAAATGTTCAGCCCTCTGTTTTGGGAGTTCTTATTTCACTGTGGGAGCACACTAGAATTGAGTCTCAGTGTTCAGAGTAAGCCTTGCTACATTGCCAGATGAATTTTGTTTAACCACAAAGTTTTCAAGCAATGCGATTGAATTCTGTGCCAAGAACTTGCTGTTCTGCCGTAGAGAAACAAGATTGTACTTCCATTTAGAGAAATGAAATTCATGTAAGAGAAAAAAGTTTTGCTGCTTCTTTTTTTTTTTTTTTTTTTAACTCTTCCTATTGATATTTTATATGCATCTTGAGATCTTGTCTAACTTAGATGATTCATCTCTTTCTTCAAAGGCCAGTAAAGAAATGGGAACATCAAGTGGGCAACTCGTCCTAGCCTGAAGTCATTCTAGTGAAATGAAAAAGAATGGTGTTTGGGAGGGGAAATGAAACCTTTTCCATGTCCAAAAATACAGTAATGTAATTTAGAATTGTGATTATTTTTAATTTAAAAGTATTCTAATTACACTTAGAGTTGAATACATTTAAATGCAAAGTATTGATTTAAAGATAATCTAGTTCAGTTGTAATGCTTTCTTAATTGTTTTAATTTTTTGATTAAACACATTGGAAAATGGTGAATGGTTTTGATCGATAACCATCTGGAAAATTTTGCTGCTCTTTGCTTTCCAGAACATTTCATCTTCCATGTGCATTTAGTATATAGTGGACTCTTTCACAGGATGCTGCAAAACAGACATAGCAATTCAGTTTTAAGGGAAAAATCACAAATGAGGCACTGTTCGTGCTTTTCTGGGAATGAGTGAAGAGATTAGCGGGACCTATCTGTGGTCAATTTTTGAGCTGAACATCCTTGTGTGTTCTCTAGTACTTTTCTGTAATTATTTTTCAAGCTCTAAGCTTATTGAAACAGCTGCATTTTGTTATTTGAATTCCTGTTCTTTGGTTATCTACGCCTCATGAAATAATTTTCCAATCTCTGATTGCATAGTAGTGGCATCTTCCAGCATATAAATTATCAGGCAGATAACTTGGATATCAAACATATGTTGTTATAATATAATGTTCCTGTAATTAAGGCTGCTTGTGAAAATAAGCACTTGTAAATGCAGGAGACTCATCAGACTGACAGAAGTGTAGGGCATACAGCACACACAAACACCAGTGAATTGTGCCAGGGACTAAATTTTGCTGGTATTTTTCAATTAGGAAAGTTTATAGATGCTTGGAGATGATAAAGTCTAATGTTTTTATGGTAAAAGGTGCAGGAATGTCAGAACTATTCTTTACCAAGCTGAATTGGCAGTTGAAATGCTTCCTTCTCACAATACGTCCTTCACCAGCTGCATTTTGCTGATGAAGTTTGCAGAGTAGGGATGTGAAAGGCTCAATAAACAGATATTTGGGGTAGAATCAGAAGGTAACTTTCTGTCTGTGTCCTGACAGCTAGAAGCATCTGAGGGCATGGAAAGCAACACAAAATTAAGGTGAAATTCTCTGCTTTCTTAAAGGAGATAAATGTTTGGGAAAGCATAGCGAAAGTGATGGACATGAACAACAACAATGCCCACTGACTCTGACCTGGAAGAGAATACAGTTTGTTACAGAAAAATTTGAAGTTAGCCTTATTTACAGGGTCATCAGCGGAAAGCGGGATAAAAGGAAGAAGAAGGGAAAGTACACTGGATTGTACTGGCAGAGATGCAGAGTACGGAACAGAGGCAGCACTTCTCAGTGGTGTGTGCTGGTTAGAACTGCTTTGGGCTGCTGCCATGCAGTGCTGGCTGTTTCACAACAGAAAGGATATTATTAGTGAGAGGCTGTGATGTTCAGCAGTTAGGATGAAACCCAGTCAGTCCCAGGACATCAAGTATAAGGAATGTTTAAAAGAAATGCTTCTTTTTTTATCCCCCACTAGACAATATTCTTCAGGGATAAACCTAAGGTTTATGTTTTGGAAAAAGGGGACAAAGCAGGTGGAAGCAGATGGTGTATGGTGGCTACCAATAGAAATGTGAGAGCCGGAATTAAATAAAAAAGCTTGGACTACATATTTCTGTGCTGAAAGAAATGGACTGAATAAAGCTGCAATTCAGCAAAAGCTTTTCAAAACAGTCTCCAAATCCAGCCTTATCCAGCAAGAGCATAATTTTTCAGAAATGCCAACCTGTAAGTGAACAACACTTGATTTCGTAAATTACTTGAGTGCTCTTGAAAATGTCACACCACAACATGGAAGTACTGATTTAGGAAGATATCCCTAGTAAGGAAAGAGTTTAAATAAGGATTTATGTCCATTTTTGTTAATGTTGCTTCCATGACAAATTGATTTTCATAAAGCTTAAAAACATGATTAAATTTAAAGATAATTAAATGGCCCCTTGAATTGGGGCCCGGCTTAGCAGAAGGAAACGGCTGAAGCAAGTATGATAAATTAATTGAAAATATTTAGAAATTGTTTTGGGAGGAACACGACTGAAAATCAGGAAGATGGGTTTAAACTAAGCTGAAAAGGACTGTGATACCAAGAAAATGTGAGATAGGAAATGCAGAGGTTCTGAAGACAATAAGCAGTGTGCAGCAGTCCTTGGAAAATAAGCTTCTTGAAGCAGGAGTAACTAGCAGAGGCGAGTGAGTAATGGAGTGGTGGTGTTTAGTGTCTTATAAAGCTGGTGGTGCTCTCCATTTAAAACTTTCTTGCCTATTAATCATCCAAATCAGTACAAGCTATCTTCTCTGAAATTTTAGGCTTTCACAGTTCCTCAAAATGTGAAGTTAGTCAAGCAAAATAATTCTGTCACCACTCTGTAACAAATCTTTAAGGTTTATTGAACACATTTGAAAATAGTCCAGGAGAACAGCTGCATAGGATTAATCATTCTTAGGGCAAAAGCTGATTTTTCCAGACCTTTACGTACACTTCACAGTCTCTCTTTCTCAAATAAAGAGCCTGTTCCTATTAAAAAGCTGAAACAAACAAATCAACTATTAATTGGAACAAATTTGTCTTCTTGACAAAGCAATCAGCTAACAAAAATCTCTGGCAACAAGCAACTAAATTATGACCCTTTTGAGTGTGGAGTCTCATTAATTTCCAGGCCCATCACTGCACCCTCTCATGGCTTTTCAGTCTTCACGTGAAATTAGGTCTTTGGGTGGCAGTTGGTATCTTCAAGCCTACACAACTGGTTCTTTGTGTCATACTTAGTGGTTACCCCAGGCCTGAAGAATGTGAGGACTGAAAGTGTCCCTGAAGAGGTCTGGAGTGTAGTTTTATGGGGTTATTTAAGAAGCATACATTGTCACTACTTACCTTATCAACTGCATGAATTTAACAGATGTCTGCTGTCTGTCTCCTGAGTTACCAGTTGAGTATTTCTACATATTCATCTGTTCATATACATGCCAAAAATAACAGGGGTTGCAATTTATTTTTTTCATCTGGTTTTGTTTTCTTTAAGTAAATGGAAGCAAATAAAGAGTTTATGACAGAAAGAAATAATCTGTTGGCAAAGAATCCATGGTCCAAATTACCTCCTGGCTTTATCACATCCACTGTAGGACGAGAGTTTTCTGTCGGCTTTTCCCCTAACTTGTATCAATATTACTCAATAGAAATGCTGAAGACTGTGGGGCAAGAGCTGCCATGTAAGGAAAAGTCTCTAATGAAACAGCAGCCTTTTCTCTGTGGAAGCATTTTTGCAGCAAGTCAATGATTTCTCCCTGTGTATTAACATCAATTACAGTTTCAGTTTAAAATCTGGAAAATTCATTAATTTTTCTCCTTGTAAGAGTGAAACTTCTAATTCTGATCTTGCATGTGTCACTGATTTTGTAGGAATGACTCCAGAACTAAGCAGTATGAGGTCAGGCTGAGAACCCAGGGTGCTCTTGTACCCAAATTAACTTGGTCTGGAATAACTTATAAATTTTTACTTTTGCAGATAGCTGATCTCTGAAGATGCACAAGAGATCACCACTTGGCAAGCTGCTCTACTGAATTTCACATCAGTACAGATGAGCAGCTTTTTTTCCCCCACCTCAGAAACTGATAGGTGTGGTGTACAAGTAAAGATGACAGAGTTACATCAAACTTCTCTGACGTTTGAGCTTTCTACCTACGTGAATTCTAATGTTTATTTCATGGAATCATATTATTTTTGGAATATTTTCTTAAAGGCTACCCATTGAGGTACACTCAGTTTTCAGCAGGTATAATAAGCTAGCAGGTTGGTGCTGAACAGAATGAACAAGCATTCAGTGTGACATGATTTACTCATGCTTTCTCTTTAGAAAGCTGAATTCTAAGTATCTGATGAACCTGAAAGCACAGTGGCTCCACTTAAGAACAGGCTGGCTCCTCCTAGACAAATACTTTTTGGTGTTTGCCGTAAATAAATAGCTAACCAGAGAGATAAAAAGAACAAACACCATGATCACCTGCCAGTGGCCGTAGTTTATTATTCTGTACCATAATTAATTTAAAAGATATCCAAACTAGAAACTTTTTTTTTTTAATACAGGCCATAAGCCTGCAGTTCCTGGCTATATTCTTAATTGTTACTAATTGGATGCAACAAATTTTTCCAGCTTATTTCAAGGACCAGGAAAAAGAAAGATGTGTAAGAAAGACAGCAGTGTGTGAGCATCACTCAGGCAAGCCTAGTAGACTTTTCCAGCTGGAATCCAAGAACAGCAAGAGATTGCATTAGAATAATTGAACGTCCTGCATGCCACCCCAGTGATTCTGGGACTCAGTAACCACAGTGCACCTGGCGCCAGACAGTGTCTGCATTTTCAGTGTTTCTCTGGATATGAATGATCCAGCTGTCAAACACTGAGTCTGGAGAAATAAGAGATGAGCATGATACAGATGTACAAAACTCTTTTATCAGATTTATGTTTCTGAAAGAGCGATGTTTAAAAGAATTTATCAGGAAAGCCCCACTAATTTTTCAGGACAAAAATAAACATAATCATTTTGGGGATAAGTGACATACTAAACAGGAGACAACTGTATTTTTAGGACTAAGGAACTGAGCTAAAACAGGGTTGCATGGAGCCACATGCAAACACATAAATTATTAAAATGTGTTGCTGCTATTACTCAGATGCTAAGTAGGATGAATTAAAACTTGCCTGCAAGGAACTAGGCAGGCATCCTTTAACCCTACTACTGCTGTTTATAAGCTCTGCTCGGTGCTTGTGGCTTATATGTCTGGAAAAGGGATAAAATGTTTTGTGGGTGCAGTTGCCTGAAATTTGCTTTGACAGGAAGTTGTTTAAATCCATGAAAACAAATTTTACCACTTTAATTGTTGTTCTTTTAAAATCACTTACTCCAATGTTTTAAGAAAAACAGTGTTTTGCTTTCCAGCATCAAACCCTTTGTAGCCTGACTCTTGAGTAGTATTATCCCGTTATTGTATTCTTTGCAGCCCACCATGAAAATGGTACCGGTACAGAGTAAGGATCGTTCAGACAGGTCAATTCATGTGAAGCAGTGATAAATACTAATGTTCATTCTGATGTAGCAATTTTCCATTTGTGGAAATGAAAGTACTTTTCCAGGTAGTTACTTTTATATTATTTGGTTGGGGATACTGAAGCTAGTTGGCTTCCCCAGGGTCACAGCAGCAGGACCAACACAAGAACAAAAATCTTGATAGATAGTTGTTTCCATGCTGTACTTACAGCTGCACAGGTCACAGATCTCAGGGCCTGGAAGGGGTATTTCATGAACAACTGAGAACATTCATGTCCTTTTCAAAAAACATTTTATGGCCAAAACCGTAAGACAAGAAGAGACCAAGAACTCTAATATAATGTAGTTAATAGGCAGGTTTAAGTTCATTTCTATTCCTCAATTATAGCTTATTAAAATAAAATTTTTGGCATTTAAAATGAGAGCTGGAAGCACTGCACTCAGAAGCAAATTGAAGTGAATTTCAAATAAAAGAGCACAGAACAAAACATTTTTTTAAAGGCTATGCAGATAGGTAAACTTTGCATTAATTTAAAGTTCTAATACATACTAATAGGTTTTAAATGTTGATGACTCGGAGATTGCCTTAAATAATTTAGACTAGTGTTTGCTAATGGCTGTGCCAACCAGAATATAAACATACACAAAATTTGATGCAGATATAGTAACCTTCCTGTCTTACTATAAATCTATTTACATTCAAATAATTTATGAGTTGTGGTGTTCATAGTATGCCTATAGAATAAACATTCAATACAAGGGGAGAAATAGCAGTGGAAGTGTGAAATAGCAGATTTTTGTGTTAATCTTTAATCGGTGGAATACATATATCTGTATAATGGAGCCCTTATTCATCTATTTATATGTTGTTCCATTCCTTCACGAACTATCCCTGGGTTTTTTTCGTGAAAATGTATTGAAGCTCTTTGCCTTGTGAGTTTGAAAGTGCTGCCTATTTGTGAAAAGCTGCAAATATGAACATCCTCACCAGTATGATCAACATCCTCACTTTGGCTCTCCATTATATATACCCAGTCTGAGTCCCCTAGACTCTTCTTTAAGCAATGGAAAAAAAGATAGTCTAGATAACGACCTCTTTCACATACCCTAGATATTGATATTAAAATGTGAATGTTAGATTATTTTGCATTGTCTGACCCGTATTAATGGACCACAGAGCAAAATGGTCATTGTAGTTATGTGGTTTGTAGTTAAGTGAGCAATAAGATTAAAATATGTTGCGGGCTAGTTCCAACAAGCAGTATTTAGGTCTAGTTCCTGTGCTTGGCTGTACCCTCTGTCCGCACCTCTGAATTATACGTTTAAATGTTTGACTGCAGTCTAACATTGAGCCTTCACAATTTTATGGATTGCTATTATGTCATTCAAGTTAATAGGAGTTTCTTGCCATCTTACATGACACCTGGACCAGATCCTTAATGGCCTAAGTCTGAAGGTGTGGTGATTTTGCAAATAGCCTTACACACATTTCTGATATGTAGGCTTTATTTAAATCTGAGGCATTATATTTTATGCGTTTAAAGGTAGTTTTTGGACATTTCTAATGTTTAAATCTAAATATATTTACTTTGCTTGTCATAATAAAGTCTCTGATATGACAAAGCAAGTTTCTAATACGAATTTCAGCAGGTGTGTAGTATATTCTGTTTGTGTAAGTTGTTCAATGTAGATTCTTTATGAACACAATTTGATAGAAGAAGTTGAGATAGAAAGACTATATGATCCCATTTTTCTGTGTAAATCCATTGTTGCCATTTTTCTCTTTTTTAATTTTATTTTTTATTTTTGCACTTGAACTTTTATTTGAATCCTTCTTGTAGGGTAGTTTTTATTTTCAGAGAGATGGCTGACTGCCAGAAGGCAAAGCTGGATTTTCTCTATTTACCAAAAGTCTCCAATGTGACCTTGAGTGTACATCTCAGATGCCCAGAAGTACTTCTGAGCACATGAGCAAATTAAGATCAGTCATGTTCTACTTCATTTCCCAATCTTTCCCATTTATTCCAGGGATGTTCTAAAGACAAATAAACAAAATAAAAGCATTGTGGTGCTCAGATACTACTGTGAGGGGAATTAATAAGAGTACTTGAGACAGTGAAATTACAGTTCCTTTCTAGACAGTCCTTGACACAGTCCTCAACAATCTCCCTTGCAATGTCATTGTGGGTAGCTAATGAGGCTCCTGTAATGCAGAGCAGTCTGCTTCATTATTTAAAATTCAGGGACATTCTTCAGCTGTAGCAGCATCACAAGCCATGTGAGCTGTTACCAACATTAGCAAAATGCCACTTTCATCACATCCAAAAAAAGCACATTGGCTATTAGCAACAATCTGCCCACCTGCTAATGGATTTAGTGCATAATCTACACAAGTCATTCTCTGCATTTCAACATGAAGATACACAACTGTAGAGATCACATCCAAGAAAATGTGACAGCTTCGCCCAAGCTGTCAAGTGGAGGCTGGATATTTGTTATTGAGTAAGAGGGGACGTGCTTATTTTTGTACCCCTTGCCTGAGTAAATTCCATGAATGAATTTGAACGATGGCTCAGATGTGACCTCAAGCAAGCACTCTCTTCTGTGTTAATGAGTGTTGTAAATCAGACCAGTTATAAAAATGCAAAAGTTTTTGAGAGCACTGTAGAACTGGTACAAAATAGAGTAGCAATAAGAAGGCACTCTACTACGAACGTTTTCTTTTACCAGAAAATGAAGGTTTGATCTGTAGTGAATTAAGCAAAACTCTCCTTATTAAAGTTACAGTTAACAATGTTGTTGTTGGGCTCTCTTTTATCCATTTAGAACCATAAGTGAAAGAGTTACCAGCCTCATCCTTTATAAGGCTGAGCATGGAAGCACTTAACTAAAGACAAGTAAATAATTATCTCCTACAGACCTGATAATTATAATTCAAAGGAGTATTGTAAGAAAAAAGGGGCGATCAACAAGAGTTAAAGAAAGTAGAAAATATTGATAACTTTCAAAAATTTCCCTTTTCTTCACTTCATTATTTCCATTTCCCTATCATTATAATTTTTCATTTAATGTGGTAACACCTATCTGAGGGTATCTGAGAGTCTTACTCATGAGATTTCAGTAATATATTAATTTCCATAGTAATCTGCTTCATTTTTCTTTCTATATCACAGAATTATGTTTCTGGTGGTCTCTGGAGGAACTTCAGAAATGTAAGTTGGAAATGAATCGACACTGCATCCGTCACATTTTATGCTGTTGCCATGAAAGTGAAGCAATTGTGGACTGGGCTCCAGGTTCCGGTGATATAGGTACTTGTCTTAACACAGGTAGATAAATCATGTCAGTGTCATGTGGTAGCATGAGAACACAAAGTCAAGCACCTTAATCTAGTGCCTGAGATCTCTGATGTATTTGCAGAAAATGTCAAAAACATTAGCTGCTGTAAGGTCTTGTTTATAGAAGTGATAGGTTAGCTTAAACGTTATTTCTGTATCTTGCTATATCTGCATTATGTTTTTTTTTTATCAAATATGAACAAGTGTAAAAGACTACTGTGTTGACTGCTAAATGCTGTTTGGTAGCATTAGACAATCAGCTTGTTCACCAGTATTGGTTTTTTCCCTCATGCCAGTCTTTTGTGCTGTCAGGCTATAATGCTGCACATTTAAATCTTCCTGGATCACACTAACGTTGCGTAGGTTCAACTCCTTATGAATGTGAGGAGTTCTTGTTTGTAATGAGCTCCTGTGCAGCCAAACTTTCTCTCCTGAGTTTATCTGTGAAAGACTCCCACTTATGCTCAAAACTGTTGCCTGTGATGACCGAACTGCTTGCTGTCAGATTTGTTATTTTACCTTTTTTTGATACAGGTGAGTTCACAGCTGTACACATACCTATGATTTTCCAAAGAGCAAACGTAGCACTTAATAAATTATAATGGACATGAAATTTGGTGGGAATGGGCACAGCAGCAGCTGCTATTCAGTACTAACATTTAGTTTCAAAGTAATACAGAGATTTTGAACAACTAGTGATGTTCAAATATACAATGGCGTCTTGGGAAAACCTATAAAGAGCTCAGTACAAACCTCATCTCGCCACCCTTATCTACAATGGCACAGGGGAAAAGAAATGGGAGTTTTTAACAAAAAAAAAATAATAAATGTATTTGTGCAAGAAGGATTCTCCTTACAAAAGGAAAGGAGGGTAACAGTAAATATTATGATGCTATTATAAAAGTGAGTGGTGTGTGCTTTTCTGAAACACTGTGTTTACTCTTGATTTGTACCATTTTTTGTCTTTCAGTTACTTCAAGGTTACCCTTAGGAATTTTCTTTATATGAGACTATATTCCATTACAATCCTCATGAATAGCTAGAAACATGACTAAGACTCCTAGTATTACTAAATTTTACGTGTCTTTCTGTGCACTTTTAAGGTCCTGGCCTCTTTCTTCTTATAATACATTTATGCAACAAGTTGCTGTTCTTACAAAGTTGTTCTTTTCTTCTCCCTGTCTGTCATAACTTTAAAACCTCAAGGAACATCCTTAATGCATAGAGTTGTGGGCATCTTGTCAGAAACAAAATCAATACACTAGAAAATTATTTCATTGAGAAATGTAATCAGTTTGTCCAATTATTTAGTCTGATAGCACAATGTATGTCTGTGAAAAGCGGGAAGTGCTATTGAACAAGTGTATTTTCTCATGTCAGTGAATAAACAGAGTATAACTGTTAGCCTCTGCAGAGCAGTAAAGAAAAAAGGAACTATTAACTCAAACCCTCATTTTTATTTTTCTGGAATAGACAGAGTGGACTATCTTGATGTATAGTATGGTTAATATTGTATTACTGTTCAGGTTTGAGAAACTGGGAAAATATGAATACTGGAAAGTATGGCTCAAAGCCATAGGAAGCAAACTGCATGAATTTCCTCCCTAAGAGATCTCAAATTCCCAGCCTGAAGTGTGTGTTTTCAGATGTGATTCCTTTTACAGTTGCAAATTCTTAGCATAAAACCCAAACTGACCTATTTAGTACTGGGAATATCATTTAATAGAGATTAGTTTATATTCTGACACATTTTGTTCACCTTAAGATAGGGCAGATAAATTGTGAAGACCCGCGTCCATCTCAGCTGGTAGGGAAAGCTGTAATATACCTGGCATTGTTCCTTTAGTCATTCCCCATCACTTCTGTGTTTGGTGTTGTCTTGTTAGTATGATTTTCTGGAAGTGGCAACTTAGTTGTGATTGGAATTTTTTGTGCCAGGAAGGGCTACTCACAGCCAGCTGAGGCTGTGCTACACTGGCCAAAACATATTACCTGCCACATTTAAGAAAATGAAAGTGGGAAAGGAGATGGAACAGCAATCAGTTTGGTCAGGACTTGCTATTTGTTAAAAAATCCAGTATATGTGTGCTTTACTGAATACTCATGCAGTCTGTCTGTTGCAACTGCTTAGTTTAGGGTTTGTGTTTTTTTAAAATATGTGTTTAAAGGCAGATAATGGAGACAATAAAAAAGAAGAATGGTGTTGGGTTGATGGTTCCTCTGTTTCTGGTCTCATAGGGACACTTGTTGCATGGTCTATGCTGGAAAGTCAATGTTCCCCTTCATTACCTTCCCTTCAAACACAGGAAAAGCCAGTCTATGATTCTGCTGCTTTTCCGCCTACACTGGTAGGTAGCAGCAGAAAATATTTGCCTGTGGAAAATCAGTACCTAGTACAGCAAGGAAAGTGTAGAAAAGAAACTATGTGCCTGCAAAAAGGTTGGTAGACTCACTTGTGTGTCGAGAAGCATGGGCCTGGGCTTCTACCCAATGGAATCAGAGTTTGATTCCTGTTCCACTCATCTGGAGGCTCAGAAGAAGAGAAACTGGTTTTTTTTAATGTAACAGTTCTAAATCCCTTGGTGACTATGTTGCTAATTTTTGGCATAATCTTCCTTATAAATTTAGCTTATGCTATTTATGCCATGTCTGCAGATAACCGTCCAACTCCTATACCTCTAGCTAGGAAATGCTTACTGACTGTGACTAATAAAAATAAAAACACGTTGTGATGCTCCTTTACAGAACCTGTGATGAATCTGGAGCATGAATTTTCTCCCACAAGTAATAAAGCTAAGTAGGTTAGTGAGGCTGAGAAATGCTTTGGATGAAGAAGAAATGTAAAAATAGAAACCTGCAGTTGTATGATGGGGATGTTCAGACTTTAAATTTCAGTGAAGAATGTGAGTGTGTGTGAAAAATGGGAAGGCATTTATCCCTTCCTAAAAGTTTACCCAGTTTTTTTCATTGTTAAAATAAGGAGGCATGAGATTGTACTAGAGGGATTTTAAACGGGTTCAAGAAAGCCCCAAAAAACCAAAAATACAGCTTCTTAATTTGAGCTGGTTTTATGATTGCATTTATAATCTGCTAATTATCACTGCCAAAGAGAACTTGTTCTTTGTAAAAGTACCCAGCTATGTCTCATTGTCTTCAGAGCAAGCAAGTTGCTAGCTTCATACCACCCATCTGTCTGATCTAATACAGGTCCCATATGCTGCAGAGAAAGAATTTGAGTCATGTATCCCTGACCAGGGAGGAGTGAAAGTGTCAGCCACAGGTTGGCCGTGGTGATCGAACAGATCTTGTGCCTACAGTACCAGGTACAGGCAGGTCATTAAGCCCTCTCCTCTCCCAGTCATACTAGGCTGTTGAGGAAACTGGGGCCACACTGTCCCCAGCCCCCAGGCTTGGATGTTGTTCAGTAAAAGCTGTATTTGTCACTACTGTCTGCGAGGGCCACAGTCTAACGGATTCAGTATGGCTTTCTCCATTTCAAGGACAAACTGGTAGTTTCAGGGTAATGCTTTGGACAAGTAATTGTGCATGCCCTGGGGAGCTGTGGGAAATGTGTTGCTGTGCCAGCAGCATTCCCACTTGGGGTAAACTAATCCTTCTTGTACATTTATGCTCTCTGGGCTGGTCATTCCGCTCTGGTTTTTGCAGTTCTTTCTGTGTATGCTGGAGATCTTTTTTGTTGCTGTTTTGATAATTACAGAATATATATTTTGCAAAGGTTTCCAGCTGCTGCCGCCATCTGTCCTGTACCAAACTACATATTTTTTTTTTTTTTTTTTAATCAGCACTTAGTCTCTGCGGCCACAGGAGCTGGTGTGATGCAGATTCAGTACTGCTAGTGACAGGCAGCCTAGCAATGGGTGGAATGGGGTCTTTTTAATGATTCTTGTGGGATTGGATTCAGAATGTGGACTATGTCTCTGTCATTCTTAAACTGGGTTCCTCCATATCAGAGATTTGGAACGGGCTGTTGGTAATACGGGAGCACACATAATAAGCCTGGGAACTATACATTCATTGTTAGAAATAAATGGTATTTGATATTCTTGGTAAAGATTTCCTATTTAAGCTGTACTTCCTCTTGTTCTAAGGGGCCCCATCTGTATGCTTCATTGCCTTTTACAATGCTGAACTTAATTCACACCATGCTAAAAGTGCCCTTGAAAACAGTTGTCCCTGATGACTCCTTGCCCCAAGTGACCTCTACATCTGTCACTAAATACAGTTTTCAGCATTTTAAATCTTTAGTATTTAGAGTGAAAAAGAAAGGAATGCTTCAGAGCCCACAAGAAGATAAAAAATTGTGAGAACAAGTGGTATAGTCCCTCATGTCACTCTACCCAATAGATAAATATGGTGTAGACTTATCAAATCTCTCTTCGCTTTATTTCAAGTCACAGCTTCTGGTTTTTTTGAACTTTGATGGAAATAGCACTGTCTTCCACTTGCCTCAGGTGTAGGCTATGGACTACCTGATACAGCAGTTTCCAAACAGATGGTTGATTTCTTCCTGTGTTTCAATGCAATTTCTTTTCATTTTTCATCAATATTATAACATAAGGCATATATCTAATGAAAACTGATGAAATTCTCCTTGACTTAGTTCTATTGCTACAATAACCCAGGAGGTCACTTTGTGATTTCCAGCATTATTCCTTTGGGCTTTCTACTATCTTAGCCAAATTCTCCACCATGAAGCTTTTTTGCAGCTATGCTATTAACTGAAATAAATGTTCTGTGTTAGCTTGATATTCAGACATTACAGTGGCCACTGAAGTTCATTTCTCTCAGTAAAGTAGTTATGTATGTTGCCACCGATTCCATCTTATTTCAGAATCAGAAAAACCTTTTCCTGTGACAAAAAAAATATCCTTTCCAGTAGATAAATGCTAAATCAAATTGTACAAAAGGTATTTGAAAAATAAAGTGTGCATATTCTTGTTGAATGTTACCTTGATTTAACTAAATCTAAGAATAATAGGTCTCTGGCTGGTTTAATTTCCCCTTAATTAGTAGAACAAAGACTATAAGGAATAAAAGAATGAATCTTACATCAATCTTGAACTCAGCTACTTCACAGCAAAAGCTTGCAGTGAGCCATTGAGAAAGAAAAGGCAGAAGTGAGAACTGCAGATTTAGACGATCATCATTAAAAAACTAATGATGTTTGGAGATAGAAATAACTGAATAAGGAGGGGCGGAGAAATTGTGCAACTCCTTTAACATTATAATACAAAGATTTCCTAAAGGTTTCCCCTACAATTCACATTGCCGGGCAGCTGGGCTAGGCATGTAGCTGGGAAGCAGAAGGGATGAAAGGAGCATGTCCAGGAATCTCGTGGGGACTGCATGAAATCTATCAATCCCATGGACAGTTGAAAAGGGACTTATCACAGCAATCTATGTTTTTACCCCCCTGCCAACCAACAGAGCCTCCATTTAGGATGTTTCCAAAATAGCTTTTCAGGTTTATAGAGGGGTGGAAGTGATCATGCTGTAAAGCCACTGATCTCCCTTTCTTTGCCCAATGGTTATTCCACCTCCTCTAGAGGGGCACTCAGTCTTAGAAACTATTTCTTTAATGTTTCTACTTCCACCCAGCTTTTTAACAGATATCTAAAGCTGCAGCCACTCTGAAGGGTGAATGAGACCGTGACTGTTGGCTGGTTGGACTTTTTATGTATTCCATATGGAAGTAAAGAAAGCATTTAAGCAGAATTTTAGTGCTGACAACTGTGTCAGGAAGAGCTTAGGTAGGAAGAAGAGCAGGAATGGTTTATTTGAACTCCTTGGAGGCCTGCATTTCTGTCCTCATGAAAAACAAGGAAAACAAACAAAAACCTTTTAAAGAAAAATAACTGCTATATTCTCTGTCACTTTGTTAGTGCTGTTGTGCATAAGCTGAAGAATGTGAGGAAGTGGGGAGATGATGAGTTAAGACAGACTTATGGCAAAGAGTTGACTATAGTCTTACTTTAATCCCACCATACGTGCCATTGTCACTGGGAAGTCACAGCTCTGGCACCTTGTACCTCTCACTGCAGGTAGGCAGTCTGTGAGTCAAACTGGGAAAGAGCACTGGACAGCAAAAGGAATGACATGAGTGTTCTGTATAACTCATGAGAATGGAAAAAGAAGAAAATTGGAGAACATGGCTAGTTCAAGTGTTTTCCCCAGCCCTAAAGTTTTATTGCAGTCTTTACAGGTCGTGTATACACCCCAACTCCATCACAGCTGAGTTTTTATTTCAGAAGCTACTGTATTGTTCCACCTGACTCGCTATGTGGTGCATGTTCATGTGGATGTTTGGTGAAGTGACCTTCTGCATTCACTGATGCTTGAAAGAATTATTACTTATCAATAATTATACTCTTTTACAATTCTGAAACATAATGTCTGTGATGTTTCTCTGGCATGTTTGATTATTGTAGATGGAAGGATGAAGATGGAAGGAGAAAGCTGGATTATTTCTATGCGATGTTATTTTGTTCTGTCTTCAAGTTGGCTAGGTATAAGGCTACACCATTTTATTCAGAAGCTGCTGTATATACATTTCATACTTTGTTCTCAAATCCCTGCATTATTTACTTGATATGTTGCCACTTCTGATTTATACCAATGAATAAATGAGATCAGAATCAGGTGTCTTGTCCACACATTTCCTTTGCAGAAAGTGCTGCTGGGAAAGTCCCACTTTTTTCAGAGGTTCTCAAATATTCTGTATCCAATTAATTTACATTCATGGATAGATAAAGTTCTCTTTAATTTTTCCATGCTCAATTTTAATGCCATCAGATAAAATCTTAAACCATGAGAGAATGGCAAAACACCTTTCCTATCTTTTTTTTTTTTTTTTTGTTTTTTTTTTTTTTGTTATCTGGGATACTGCCATGATTTTGTTTCTCTGCTTCTGCCTCTGTAGGTGAAAAGAGATCAAATCAGATTAAGTAAGGTTGCATGTTCTGTGTTACATTAGTACTTTTGGTCATTTTACTTTTTTGGTGATCTAGCTAAAGAATTTTGATCTCAAAGGGTGTCTTAATATTTATCCTCAGTCAATTAATGATTAAAATAAGTAATTAGTATTTTGCTAAAATCTACCTATGTTTTTTACATTTTGTATCAATAACGAAACCTTGGAGGGATTTTCAGCACCACAAAAGCATTTTGTAGCGGCTGTGTTGGTAAGGGCTACTGCAGTGTTATTTTGAAGTTTCATATCCATACATACTTTCACAGGTAGGGTCACAGGGCATTATAGCAGGGATACTGTCTGGAGCTCATCTGGAAAATGAAGTCAGTGATGAATCCTGGGACATGTAGTCTAATCAGGAAGCTCCAGCTCTGGGGCGAGTGGAAACCAGATGTGTTTTGGCACTTCTGGTGAATATTGGCTATTGTTGAAATGGTCCAAAGTGATCTTCTGATTGAACACGACTAGTAACAGTTTTTCAGAACAGGTTCATATGACCTGAGGAGGAAGACTGTCTTCTCATTAGGAAAAACCAAAAAATAAATAAAACTTTTAACAAAACCAAAACTTCACTGTAAAAAAAAAAAAAAAAAAGTCAGTTGTGCGGAAACTGCAGTGAAACTTTGTAGTATTGTACTCTAGAAATACACCTTTTCTGCAGCTTTTTTTTTTTTTTCAGAAAATTATCCTAATTTACATTGCCCAGACCTTGAGTTTCGTGATAAAACATTGATCCTCTTTTTCTGTCATTCTTTGGAAAGTGGAAGTTTTTCCCCTGTGGGGGATGAGTGCGTGTGGTCTCTGGAGAGGATTCCTGCAGGACTGTAACATGCCACCTCTCAAAGCAGCAAATGTTTCACCCTCAAAGCTCCCTGGAGGTATTTTGCCTCATGAGCATTAGTGTATATGTTTTCTAATCCAAGGTGTAACATAAGAATATGATTAACTAATATAATTAATCACCAAAATGCCCTTTTGAGTCCTGAGAATTAGATTTCCTTCCCACTACTTCACAGTTCAGTTCTGTTATCCCTTTTTTTGTGCAGTGCCTTGCCATGCAGGCCTTCCTGTGAAGGAGTAGGGCTGTGTACGTTAAAGGGAGTGCTCTGCCTCAGCGAGGGTGACAGGATCAGGCCTTCTGAGTTCAGTCCAGTCACAAACAATTAATCCCCGTTAAAGAAATTTGTAACTATGGAGGGAGTGAGGAATTCTGTAGGAATCAAAACTTTCAGCAGTGCCTCAATTCCTGCAGAAAGTAGGGTTTAATGTTTTCAGTGGGAAGGTCACCCACTGCATGTCCCTGTGTGAGTAATCAGCTGGTTGTGAAGGTAATGCGTCTCTACTTGTTAGTGATGGTCTTCCTCCAGGATTAGCTGTTACACAGAGCTCAGCTTGTTCTTTAGTTTGATGTAATTAATTCATGACCATTCTATGTCCAACTCATCAATCTGGTAACTTAGAGCGCCAATTCATTAAAGTCATAATTTGTCATCATATTTATTTAACTACTAAGTTATTTTCCATACTCAGTGAATATACTTGGCCACTACTGGGAGAAAAAATTAACTGAATTGAAAATGACATGTATAGGAGGCTTATAGACTTACTAGAAATGCATAACGGGTAAAAGGTAGTAAAGAACCAAACTGTTTCAATGCATCATATTGTTAGCCTTGACCACCACAGTGTCACCTCCTTTTGACCAAATGAAAATGTTAAAAAGGAACATATCCACAGATCAGGGGCCACTGGTCCAGGCAAACTACAGCTGACTTTGAACATAGATAAGAAAACCAATTTCAATTATTTTATCTCAGCGTTTCCAGTAGACTGTTTACCTTTGCTTTTAATTTATAAGAACAGCATTTCCCCCTCTTATTTCTCATGTAGTATCAGAATTTACTATCACTTGCCATGAAGAAAGATTATTTTTATTTATTAATATCATGTACATAATGTATAAACAGAACATCTATACTTAATTAAATAAAAACCTTAAATATCTGCAAAAATAAAATATCTTATGCATGCCATGTATGACTACAATCACTACTTTGATGTGTCTAATATGCACAGAATGTATTAATACTGGAGTTTCCTGCAATGACAAAAGAATCATTTGGGAACTTAATTTTATTCTGCAATTTACTCTTTAATGGTTCTGCAGTGAGTTTTCTTTCCTCAGAAATAAAGCAAGTGTTGGGAATCTGATGGCATGGTTCTTCAAAGCCTGCTGTAATTGCAATGCTCATTTTATTTTGTTTCAGTGCTACAGCAGGAGAATGTTTAAAAAAAAAAAAAAAAAGGGTCCTTGGGTTTTCTCATCAGAAAGCACCATCTAGCGTTAGTTTTTAAAACTTTGGCCAAAAATATAAAAGACTACAAAAAACCAAATAATCCAAAAACTAACAACCAACAAACTTCGCTGTAAAATAAAAGTCTTGAAAGGAGAAATGACACTGGCTGCACAAGTCACAGTGTTGGTTCATTAGGCTAGTATAGTAAAAAGATTTCCTTGGCACTGTTGAGTAATAAGTTAACTCTAGGGTCCTTCCAGAATGCTTTGAATCATCTCTCACTATCATATATTTTTTGATCTCTTGCATTCCAACCTGAGATACAAGGCAGAAACATTTCTTTGTGACCTGAATGCGCGTGAAATGGCTATATTTCATACAGAACGTAAGAGAGAAATGACTCCATTCAGCAGGCAGGATGCTGTAGTAAAATCTAATTATTTTTTTTTTCTTAAGCATGCTTATTCTTGTCACAATATTAAAGCCATGTTTGTCTTCTAGTTTATGTATTTTATTGTTTAGGCTTGATTCTAAATGCATCCACCTGTCTTATAGCACCCAGTAGAGTGACTACATTTACCCCCAGCCTCTAGGGTAGCCTGGCTTCTTCGGCAGTAGCAAACTTCAGATGATTAGTCCACCTAATGTGTATGACTGAGGAGAAAGCCTGAGTTTTGGTGGGATGAAAATGAGCAGGACTAGCTGTAGGAAGTGAATGTTTCTTTCCTGACAGTTCATGTGCTTTTGGTTAGGACTGCACAGAGGGATACCTGGGCGCTCTCCACTGCCCCGATGAGCATTTTATACATGTTTCAATAAAGCATTTCACACAGAGTACGAAAGTTTCAGCAGAGACTGCTGAAAAAAACTTGCCGTTGTGTTCCCCCCAGCCCAGGAGGGGTTAGAACAGCCTCATTGATGCGGGTGAGAACTGTTTGTCATGTTATCGTGTTTTAGCTAGTAAGGAACGCAGCCAACTTGCTGCTGACAGGACCAGTAGATCACATGAATGATTCTTGAAGCTGCAGAGTACTCGGAGTCCTCTTATCTTAATAGAAGCTCTAGATGTAAAATCTCTCCATGAATTGCTAATATATAAAGTATGTACTGGTGAATGCTGTAAGGGAAGTGTCTTAGGCATGGTATAGCAAATGTGACATACAGTTATCTCCTTTGGGAAAAGGACAATTAAATTTTAGGTTTAGATGAAATGAATATGGAGCAGTATTTAGCTTGCCCGGTGTCTTTTGAATCTGTAACATTTAATATGTAGCCAAATTTTAAATTTCAGTCTCTGGACCAAATACATGCATAACAATTAATTATCAAGAATTTGATCTAAAACCCACTGCAGTCTAGGAAACATTTTCAGTAACTCCTCTGAGAATTTTGGATCTGTCCAGAAGTTATCTGTTTGATTAATAAAGCATGTTCTGAAGAAATCAAAGGCTCATAAATAAAGAACTGGCTAATAGCTATGGCAGCCTTAGCAGAATTCCTCAGTGAATTAATACCTTTTGTAGTTGAATTAAGCTCTAAAGTTTTAGAGAACCATTTTTCGTATGTGGCAAGATTTTGGCTCTGGAGAAAAAGGATGAAACAAGCTGACTGATGTCCTATGAGTCCTTAAAAGAATTCCAATAAAATAAACAAGGGTTAGAAAGAAATGAAATACAGTGACTTGAGTACTGGAGGCAGGAGAGATGTTATAGAAACCATCTAAATGATGGCAAAAGGTCTGTGCAGTGATTTAAGTTTGGAATTTAATGGGAGCACTGAAATTCAAATTTACTGCAGACACTACTAGTAGATCAATTGCTATTGTTACCATTACTGTGATAGCTATTGCTTTAGAATGATGTAGCTTTTACTCTAGAGCAAACCTAGAAAAAAATTCAGCTGCATTAAGCATGTAAAAAAATGCCTGAAAAAAAAAATGTGAAAGCAATTTCAATTGTTTTAGACAAAACCAAAACTGAACCATAACATTAAATCTTAATGTTTCAGAATATTTGGGGTTTTTAAGGTGAAATGTTATCTTTTGGGGAAAGAGGTGAAAATGAGGGAATGTTCTTTTTCAGGGAAGTCTTGTATTTATCCAAATAAGGACTTTGAAAATAAGTGGAGAGGGTATTAGAACACTATAAGGAACTGCTGACCGAAGACACACAGCTTGGATGCAAGGCAGGACAGAAGTAGATGAAGTATTCTCAAGTCAGACTGCATTTACAAGCAAACAGTTACAAAGGGAGAGTTCACAGACAGAGCTGGGTTTCTGTATGGGCAGAATCTTGCCACGTGGTAGTTGACAGATACATGATTCATGGAACTCTGTTGTCCCTTCCATTCCTGCTAACGTAGTGATGAGGAAAAAGGTCAGAGTAAAACATAATGCAATAAAAAGCTCTCCGGTCCTTACTCTAGCATGCTTCCTAGGGACAGGTGAAGCATGGATTGAATGTCAGAGAAAAAAACTGGTTGAAATTTGGGACGTAACCTGATTATAAAAGCATGCAATTTATTGAACATAATCTGCACTAACCCATGGTTTAAGTTGAAAGATTCATTAAATACCTTAGATTTTGGAGCCATTCATAAAGCATTAAACTTGAGAAATAAAACATAACTGTTTACAAAATTGGTAAGTTGATCCCAGCTCTCCCAATACAAATGCTTCAGCTTCATGCATCACCAGTTTATATCAGAATCATAGATGACTTTGAATTTTAAGTTTTATAGGTAGTAGAAAGACCTTAAAAAATATGGATGCCCTATATTTAGAACTCAGAAGATATCTGAAACACCAAAACATTTTATTGTATTTAAGACAATTTAATTATTTTTGTAGCTTGATTAATGTTTTTGGAATATGAGGGGTGGGGGTGATGTATGCAGAGGACAATGGAAGAAGTAGTCTACATCACGCCTTGTTTTCTGCTTGCATGGAAGGCACATTCTTGGTTTTTAGCTTGAGGCTGCAGGTGAATTTTAGCTATTTAGTGTCACTATGTGTATGTATATATGCCACTGTATGCATATGGATATGTATATAGTGATTATCAGTGTTCTTTCATGTTTTGACCTGTAAAATTTTCCCAGAGGAATGGACCACTGAATTTGAATATTTAAGTCTGCTGAGAGTTAATGTAGTCTGTAGCTAGATTTTGCAGTTCTCCTAGAAATTGTCCATGGACCTACAGACCTGGACTGAGAACTACTATTCTAAATACAAATACGTGCAGTTACATGATACGAGCACCAGGTGGCAATAGATAGACATTGTGGAAACGTTTCAGTGCTATTCTGCTTTTAATTCCCTGTAATGAGAAGGACAATCAAACTGCTTTGACCATGATGTTTGAAAATGATGGTTAGTAGGAATAGATAGTCTGCCCAATGAACCATGATTTTCTATTGAGAAAGGCCCAAGATTTTATGGACAGTAGGTTTTGAGAAGAGAGCAGTTAGAATTTGTCTCCGATGTTAGTTTAATTCTGAAGAGGCAAAAATAAATTTTGTAATGTGTTAGTAGCTGTATTAATATTAGTGAGAGCCTACAGCCCTTTCTTGTTAGCTACCGCCTCAGGAAAACATGAAACAATAGCAAACGCATCCACTCTGTTCCTGGGAGTACAGTGAAGAGCTGCCCCAACTGGCACTGCCCAGGCTGTGCAAGACAAGTGGCACAGCATGTAAAAGAGCACCTGATCAGTTGTGGAAGTGGCAGATATTAGCATGGGAGCATCACTAATATCACTAGTACATTGTACAGCATAGGTGTACCCAGTGGTGAGGAACTTTAGTTGTCTCATGAGCCCCAGATGTGACGATATTTTGCAGAGGTGCTCATGCGAACTGCTGTGCCAAGGCTCTTGCAGTACAAGGAGCATGGGCTTGCCTGTCTCCGGCATTAGTGAGGTGGTGATCCTAACTAGAAAAGCTTGTTGTCTAGAAAGAATATGAAGTGTGAACTGGCTAGCAACTACAGAAATTAAAATCACTGTTGATAGGTATTATTAAAAGAAGATATGTTTGTAACTGAGATTTGCTTTGAATTTACAGTTATGTGATCTACCGTTTGGAGCCTTACTGAATTTTTAGCTGCAGTGGTGTAGAGTTTATGAGGATGAGAGGTGGTGGCTCCAGCAATGAGCCTATAGTTCTTAAAGTCGGACTCCGAGTACCACTGTTTTTATGCTGTTGAAGCTCTCCCCAGAACACCCTCAGAGTTAGTTTTCACAAGAGTCTATTTATAGCCATTTTATCTGATAAAGTGCCAATTGCTTTTTGTTATGAACCAGTAGAAAGGAGATTACTGTGTTGGCTTTTACAAGAGGTTTGTGGTGTGTGTGTGTGTGCTTAGTGTAGGGAAGTCTGGTGACTGTAGCAGCCACCTGAAAGAATTAGATACACCTTCAGTCAGCAAGATGTTTTCTACCTGTGAAAGTCTGAAAAGCCCAAAGTGGCGCTTGCTAAATCATTCTCATCACCCTGTTGAGGAAACCATTTTCTCATTAAATATTATTCTTTTCATTTTTTTCTTCCAAAGGATACTTCCTTGTGTTGTCTAAAGAAGCACAAAGGAGGTTGACAATGTAATTTATTTTTTTTCTCAGCTAAAATTACTTTTTCCCACACAGGTCTCTATGGAGGATCTCAAACTAAGAGTGAAAAAATGTGAAGTTTTTCTGTTTATCAAAATGTGTTGCAGCTGCAAGTTTTAATCATAGCCAGGGTAAAGATTAGCCTGTTACTGTGTTTAATATTGAAAAAGTAACCAGATAGCTCCGAGGCCCGTGAGCTAAGACCATAATGAAGATTTCGATCATGCCAAACTTTGACCATGAGTCAGTACAGTATTTTTCAACAGACATAGTCATACATTGATGTGTGGGTTTGTACGCATGGAAATAAACACACCTATACACAACTCAGTGCAGATGGTAATGATATATTAGTAACTAATGTGAAAGAGTCTACAGTCTGCAATGTGTTAAAATAGAGTTGGTAACAACTTAATTGGTAACATCTTTTTGAAGGAGACATCTGGGTGCAATAGAAAGTTACCTTGAATCTATAGCAGCATTTAAGATCTCTGGTTTAGTTAACAGATGGCAGATAGGAAGCTGTAAAAGAGTAGGACTGAATTAAAATGCCTATAACCCATTTTGTTTCTTCTAATAATCTGGAAGACCTTGGTAGAGGTCTTAAAGCTCATTTGATTGCAATAAGACTAGGTGATATATTCTCCAAGGTGCGATAGGGAAGACATTTTTCAGTATGTCACAACAGTAGTATTAAGCAGCAAATAACAAGGCAAACTCTGAATTTAGCTACTGGTGTACAGTTTATGTATGATGCTCTCCACTTTTCACAAGCTCTTTTTCTGGCCTAACCTCAAATTGTAGGGAATTGAATCTCCCATTTACTAGTTGTACTACTACTTAACTGCATTGGGGTAGTGAGAAGGGGAAATCCTTTTCCTTCCATTCCATTACACTGAATATACTGTTTACCCACAGGATGGAAGCAACTGACTTTTGATCTTCAGTGAGCCATTCCTTTTCATTGATTTAGTTTTCTTGTTAAACAGTCAGTTTTAGCGCATAAGGATTTAGAAAAAGTAGAGCCTCTTTACTTTTTTTTTTTAATCAGGCACTGCTCGTTAGCTTTGCATGAAAACTGATCTATGTTCATTGTTCTTAATTTTCTTCCTGACATTTATTTTTCAGGATTGTTCTGTCAAGTGAAGTACATCAGCATGTAAACTTCACTTTCAGCTGACACACTAATGGATTTTCTTTCCTTAAAGCCATAAGAAAATTGTACCAAAAGGTGGAATGGGTGTCAGCAGTGTTTCTAACTGAAAAGTGCATATGTGATCTGCTTTTGTGCATTTAAATATCTATAAAAAATCTATTTGGCCACAATGGATTTGGCATTGAAGCACATAAAAGACTGAATGGGGAGAAGAAGGAGGGTCAGATTTGCTGCTAAAGTCTTTGTTTCTATTTTGATTTATCACATCATTTTCATTCTTTCTAGCACAAGCAAAGCTGGGCCTATAGATTGATTATGGGCAAAGGCTTATTATTTTCTGACCCCACTATTACCAGAAACATCTATCATCTTTGTGGCGTTCTTAAAAACGTATACTATAGATTTTTGGTAATCTTTACAAAATGTGATAATTAGAAGAATTCTGCTCTTCAATTAGAAGAGCAGAAAGGGAATTCCATTATTATGCAATCATTCCGTGTCTAGTGCTATTGCTTGAACAGCTAGAGAAGTTGTGCTCTTGTTTAGGAAGCAGCATTTGACTTTAAAAACAAGGAGGCAAATCTTCTCTTTTGCCAAAAAAGGGCTATTCCTGCAACACTCTACTCAACAGCTTCCCAAATTCATGGCTCTCATCACTGCCTCTTGTCATCTTTCTTTATCTGCATTGTATACAGATAATCTGGAACAATACGGGTTATTTTGCTGCCTTGTCTATACTTTTATTCTCTGGTTCTTATTCTGAGTTCTGCATTAACATGTCTACAGTTCTGGCAATTTCATGGACCTGCTAGATTATAAGTAAAGACATCAACACAAAAGAGTCGTAACAAAGACAATTAGTATAAAGCCCAATGAGAAGAAACAAAAGTGGACAAATAATCATTCTATATAATGAGATTACATACAGTGTTGCTTCAGATTAAACTCTCTGGTCTGCTTTTGAATTTAACTCCAAGTTAAAACTGTACAGTATGATGAGGACAAGCTAACATGCTTACAAAAGCAAGCTAACCAAAGCACTTGCTATCACAGCAGACTCTATTTTTTTAACTTTGTTAAGTATTGTTGAATTTCCCTGCCATCTGTATTTGCAGGATTCTTTTTGCCCTTGGCATTATTCTGCCAATATGATGATCTGAAAACCTTTTGTAAACATTGGCTGGTCAGATCACAATCATCTTCAATAATTAATACGACCTTCATTTTACAGATGGAGGTTTGAAACACATGATTAAGCAGCTTTCCTAAGGTTACATTATTCATCGCAAAGCCAAAATGCTACATACTTAAAGCAAATAGATTTTTATGTATGTAGTAGCTGCTCATTTCTCACAGTATGTATCTCTCATTTAAAATGCTTCCAATGATACCAGGAGCTTGACATTATAATTAAGAAATTATTCAACTACCCAAAGAATCATGTTGATTTGGATTGGATTTACAGAAGCCTTTTGGATTCAAGCATAAAGGTGGAATTACAGTACTTCTCAAAAAGCTTGCTAGGTTTGCTTGTTTTTCTTCGCCATTCTGTGTAGCTTTAAACTTTGGTGCAAAATGTCACCATTTTATAACAGCTGTATCCAGAATCATAATGAATCATGGTATTTGTAAATCACAGCAATATGGCTTTGCATGATCCACTCTCAGTCTTGTTAATCTGAATATAATAGTTTTAAGTAAGGAGTTCTTTGCATAACTTTTTTTTTTTTGTTAAGTATCTAAAAACAAACATGTAAAGGGATATAAAACATATAGGATATATTTGAATTAGTCATCAATCATAAAGAAACCCTATTTATTTCCTTTGAATTCTTGAAAAAGGCATTATTACTGCTTAACTAGTTAAAATGAATAATTCTTTTGGAAAATTTAAGGGTATTATATTAACAGAATGTATGTTCAGTGTTCAAAGTAGATAATGACAGATTCATATAAGGTGTGAAAATTCTAATTACTTGCCCCTGAAGCAGCACAGTATTTGAGACAAATAGGTGAAGGGAGCTTAACCTTTTAGTATCTGGTAAAATTCTAGTTTTTCCTCAATATTTTTCTTGCTGTTATCTGTATTTGCATTTAGAATATGTTAGTTAAGAAGAATTCAGGTTTGTAATACTCAAAATAAATAGCTGCTTATCTATACAATGCCAAAGTAGTACCTTTGTTGGGAAAAACTGTGATTAACATTTTCTTCAAACTGCCACCTTGTTAAGGCTCTTTAAGCTACTCATCTAAGTTAAGGCAGGAGTATTGACCCATGAGGGTGTATTACAGGAACATAGAACCTATACAGGAGTATTGGCCTAAGGTAACACAGAAAAAACAAGATGAAATTGTTGATGAGAAACGTGAATTGTGGTGAAATCTATGAATTTAGGCTACACTGCTTTCTTAGACTTAGCAAATCAAAACAGAGCAAGGTGAAAAGGCATCTTTTAGTGGGACTTTAGGTCTTTGGGGCCCCCTGCCAAGTTGGGTATGGTAAAATTTGGAGCAGAAGTTTGTAGGAGAATTCCCTCTAATAAACACAGGCAATATCTCTTGTGCAAGGAGAGAATGACTGAGGTGCACCCTTTGATCCTCAGCAATGCCTGAAGTGTCACTATGAAATAACTGAGGTTAGCTCTGCGCTTGAGAGATACACTGAACTTTCTGCTAAAGGGGCAAGTCATAGCAGATCGTCCGTGTGAAACTGTGCATTCCTCCTTTAAACCTGTTTTCATGCCTTAGCGTGGTAAGGGGCTTCAATTGTGCAATGCTTTAAAAATCAGCTCTCCCCTTATGTATTCTTTTTCTCTGGGGGGGGAATGTTAGTCATAAACACATTGGTTCCCTGACACTAACTCAGTCTTGACACATTTCTGCCAAGCTCAGTAAAAAATGGTGTGTATTTAGAGCCTTGGACAGGGAATCAGGTATCATTACCAATAGGAATGGATCAAAAATGGCTTGAAAGGATGCAATTTCTGAATCAAACATTTTTACAGAGAATGTTAAATGTCTGATAAGCTGAGCAACATTTTAAACTTTGAAGTATTAATATGATCATAACGATCTCATTCTATTACGTGGTCAATGGCATCACACCACACATAACAATGAAATTAATTCGCAGTTTTCATTGATGAAATATTTGCTAATCTAGCTTTTTCTTTGACCAAGACTATTGTGGAAAAGAGGAAAAATATCCTATAATAAATTCTGTATTTTCTAGCCACTGCCTTTTATGTGTACCACAGGATTAATTGTACAGTTAGATGAAAAGCAAATTGAAAAATACGTGAGAAGAATATATTGAGAAACAGTCAGGATAATGTATCCTGGAGCTAAATTTACAGTGTAAAACCAATACTGTACATTGATAGCACCTGAGAGTAATGCATGAGCTAGAGAAAATTATATTGCAATATGCCTTGATTACCATCTGCTTGATTTTAATTAATTTCCTTAATTGGAGAACAATGCGTTTTCTAATTACACGTGAAAACACCACTAGCTATTGCAGAGTCTTTATCTAATGCACAAACTCTCCTGGTAGACCCACTGCCTGTCTAATTTATAAAGCCTCATCTCAGTGAACACGGGCTGTTTGGCAGACTCTTGACAATTACTCAAATTAATCATATGTGAAGCAACATTCCAAACTTGTAATTTAGGTGCAATAAAATTCTAACTGTGAATAACTCAGCTCATACAGATACAAGGGTGAAACCTCCACCGGAAATGTAATTAGAAAACAATACAGCTGAAGCTAGAATCAAATCTAAAGTGAAATGTACCATCTGAATAAATGCCTTTGAGATAATGGCTTTGACCACAAGAATGGAAATTAGTCTCCTTACTTTAGACCAAAAAGGTAGTGTAATACAAAATTAACTTATCAGGTAAATAATAAAATATTTAAGCCACACAATCAAAACATCAGTCCCAGAGGGCAAATTTATTCTACTTGTAGCTCTATTGAGATCTAACTTAGTTACAGCCAAAATAAAATCGGCTCAGTGATTTAAACTAGAATTTTTTCACATTAGTGTCCCTCTTTTCTGCAGACTAATGGAATAAATCCATCAAGGTATGCCTGTCTTGTGGCTTAATCTCTTTTTTTGGATATAGTCCATCACAGTTCAGCAAGGAACCCTTTCATAGATTTCCATTCCTCTGGCTGAAGCTTGAGAATGTCCTAAATAAGAGTAAGGAGGCTTGGCTCTCATCTGAGTTATCACCTGCCTCATTTTTGCAAGATTAATTCTATGCCAACTACTTGAGATTTTATGAAATGGGATCACATTTAGCTTTATTACTTGATCTTGTCTTCAAGGGCATATGGTAAAAACTGGACAGCACCCAGGTTGGGAAAAGGAAGCAGTGGTTCAAAGACAAAGAACTGCAAGGGTTTCCTGTTCACCTCGGAGGCAAGTAGTTTGTAACACTGCAGCAAAATGAACACCTTATGAACAGATGGTAACTAGTTATTCATTCTGACATATCCTCTATATGTTCTTCGAGATCAAATCGTTAAGTGACACATTTCTGGAAGTTTGAAATGCACAGAAGAAAAAAAAGAACACAAGTCCATGTTCTTAGTTTGCAGACTAGAATATCTGTTGATACATGATTTAAAAGGTCAGTCTAGCGCAGAACCCAACACAATCTTTCCAGTGCATTTGACCAATGCTTTGATGTGAGACCAAGTTTCCATGTATGGTTTTGATCCTGCATTCCTTAATACCATGATGAGATTAACAAAACTTGCACAGAATGTGCTTAACCCAGGTAAGAAATAGAGGAAAGTAGATCATGTTGGAACATATGCAAGGGCTGGAAGAAGTATCAGACAAGCAAATTCAGGAAAATAAGTCAGCCAGAAGGCAACTAGAAAGGGCTTAATTTCTAAGGAGAGGCTGAACAAGGAACTTGAGAGGAACTTGCAAAATTGGCAAATTCCTGCCATGCACCAAGAGCAGGGGACGGAGGGAGAGACTGATTGCTTTGTTCTGCAGTTGTGTCCTTGGCTGAGAGGGGAATTGGAAGAGCTGACCTGTTGTGTGGTTGCAATGTTTTAAACAGCAAAGCATGAACTAAGTATTTTTTTCTACATATGTTTGTTATTACAAGAAAAAAAAAAACCAAAACCAAAACCACAACAAAACAAATATCTCCAATGCATTCTTAGGATCACAATCTCTTGTTCTTTGGGTACAATGTGTTTGGAGGCTTTCCATATAATTCCTGTGCAGGTTTGAATTTCTTTGCAGGTATTCTATTGCCTTCATTATATGAGGTCTATACATTTGCTTTAAAGGAAGATTAATTAAATAATAGTGATGCTTATTTTGACTCTTGATGTACCTTTATACTACTTTCAGACTGTAAAACATTTCATCAATCTGCTGTGCATCTGTTTGCTGGTGGCACTTATCACTGAGTATCATTCCTTTTAGGAACTTAAACAGAGCTGTTTGAATGTGTCAAAAGGTTTTCAAGAACTCAGTATCAGGAAAGCTACAAGGGTATAGGAAATTGATCTTTGGAAAAAAAAAAGTATCTGAATCAGTGAGAACTGATTTGTCTCAGAGCTAGCTAGCTAGCTTGGGGTTTTGTGATGTTCTTTGATAGTCCGGTTACCCAAATTGACAGTCCTGTCTGTGATCTCATGAATTTATTTAACCTCTGTTATCATGCTTAAATGCCAAGGCTGAAGCTGGAGCTCTAGCTTAGAAGACTATTGTCACCTGAGGCAAAAAAGCAAGGTCTCCCAGAGAACAGATGTTGTAATGATAGTATTGTCATGCGTTATTTCTCTCTTTACCCAAGTAGATGAGATGGCCTTGCTGTATGTATGTACATATGTAATCATTTTGCTGTATGTAATTAATGCATGAGAATTCTGTCACCTGTAAAATACATGTCCAAGAGCACTGGGAACAACATATAGATACAGTATGGAAGAAGATGATGTAAACTGTATGAACCTATGTGACCATGTGTAAATATAGATACTAGTGTGCTAATGAGTTTGCTGAGATGACCTAATGTAGACATAATGATGGAATGAAATTTTTCACATAGATTTTAATATAAAAAAAAAGACATTTATTTTCGAAAAATGTCTTCATAAAAATAGTCCAGTGTCTCTTCTGCCTTCATTTTCCAGGATGATACTGACACTTGCTAAAGTAGTATTTTGTTTGATTCACAATCAAACAGGAAACTTTTAAATGACTAAACACATGCAATAGATAATTTAGGCATAGTTTCAGTAGCAGATATTAGATTGGCTGTAGCCAAAGACAGACCTGGAGCTGGGAAGATTTTCCCAAGTATCTAGCAGACCAGGTCTCTGCTAATCTGAGCTTGGTAAGGAGGGTAGGAAAGGTAACAGGGTTAGGTCATACCCATGAGTGTGCTGGTATCTTGGCTATCTGATGTAAAAAACATCTTGTGGCCTGTTGTTTCATGTCTCAGGTTAATAAAGGAGTCGCAGCCAAACCTTGGCTGTAAAAGGATATCCACCCTTGTGCCAGTATGGATACTATGCAATAGCAATATTTTCTTTAGATAGCTGTACCTTGTTTTGGCTTTTTAAGGGAAAAATTAACAGGTTTGGCTCTAACATTAACAATTGCCAGCAGAGAGTTGCAATCAACATAAATATCTTACTTGAAGATGCAAAGATAAAAATAAGGCTACTGGAAAACTAAAAATATGTAACATTGATAGGCTTCACACTTCTGAGAAGACAGTCGCTAGTTATTTAATGTGCAATAGCTGTCATTAAATATATAATAGTACATCTAGTTGCAGCGTTTATTTTACCTCGTTAAAACTAAATACATTAACAGCCATGTTTTTCAGTTTCTGAGCTGCACAAGAAATATGAACCTGAAATATGTAGTATCACTGAATGCATTTCATTGATCATTAATACTTATTTATTAAAAAAAAATTAATCATATCACAAACCTTAGCATAAACCCTTTCTAGAGACACAGGCCTGGGTTTACTCCATGTTTCTGCTGGTTTCATTACTGAACTCGATGAAGTTGCCTAATACCAGCCTGAGTATTGTATTACAGCTGCGTTGTAAAGTGTGCCCGGGTTTTACCTTTGTGGCTGTTCACAAAGGATGTACTCGAAGGCTTACTACTGGCAAATAATCACTTATTTTTATGTGAACTTCTGCATGTTTAGTTAGTGACTAGAAACTCACTACACACTTCTAAAGTTCTCTGGCAGCTGTTACCAACCTTTCTTATTCTCCTGCCATCCCATAAATGTTCTGTTTTAATATTATTGTTCATGTAAATAATGGTAATATTATTTCAAAGTGGGAGACCTAACTCCGTATTAGAAATACTTATAATGGTCAAACAATGATAACTCTTGTATGTAATTCTTCCTTATCTGAAATAGGGAAAACAACTCAGAAGGACTTTATTATCCTGGTTTTAATCATGTGCCTCATACACCACCAAGAAAGAACTAGGAAGATGTTCAATCTATCTTTTCTCATGCACTGACTGTAAGGATTGTTGTCCAAATGCGTACAGATTTCAGAGGGCTTTACTAGAACTCTTAGTTGATTTAAATGTTTCAATCACAGTAAATATCACATTTCAATTTACTACTGATAATGTAACTTCTGATTATTTGTTAACATTTAAACAAAAAATTAAATATTTGATAAATGGGTCATTCCTCAAGTTTAGCCTCACACAGTCCATCTCCTCTGTGTGGAGCAGATTCCTGGGGTGTTCCCTGTCATCCTCTGAGCACATGTTCTTGAGATTCACAGCTTCTGAACCAGAATGTCGCAACTGCCGGCTGCAGGCGGGAGTCCTGCCTCCCCTGCTGTCTGTGCTTTGCCATTCCCTTGGTAGGCGCACAACTCTGAGGTTCCCCAGGTGTGTTATTAGAGAGACTCTGTCACTTCAGCTCCCTTACCTGCTCTGTGCCTCCTGAGCCTACATGGCGCGGTTGAGAGAGTGCTTGATGACATTGTGTCTGGCGCCAGTAGTCAGAGACTCACATTCTCCTACATTGATGTGATAACCTAGATATGTAGCAACAGAAGGAAAGTTTTTAACTTACCTAGACTACATTTGTTAGCAGAAACCTTTCCGCTTACTACTGAGGCAGTTCTGCCCTATGAAGAAGTGCCAAGCCTGGATATCCACATCAGGAAGAGAGTTTTCTCTGAGGAGGCAAGGAAACTTCAGTGGGTGTTTTGTACAGTCTGTGATCAGATTTCTGTTCTGAGGTATTCTTACACTGGTTTTATCAATGTGTTGCAAAGAGTCATTTCATGTAACTTTCAAATCCAAGCATCATGTACCAAACTATAAATAAAAGAGGCAGAAAGTTATGCTTTTTATGTGGGATTAAACTTTTAATAGCAGTAATGCTATGCATCAGAAAAATAAGAATAATTGAATTTAAGGGAGTAGAATTTTGTTTGAGGTGGTTTATGTTAGCATGCTGGGTGTAAGTGGATATTATCTCTGTTTCCACTCTACTAATTTTTTAATTTAGAAATGTAGCCGATAAGCATGATGTATCTGACAAACTAGTCAAGTCCTTGCTATGTTATGAATAAATACTGGGATTGAGACTGGACACCTTTTTGGAGCTGAAGAAGGAGGTAGACAACAGAATCCAACAATGGTGATGTATATCATGCAGGAAATAGCCTTAATTTCCTCTTAGGAAAGTTACATAGAGGTACTTGGTACAATGCAAGGTAGCATTAGGGAATTTATTTAACATCTGTTCCTGAGATTAGATCTCTGTAAGAATATCTGAGGACTGCACTTCCCCATAGGACATTTTTGACAGTGTTCCATGGAATTTACAGATTTTTATACCTTCTGGTGACAATTGTCTTGATACTTTTTGACAAAATCCTGCTACTCTTTTGCGAACAACTGGTGGGAAACCCAGACAAGTGTACTATATAGCAGGAGGTTAGGGCTGACCTGTGTGCTGGGTGGTCCTGAAGAAACAGTCTGCTGTTTAGAACCAGTATCATTTCAATGATCTGTGAACTGTAGCAGGTGAATTTCTTGTCAGATGACTTTGCACAGTTACCAGAACCATGCTGCCTTTGATAGCAAAATTATAAATAAATATCTCCACTCTTTTTTTTTTTTTTTTTTTTTTTTAAATATATATATGCATATAAAGCCTGACAGCAGTAAGGATGCATTTGTGCAGATTTACCAATGCATCCTCAGGAGAACTGATCTCATGAGACTTAAACCGAAAAGCCTGATTACAGAGTGGCTATATTTTAAATGGCATAATTCTAAATTATCTTCCAGCAGCTTTTAATGACTGGTTTTGCACCAATCAAAATATTGTCTTTTCACTTTTTTCTCTGATAGTGCCTTGTTATTTTTCTATTTTTTTTTTCCTAAGGTCAGTGTCTTTCAAAGATTTGCTGCCAAACTATTACACTTTCAGACTCATTTGTCTCCGAAGGAACAAAAGATAAATTCAAGGGTGGGCTGTAAAAGGGCTAAATTTCTGGACAGCAGAGTAATGATGAATTGTGTGCAAAATGGCACTGGTACTCCTGCACCCTTCCCTCTGCAATTTCGCTCAGCAGTCTGGGAGTTACTTCAGTTGCCTGAATCTATCCCAATATCAAAAATGTGGAAAACTTTTCAGCCTGGACATATATGATATTTCATGTCAACAACAGAAGAAAATGGATTGACATGATTAGCTACATTTTGTATCCAGCAAGAGTTTGCCAGGAAGATAAAGAATGTTATTGATGACCAATTAATCTTTTCTTTTTGAAAGCCTAGGATGGGAAAAGTCTCTTTAGGGTTGATTTGCAGGAGCATATAGGCACTAAATCTTCTTTTAGATGCCAGTATTTAGATGTCACTAGCATTCACAAAAATCTCTACTCGGCTCTTGACTGACCATGGAGGCAGCTGTGTCTCAGCAGTGGAGTTTTTGCTGGAAGCTCCTATAATTTTTCTTCTGCTGGATATATGTGTAATTACTTGATGACACCACCATAGTTCATACCTGAGACATGGCAGGATTCACCAGCAACCTTGTATCCAAATCCACAGGTCCTTTATAATTGTGGTGTGATTGCTGCCTCGTATACAGTAGTGCATCTGCAAAACAGATGAGCACAGTCCTCCTTTTGACTAATTTAGAGTGGGGATTTGAGTGTGGATCTTCCACTTCTGACAATTTTGAATGTCTGATACAGAGAATAATCCCAGTTCTCAGTCCTTGTCCTTCCCCTTGTTCCAGTTTATTTTTAAAATTAAACATTCCTTAGAGTGTGCTTCCAGCTGAAGTAATCATCAAACTGTAGAGTCACTCTCATTTTTCTGTTGGCCCAGAATGTGTTTAGAAAGGACAGATAAAAGCTATGGCTTTGAACAGTACAGGCTGGGTAGGATCAACCACTTACATCACTGCTTTTGACAAAGAAATTCAGAGACACAAATAGTTGTTTGGTATCCATCTTCTACTGACCCAGTTTAGTTGGGCTTGGATTAAAGGTTTATTGGGTTTTGTAAGAAGGGGACAGATATTCCCTCAAGCCAAAACTGAGTGAAAGACCGAAATACAATGTAATTAAAAGTGGCAAAGCACTGAAATTGTTGCAATTTACCTTTACCAAACCAGCTCATTTTTAACATTTTCAACAGGATTTTAATATACTTTTACAGTCTTATGAAAATAATTTATTAACTAGGGTTTAGATACTAAACACTTTCTAAATAATTTAAAGAAAGTTGTATAATATGATGGAAAACATAGTAAAACTGTGTAAACGATGGTTGAATTTTCACTTTTGAGAAAAATGTGGTTTTATATGTAACAACTTTCTAGTTAGCTCTAAAGACTGATATGAACAATGTATGTCCGTGGGTTATGATGGAGCATACCTATGCTTCCAGGTTATGGCTGGAATTTATAAGCTTTTAAAGATAAAATGGAGGCTAGGATATGAGCCTTGTGTCTTGAGATATGATGCAAGGAAAGGGTCCTAAGACTTGCATCTGGCACTAGTGCTGTCACTGAGAAAGAAGTACTGTGGTAGCTCATGCAAACGCTGTTATTTTTCTGGCTAGGGTCCTCTGGCCTACAATTGAATGCAGGTTTACTTGTAGCTTCCTGCTTACATCATTTGGAAGTCAGATATTTGAATAGGTGATGGTTTGGGGTTGTTTGGTTGGTAATTCTTACGGCATAATAGAAAATACCCTATCAGCAACTGCCTTCAGTATAGTGATTTTTTTGTAACTGTAAACTATTTTTCACAAGGATAGTCTATAGCACACAGCCTCTTCCTCTTTGTGAAAAAATCACATCTGCATTAACAAGTTGTGGTTGAGTTACAGATGCAGTGGAAATGGTATTTTTTTTAGAAACTTCATTTGTTCTACATATTTGTGAACAAGAATTTTAAGAAAAAATCATTGCTGTAATAAAAAAAGATAGTAAAGTGCACAAAAGGATTTGTACGTAAGGCTTACATAATTCAACCATAGTTCCTTTCAATCTATCCAACCACTCTTAGAGGCTTCTCCAAGAATGCTTTTATCTTCTGGGAGTGATATTGAAATGAATAGTTTAATTTTTTAATATAGTCATTGCTTCCAATGGCAATACTTCAAAAAAGACAGAAATGTTCAGAAGTTGCAGAAGATGAGAATCTCCAATATGAAGGTTAATCCTGTTGGCAAGATATTATTATTGTGAAAAAATGCATTTCCTTTATGCGAAGTACAGATGGCAGTGTTGAATAAATTACTGGAGCTGTATCTTCACAGGAAAAGTGGCAATTTAGCTTGCTTGAAGTATAACCTCAAGCTCAGTGACTGTCTCTCTCATTATTCAGTCAGGTCAGTGACCACCTCATTGTATTATCTTAAATAATTAAGAGGGTAAAGCTTCTGCTAATACTGGAGAACAGTCAGGATTTTGTACTCTGTATAAATTGAGCATGAGTGAAGTGCTTGCCAGGTAGTTAATCACAGTAAAGGGATGCATTTTGAATCTAGCTTTTTAGTTATTTAAAATGATGCAGTTATGTTGATTGCATTGAAATTATACAGATTACATCACCTGGGAATTCATATTTTTAATTTCTTCCTAGAATGAAAATTTCTTCTCTTTTAAACTGAATGATTTCATAATTAGATATTACTGAGTTTAAAACCATTAGAGGGACTTGCTAGCTTCCCAGCTAGTTAAAATCAGGGGCTGACACTGCAATCCTGGGTGCTGTGGGCATGAACAGTGCCATTGGCTCTGAGAATGGAGTAGACTGCATGTGAGAGAAACAACCCATCTGTATGATGGCCACAGCTCAGGCTTCGGTAAATGTGTCCACTGAGTGCCCTGCAAAATTATAGGATGAGTCCTACTGAAGGTTCTGCTCCAGGTTCAAAAGCTGTTATCGGTGCTGCAGAGGACTTAAATGATTTTTTTTGAACTGTGCCTGAGGGAGCCTGGTTTCTTCTGGATCTGTGCATTGTAGCTGAGTGCCTGTCACGCTAAAGAAGCCCTGACTGAAATATATGCCAGAGTAAAGATATACACGAAGAGCTTTATTTTGAGTGGGTTCTCTGGTGTCTAGCATGGAATATTTTTGAGTCTTATATCATGTGGTTGAGTTTCAGGGAAACTGGCCAATGAATTCATAAGCCATGGGCTGACAAGTTTTAATACATACGGTGGGAAAGACATGGTTTCCAAAGAAGGAAACTGAATGTATGTGGGTGAAGAGGAATGCTCAGAGTATGAGAGGGATCAGAACTGTAACAGCTGTGGTGCAGTTGCATGCATTAGGCTTTAGGGGTAACAGAGGTATAGGAAGTCTAAAAGAGGGACAGACAAGCTTTAAAACAAACATCTGCACAGAAAGGGGGCCTTACCTTCAAGTGGTTGAGGATTACCGTCTCTGTCATCACTAGGCACATCTTCTGCTTTGCAGCATCATTCTGTGGAAATTCCTCCTTGTGTATTTTGTCTCTTCATGTCACATACACACAGACACATAGACAAGAGGCCATGTAAACTAGCCAATAGGGCATTACCTCTCTTCTTATTTCTATGCACTTTGTTCAGTATGACTGAGATGCCTGCACTTCGTTTGATTTTTGCAGCTCCAAATACTCTCCGTTCTTCATGAATCAAGATAACTTCATGCCTTTCTCTTAAAACTATGTGGTGCTGTGGTGTTCTCCTTTATTCAGTGGCCTAGTACTTAGTGCATGAACATGACTAATTTCTGGGATGGGATATTGATTTCAGAAAGAAGGCAGTGAACAAGAGCAAGCATGACTTTCCTAGGAAGGGGTCCACCAAGGTTTCAGTGAGTTCCAATGCATTTTCTACATTGAACAAGGTCCAACTCATCAGGAAATTTTGAGTTAACTTTTTTGCTAATATCCCAAATTTTGTCATAACCTAGGGCTAAATCTCTTTACGCTTACTTAGATTTTGCAGTTGTGTAGGTATTGTATTTTCCATCTTTTCATGGTAGGAGTGAAATGGATATTCAAGATCACTTGGGATCAGATCCATGCAAAACATTAACCAACCATAATTTCTATGAAAGCTTGTTCGATTAAAAAAACCACATTAATCAGTTTGTGTGTAAAATATTTTCCACAATAAGGCTGCCAAAGGCTAATGGCATTTTCTAGTTCCCAACATGATCTGTTTAGGTTTTGCTTCTGGACCTAAATTTGACATTTGACTAAATGTACTTCACACAGTAATAAAGTCTTTTAGAACCAGAGGTACAACACTACTGCATTAGCTGGAAGTATATGGTATCTGTTTTTTCTACAGAATGTATCTTCTCAACATATGATGTTAAGGTCCTAATAATCTTTTTGTGGCACTCTTTACCCTAGCATCTGTGTTGTATACAAACACTGTAGTTTTTTCTTTCACAAGAGAGGAGATTCCATTATTATCCCAGTTATGCAAATGAATGTCTGAAAACATTAAGATCAAAGATGTGTATTGTTATTAATGTCAACAGAAAGAACACAGAACTGAAAATACCTGCTGCTTAGCATTGTAGGGAACAGCTTCCCTTGGCTGCAGTTGCAGTGCTAAATACCCAGTTCTCCTCCTATATCTGATGTCACCTATTCAGAATACTAAGCTTGCATCTTGTAACTACCAATCTACACTTAGATGCTGTTTTTCCCTGGCTCCTTGCCCTTCCTCTGCCATGTCGTTCATGCCCCAGGAAGACGTGGTGTCCAGGAGCAGGCTGCATGTCTTTTCTACGACTAAAGAGAACAGAAAAAGTAATTAGTAATTTAGCTTCTTTCATTGTATAATTAAGATTACCTGTGGGCACAGCCCATTCTTGCTGAGTAAAAATGGAGTTGTCCAAAAATTTATATATCAGCTTTTTTGATTATGTTCAAATTCATAGGTGGGGTGGGGGGCCTTTTGTTGTTGTTGTTTTTAAAGAAAATTTGTGCTAGTCATATGGAAGTAGTTTTCTGGAAGAAAAATAAGAAACATTTCCCATATAAAAAGGTATACTTCCGTATTGAATTTGAATACCTCTTCCAAACAGTCAGGTTATTATGATAGAAAATTAAATTAATTTTTCAACATAAGCAAAACAATGTATTTTTTCTCTAATTTTGTCTTCAAAGTTGGCTGAACCAGTTATGCTGAGGTATTGAGAAAATATTGATTTTGAAACGGAGCTAGAATTTATCTGACAAGTTAATCACATGTTTGAGAAATGAGTCTAGGCATTAAAAAAAAGTGAAACTGTATCATTTAAAGGAAAATAGATGCATACTTTAGAAATGTCAGATCCTGAACTGCTGTGGATCAAGGGTTTTACCCTGTGAAATCCACAGTCAGACTGGAAATATGTTAATGCTAGCAGAAATGTAATGCTCTAGCTTCTGTTCTTCTTTTCATTTATCTCCTCTCACTTCTCAGCCTACTCTTATCTGAAGTGTCTGATGAACTGTGCTAGAGTGTCTTATCCACAGATGAAGTCAAGGAAAAGCACATAATCCCATCTCTTTGTCAGGATGTGCTGAGTTCAGTGTACTCACTCTGCACTTCCAGGGAAAAGAGCAGGAAAATGAGCAAAGACAGCAGAGTTATGAAAAAAGTGTTTGACATTTAGTGCTCCTATTATATGAAATGTGAGCAGAGAGGACAAAGAAAGGGTAAATATTTGCTGTTTACCTGAGCCATACTGGTAAAACATAAGCCTTTAGATTACTTATCTGTGTCCTGTGGAGTGCCTGATGGCTGGGGAGACACACACAGAAGATCAAAGTGCTGTGGGTTTTGCATGCAATATTTTCCTAGGCAAAGTTCTTGTTTTCCTTTATAATTGCATTTTTCGGATAACAGTCATGCGTGGGCTGGTGTACCTGTAAATGCAATCACTGTCACTATCTCAGTTATATAAAAAGCAAAGGACTTCATTCACATCTACATCAAAGCTTCATTAGCCTTCTCCGGTGTTTTAAAGTTACAATAAATATTCAAGTCTCTTTACACTGCCAGAGTGGGATAAAAAGATGTTACTGCGTATGAGGATGTGGCTGATAGTGTCCCCTCAATGCTCACACCTGGGGACAAATAACATTATGTAGAGCAAGAAAATTTAATCTAATAAGGACAATATTTTGTTCATCTATATACTGATGATCTTTACATTCATTTTTATATCAAAATGCCACCTTTTTCTTTCAACTCCTCAGAGATTAAATTTTCAGTTTTTTTTTTTTTTTCTCCTAAGTCATTGTAACAAAGAAATCTGTAGACTGGCTTGTGAAGAATCAGTCAGTTCAGAGGTCGTTCTCTGTGTAAGTGGCAGCTTGGCTGCAGGGAAGGCATGTATGCATGCATGAGAAGCTGACAAATGGGCAGATGAAGCTGCAAACTATGCCCTTAAAGGTTTTCTAGAAAAGATGCGCATCTTCAAGGAGGTGCTCTGGGAACTGTGAGTGTGTACTGCTTCGTTTATTGCTGGAAATTAAAATGGAGAAGAAGATGCTATGAGCAGCTCAATATGATTATGATTTGTGGTATGCTGTAGGACTGAAAATCATCTGTGACTGTGGCCTTAACTGCTAATGAGTAAATGTTTCCCTTGGTTACACCTGTGCTGCTCCACTGACTCCATGGATCTGTTATGGCAAACTGGGAGTGAAAATGGAAGAAAGTGCTTAAAATTCACTGCTGTAACTGAAATGCTGATCACAACAGTAAGCATTTCTGGAGAAGAAATTGTAAGAAACAGGCACCTATGTTTTGTTTCTTTTGCTGTTTTACAGTCATCTTTTCTTTCTCCTGTGAATAAACCATAAAACTATGAAACACAGTTTGATATCAAATATAGGCTGGATGCTAAAAAAATAATTTGTGAGCTAAACGTAATCAATTTTGTTCCTTTCTCAAAAGGTTCAAATGAGAGGATGCAAGTACTGTGCTGCTATGTACGTGCATTTGTGTACACACATAGGAAGTGTGTGCACTCGGGACCACACTGACATCCTACTTTGGTTCAGAAGCTCTCATTATGGGATTTGAAATATTTGAAGCCAAGGCTATAGCAGTTTTCTCCATTAACATGGCTTTATGAGTTATAGCTGTACAATGTCCTGTTTAATCTTCACTTCTTTCAAGAAGCCCTTGTTATAATTCTTGCCAGCTCTGACAGTAAGAAAGAAGCACTCTAGTGAATGGCATCTTTTAAATAAAACATTTCTGCTTACCTCACTTAATAGCAAGCTATATGCCTGACATTCACTAGTTTTTCCATCTGCTATATATCTTCCATTTATTTTGTTTTGCTTAAGAATCTTCTCCTCACCTGAGGTCAGAGGCATTTGCAAACCTCCTGCCTTAAACCACTTCAATGAATTCTCAAAGAATAAGCATTGCAGTAACAGTTATGTGACTGATGAGCTATGAGCTATTTCAGAGGTATAATATTTAATCACTGGAACTGCTAAATGGAGGCAAACATGTAAGAAGACTCTGTTTTAATTGTGGTGTTATAATAATTCACAAAATTACCTGCATACAATGGTTAGTACACACATGTGGGGACTGGTCAGCTTGAAATACTGATAATAATATTCCCCACAGATTACACAGCTGAATTTACCCCAGTTACGAAATAGCTGTTTGAGATCTGCTCCTTGGTCTCTGCAGTATGAATGAGATGGTTTCCCATTCTAAATACCCCAAAATCCTGATAATTAGTCATAACCACTGTGGTAGCACTGAGGTTGTTGTAAAAACTTACTAAGAAATAAGGTGGTAATGAGACTATCATATTTAATAACATATGAATTATTATGACAGATAAAAAGCTATTCCCAGCCCTGGAAGCAGCCATTCTAGAGCTGGGCTCAAGCACAGCAGTACACAGGAGCTGCTGTTCTTTGCTCTTCTGCTGACGAAAGAGGGACTTGGATTCTAGTATCTCCAGTTTGGCACTTTTCACAAGAATGAACAAAACAAACTTGGCACAAAGGCATATTGAAAGGAGTTTGGTGTATAATGCAGTTTATGCAGTTGGTGTTGAGGCTGATAAGAGAGTTCCTTGCTGAGTTAATGCACAGTGAATCTATCCTGGATTACTGTTAAATCCATTTGATTTGTTGTATCTCCTTATCAGATAATTCCTCACTGAATCAAGTATATTTTCTGTCAAATCCTAGTTTTAAGATAATGAAGCAAAGTTGATTACAGTTATATGTATCCTGATTTGATCAAATGGTTTGATAGGCAGGTAATTTTTTCATAGATATATTATATATAAAGTAAAACACTCCTGTTTGCGACACCCTGGCTGTTTCCATCTGGGATGAGTGCCAAGGGGACTCATTTTCCCTAGGCAGCACAAAGCTGAGCTGTCTGAGGTTATGAAGTCTCATCTACTCTGGGCATTGCTAACACGTTTATATTTCCTATGTTCCTCTTCGGTTAACGCTGCAAGTACAGAACCCATTTCTGAGAAAATCTGTGTGGAAACAGTAGTTATTCTAGAACTGCATTGCTGAAACTTGCGTGCACAGATGTTGATAAAGAAACAGTGCTGCATTTCCTGACCCTAGATGCTTCACCGCATTTGCAGCTCTGGTCCAAGCAGTCTTAGCATAGGAAAGTTTTAACTACAGGTGTGTCTGTGATGGGTAGATTATTGCAACCAAAATGTCTGGGGGTTTATTTCATTATGGAGTTCTGCAGCAGTAAGAAACTCAAGTGCGGGTGCAAGATGCAGTAAGCACCTTGTGCAAGGCAGAGTTATGAAGACCTTTCCTGAGTTCTGGAAGCAGCAGTACTGCCTAATACAACTTCCTTTACAAGATCTTATAAGCAAAGAAATTGTTTAAGTGCAGAAATCATTCAAGGACATAGTCAAAGGAAGGAATACAAGTCAAGTACTATGACCAGGGCTATTAAGTTCTCTTGTACACAGAGTAATAATTACTAATTCTAACTTTTTTTACTCGTCTATGTTTATAAACTGTTTATTAAAAAAATGCTGTTAGCAGGCAGGATTCTCAAAGCTGCTCCAACAAACTCAGTGCTCAGCTGTCATTTGCAAAGACCAAGCTTCCATCTGCAATCTGCTCTTTGTAACATTTTTTTCACAACTGGAGATTGAAAAAGAATTACGCAGAAAATACACTAGAAAGCTAAGAATCTTCAGCCCTCACAGTGTTTTATAACACTTGACCAAGGATTATAGTGACTGATCGAATGTGTTAAATGCTAAGGCATTAGCACGCTATAAACAAGATTTTGGGTATTACTTAAAGTTTTTATAATAATATTTGCCCACTGGCATGGCTTATCGGGAAAGGTGAAAAACCCTCTCCTCAGTGCTTGTGTTTGATTTCTATTTCTGTCTCACTTCCCATAGAAATAATATCCTGTTTGAAACTGCCTGAAATTTAACTTCAGTTTCTCTTACTGTGTGTCCCAACAGTAAGAATGCTATTTTACTGTTGATTGTGAGGTAAGTTTGCCAAAGATGAATTACTAGATTGACATTGCCTTGAAAAGCTCAGATATTTTCTTTACAAACTTCTTGTTGGGTAGAAGTTTATTACTTCTGAATTGAATTAATTTCATTTTATAGCTAGAACATCTTGAATGCATGTTAATTGGGCTATATCAAATGAGCCATGGATTTCTGTGAATGTGTTAAAATATAAATACATTCAAGAAATAAAGTGCCATATGTCCCTCTCCCTCTCTCATAATGCCTGCAATTCCTTAATGTTTTATTATTATTTCAGCATTTTTTTCCAAAATTAATATAGGTAACACTGGTGATAAAAAGCAGCTTCTTTCACTACCTTTTTCCAAGTGCCTGGAATAGTAGTTCATTTGAGCTTAAAGTACACAGTTTTAGCATGTGAAAGAGAACTAAGTTATGTTTCTCTATTCCCATCACTTACACATTTTCCTGTTTAACAAATAAATTAATCTGATGATTAGCGTGTAGATTAATTCAATTGCTTCTGGTATTTGGACTAAAATATTAAATTGATCTCACCTGGAAACCACAGTAGACGTGAAGCTGAAATTACCACCAGCTCACAGAAGAGACAAGGACAGACGAGCTTCTTGTGAAGAAAAGGGGTTGTGAAGGAGAGCTACTAGGACCAGTCTGAAAAATACAATGAAAGTCTTGCCACGTGCCTTGTCATCTCACTGGTGCGAAGTATTTCATTTTCCTTCTCTAGGATGTTGTAACTGGAAAGAGAAGAAAAGTATGATCAGGTTCTGGCTCCTAGCCGATATCTTAAACCAAGGTTGGAACAGATGGTGGAAGCAAGAACTTGGTCAGTGATATTTTTAGAATGTTTTTAAACCTATATCTTTCTGCTTGCTTTAAGTCTCCCGAGGGTATATTACACACAACAAAGAGCTAGCTGAGCTCCCTTTAAACAAGGTGATTTCAGTAAAGGGAATAGTATAACTTTTTTACTGTGTCATTATATGACTTCTATAACTTATTGTGAAATGTAAGCAACTTGAAATACATTGTTGCTAGGAAAGCAATGTTATTGTACAGTTCTTTAATAGAAGTATTAATATACACATGCACACACAGGATTTTTTTACTTTAATAACGCCAGAGTTCTCAACACAAAAGCAATCTTTGACAGCTTCTATTTATATATCTATATCTTCAGGTTTCCTTTTTACTTTTCAACTTATTTTCTTTTTTTGCCTATCTTTCTATTTTTATTTAGCTAGCAGGTATGTTTCTAAGCACCAGTGTTGACCATATTCTAGGAGCTTATCAACAGTTCCAAAGTTACTTTGAAGTAGGTAATATACAAAAAATTAACAAAGAATTTCACTTTGGACAAAAGTCAGTAATTGCTATTTGGATTATGTATCAAATGGTAATTTTGAATTATTTTTTTTACAAAAATGAAGAAAAATAGAAAATATATGCTATCTATAGTACTTTTTTATATCATAGTTTTAGTATTAGTTTCATTATTGTCATGACATTCACCCTTCACTGTAATGTTGATGAGGTGACTGGCAAGAGGTCTGTAATCATCCAGACTGTTTTTTCACTGTCTGACGAGAAGAGTCCTCCTTCCATTGGATAGGCACTGTTTGGTTGATTGACTGGCTATATGCATAATTATTCATACACAAAATAGTGTATGGGTGGATCTCAAAGCAAAGTAGTAAGTAACATTATACAAACTCATTGATTAATGTATTATTATTTACTTTTTTGAAGCATTAAATTATCTGCTTAAATACATCAATGAAAGTAGTGGAAGAATTATAAGTAATGAAATCATTATACACAGACAGGTGTATAAAGGGTAAGAGGTATTTACCCTTAGGCAAATTTTGCTTTCCCTTACTGTGATGAGATCTTTGGATTTAACCAAAATTAGGTTTTTACCTGACAAATCCTGATTTTTATTCCTCCGTTTTATAGTAAAATAGTGTTTTCCATTAATACAGAACACCATCACACCACAGAGGCATTCATCATTCTTGATATCATTATTGCTATCAAGCTATCGAAGACTAAGGAAAAAAGTAAGACTGTGGGACTGTTACCTTGGCTGGTTGCCAGATGCCCACCCAGCTGCTCTCTCACTCCCCATCCTCAACAGGACAGGGGGAGAAAATGAGGGAAAAGGTTGTAGGTCAAGGCAAAGACCAGGAGACCACGTTACAATCACCGTGACGGGCGAAACAGGTTGGACTGGATGACCTTTAAAGGTCTCTTCCAACCCAAACTAATCTGTGGTTCTATGATCTTTGGGAAAATTTGATTTAACTTATTGCCAATTAAAATAGATTTGGATAGTGAGAAACAAAGACAAATTAAAACACCTTCCCCGCCATCTTTCCCCAAGGCTCAACTTCACTTGGTTCCAGATTTCTCTACCTTCTCTCCCCTTCAGCTGTGCCCCAAGCAGGGCTGGGGAACGGGGGCTGTGGTCAGGCTGTAGCTCTTAACCTCTGCTGCTGCTGCCTCCTCATCCTTTGCTGGGGCCTTTCCACAGGCTGTGTGCGGTTCCTGCAGGATAAACCTTCTCCAAGAGGGAGTGTCCCCAGCCCGCAGCTCCCTCAGGGAATATCCCCTGCTCTGGTGTGGGCTCTGTGGGCTGTGGGGGAAGCTCTGCCCTGGCACCTGGAGCACCCCTTCCTCCTCCTCCTCCTCTCACCCGCGTGTTCATCCTGGCATTTCTCACACTTTTTTCCCCTCAGTCCTCTCTGGCATCTCTACCTTTCCCTCAGTATGTTTTCCCAGAGGCACCACTGCCTCCTCTAATGGGCTCAGCTGTGCCTGATGCCGCTGCAGAACCAGCCGGAACCGGCTGCGTCTGGCTCAGAGCAGCCCTGGCCTCTCCTCACGGCAGCCCCTGCTGCCAGCGCCTGGGCATGGGCACCTAAAACAAAAGCATAGAATTTCTCAGCTTATAAAGTGTAGGGGCAGAGGATATAGCATCTGATAAACCTGGCTGTGTCTGTGGTGGCTGCCCAAGGGCTCCCCTGAGTTTCGAAGCCAGCCACCAGTGCAGCTCGCGGCAGTTTGGAGGTGCAATGCGTTGCACAGCTTCGACTTCTCGGGATTCCTGGAAATTTGTTTCACCACCTACTGAAGGTTAGTTTTGTGGGGCATCCTCCTGCACCTGTGTTTGTTTTCTGATCCCTTCCAGACAGGATGGAAGCCCGCTTTCTCCCCTCAGAAGATAACTGTAAGGACAGCCAGCTCCTTCCAGCACCTTGTGCTGTAACAGAAACTGCAGGGCTTCGCTGTGGGGAGGGACTCCCCTTGTCTGGGCGAGAAACCTTTCAAGTGTTGGAGGGCAGGGGAAGCACCCAGCACTGGTGCGCAGGTTCTTATGTACCATTGGGACCCATTTTCTAGGAAGAATGGTGTATTAAAAATCATGGATGCATATCCTATCAGTTTGAGGAGAAAGTGTAGTATGCCTGAGAAGCCTCTAGCTCAGCATGCAAGATACTCTTCTTTTGAGTCTCCTGATGCAATTCACATGTTCTCAGTAGAGTACAGGGTAAGGAAAAGGATTTCTTAAAGCCTTTAGCAAACCATAATGTACTGTATAACAGGTTAATTGTTCTTACCTTTTACAGTGTACTAGAAATTAGTTTTTGAGACAGTATTTTTAGGACTATCAGTGTTTGATTAGATATTAAAAAGGAGATCAACAAGTTCCTTCATCCTAAATCTTAGCATTTTTTTGAAAAAAGTATAAAATATTTTAAAGGAGATTCCTGTATATGCTTAAGTTTTACACCATCTCAGCTGTGATGGTACTCCTTGGATATTAATCATCATTGTCTTTAATGCAATTATTTACAGTGGTGGTTTCTTAGAAGAGATAGGATGGACCATTTTGGCAGAGTGCATAATCCCACCCTTTTCTAAGGAAAATATAGAGTAAACATTTCAATGTGACCAAAAATCCTAAACTGATAAATTTCAGGAGGGGAAAGTGTGCATTGATCAGATTTGTAATGCTTGGGAAGAAAGAGCAAAAATACAGCTTTTATTTAAATTTATGGTGGAAAGCTGAACAGAGCAACACTGTATTTAGAAATATAATTGGTTTTTGTGGCAGCAAGGGCAAAGGAATATGTAAGGGATTCTGTAGAATGAGAAGTGAAAGCACTAAGAAGAAATACTGTACCCTGTTTTTCATGCAGTCATTGCATATAGCATTTCACCTTCTTTGGCATTTTTGCTGATGGTGACGGGATGGAATGGGTATTTATACCAGGTAGACTACTGATTAGGACTGTGGAAAAGAGTGGTATGTTTTGTCAGGATATTAATGCAGCTCAAGGTCTCTTGTCACAAGTGTTTATGATGATGAGGCAAATACAGAGCAATTACCATTTACTGGGTAATAATTCGGCAACATTTAGAAAGTGGTAAACAGAAGTGACTGCAGTAATATATGAATTGGGGCATCATCCCAAAAAACTATCAACACTAATTACAGATTTGGTGCACCAGGTGATCATTCAGCAAACATTTGCAACTCTTAAGCTTTTTGTATTTGTTTCCGTGAGATGCAGTCCTCAGCATGAGACCATAGCTCTTCTCTGCCAGCCTCCTATACTGTGCTTTCACTACTTCTTTTTGCACATAGACTTGTCTTGCAAAGACAAAATATTTGAAAATTGTTTGGGCTTGTGGAAAGCCAGTTGCACCTCATCAGCTATCTTTCTAGGATGAAAATGGTCTGTTAAGACTTGATATACATGTTTGTGTTTCTAATAAGGACAGTAGGGAATGGTTTTAATAGGGAATTCTACACAGGACAGTTGAGATCTGTTTTCAGCTCTGTCAGACTTTCTGTGTCAACATTGGCTGGTCTGTTCATGGTTACCTCTCCTACTTTTAAAGAGGAAGGCTATTTCTGTGTAAGGGTAGCGAATGTGCATGTGACTGAAGCCAGATACCTCATTAATAAGGTGTGTATAAATACCTAGAATAGATGTGATATTTTCAGACTGTACTGAACAGGGCTGTGCTTAAAGACTGGTTTATTTGTAAAATCAATATACCACAGTACATAAATACACTGGCAAGTGTATATTCTTAATGAATGACTGCAGGGGGTGGGGAGGGGGGAACCCCAACAAAACAAAACCTAAGAAACACAACCAAAAGCTCTACTAAGAATCCTAAAAAACCCTAAACAAAACAAAACAAAAGACCCCCCAAAATAAACCACAAACTAATGGCAGTTCTTACATTAAACCTCTAAAGCAAAACATTTCCAGAGAACTGAACAATCTGATTTTCAGCTGGTTGCTCACATCCTCTCCCATCCAGAAAACACTGTTATGTGCACAGTTAAGTTCAAGCACACAAGCAGTCCCACCGAAATCAGTGAGGATCTGCATCTGCTTATCTACGCAGGCTGGAGCTGTGCTGAAGTGGAGATTCAATTAGTAAAACTTCTGTTCGTTTCTTTTGCCTTTTTTTTTCTGACATCTTGGAACATTTTTACATGGCATTCACTCCCCCTATAAAATATGGAGTATAGTGGCAATATTGTAACTAGTTCAGATTTTTATTCTTGCATATGATTTTAACACAGTGATATTGTGAGAAAAGCCTTCAAAGAGATGTACTGTGAGCTGGATCTTTCTTTGATGGGGATTTATTTTCAAAAATATTTCTTCTAAATGACTGTGGTACTGTACTGTGTGTACTGATTTCTGAAGATGAGCTTAATGTTCTTGCACCTTGGTACTTTTTTTCTTCAATTATAGATGTAATGATGTTAGTGGAAATGCTCGTGCTTGAAGGAGATAAAGTACTACTCCAGCATGTTTCACTTCAAGTCTTGCATGAAACCAGCCTGGTGGTCTGAGCTCTAACAGTCTTTCAGTGTGACATTTCCCTTCTTTTGTGGTCCAAGGCTAGTCTTTCCCTCTAACAAATGCATCAGAGACACTTGTTTCTAGGTTGTTTCCTCATCTGTGGCTTTTCTATATCACTGGAGCAGCATCTGTAAGAACATGGTCTAACTGACCTCGTGATGTGATTTGCACAGTCTCATTAATTTTCTTATCAAGCCCAATCCTGAGCACTGAAGTCTGTAGCTCTTGTCCACACGCTTTATCAAGGAAGCTGGCACTGCACAGAAATATCATAACATCAAGTACCAGTGTACAGCTTACTAGTAAATCTGCTAAGACAGCTAGCATGATTCTTGCTGAAGCTGAAGAAACCCAATAACCAGTAACATGCTGTCATAAGTTGAAATTTTTTTTCATTTACAAAGTAGGTAGATTTTTCAGGGTAGAGGAGTATTAATTGGATAGCCCCTGAAAGCTTCTCCAGGCAGTGTGTTAGCTGAATCACTGGAGGTCTGGGACTTACTCAACAAGATGGCAAGAACTGCAGTTTATGTTAGAAGTTTAAGAATCCTCTCCCTGAAACTGAAATAAGAGCCAGGGTAGTAGCCCTAGTAGATTAGGCAGTTGCATTCTCAGGGTGGTTGAGGACGCTAAAGCATTTGACTTTAACGTCACATTGCAAACTGCTAGTGCTGTCTCTTCACAGTTTTTGCAGGCAGCCTGTATTTACTCTTCCTTCTGCGGGTAGCTAACTAACCCACCAATCCTGATATCAAGTTTATTTTGTTAATTTTAACCTTCTCAAACAAGTTCAATCTAGATGTTTGAAAATAGGCTAGTTGTTTAAAAGCCAAACAAATTATGAAGTATTGCGATTAATGGTGCAGTCATTATTTGTGAATTCTGAAAACTTTATCTGTCTTGGACTTTTAGATCTGTAGTAGCCCACGAAGTGGTGGAAAGATTTACTGAGTAAAAAAGGTTTGCCCAGTTGGTCTGGGTCCTTGTGATTAATCTGACACTTCTTTAAATTGTTTGCTTATGTGTATAAAAAATGAGTCCTGTAAGTGCCTGAACTCTCTGCTAATAAGTACGAAGTATATTTTGTCATGGGAAAACTAGAGGTAATTACGCATTCCTGAAATGCTGCTTTTTTTTGTTTGTCTGTTAGTGGGTTTTTTGTTGGGTTTTTTTTTTTGGTTGGTTGGTTTGTTTGTGGGTTGTTTTGTTTTTTTTTTTGTTACTGCAGGAAATTCAGTGTGTTGCCATAGGTAAATATTAGTTTGGACAAGTCTACCTCTTTTTCTTAATAATCCCTCCTAGGTTCTGTGTTTTGACTGAAATTCATCCTCTAGACTTAGTTATTTGTCAGACCCTTCTGGCTGCTACCTCTGGGTGACCGGAATTGTTGGATATTATCAAAATACAGATCATAAGAGGAGACTGGCAGTATCTGCAGAGCAACTGCTACTCTGGGATTTCGCTGCACTGGATTAAAACAATTGCCCTGAACATGCTTCTGAGGGCAGAGGGAGAACAGTGGTAGAGTGATCTACAGGCAAGGCTGTGGCCAGACTATTTCAGAATGATCACCTCTTGTGATTTTTTAAAGTGAATATAGCAGTTTTGAAGGCTGGGATGAGAGTTTAAGTATCCTCCAAGAAGGCGTGGCCTGGAGGAAAGCAAAGAAGGAGAAAGTTGTTTGGTTTTAAAGAAAGAAATGAGAATGTGAAGAGAGAGGAGAAAGTGCAGCATTCAGGGGAACACAGGAGGCTCTTAGGGCACCTTTAAGCAGAAGCTCAAAAGTTTTGTTTTGATACACCTTGCTGATTTTTTTATATTTGCATTGTAATTCACAGTCATCCCACACATAGCCTGGTGTTGCTGTGTTAATTGAAGCTTTAGCCATCGGGCAGATTAGCCTGGTGTGCTCCTTGAAAATTGCCTGTCATGTCATTAAACTGGAGTAAATGCTGGACAGTTTGTTGCAGAAAGGTAATATTTTTGGCCTTTTACAGATCCTTGGGGAGCCATGAGGCAAATTAATCTCCCTTATCTGTTTTTCAGACTGTAGTCTGCATTGTATTTTCCTGGTGCTGGTGAGTGTGCATTTAATTCTCATGATGTAACCTTTTTGCTTCTGATACTCTATGATCATCACAAAATATGCAGCATTGAAATCCATCAAGAACCAAAGCTGCTAGATTCAGAAAGAACCTGATATTCTATTAGCAAAAAATTCCTATTAACATTTCATGAGCAGAGATTAATAAAACATTACGCAATTAAATATTTTATGTTATCAATTGCAGCTGATTAGCAAACTCATGAATAATGTAGAAAAATATGATAGGTTTAACAATCTTCAGTATTATATGTGATGCTGGAAGGGTAAAGCTGTTACTTTAGGAAGTCGTAGTTGATTTGGTGCGAATCACACATTCATTTAGCAAGTTTGTTCTTTTAACCAAACTAATCATAAATAATTGTAATGCCACTACTTGTCAGTAAGGTTTTAATTATTTTAGTTTAGACTTTAACTGATGTGCAGAAAGTTTAATGTTTCAATAGCTTTCCTGCATTATTTATTTGGATAATTTTCATTAAATAATTCTTAAATTGACCTGGAGGAAATTTGTCTGCAGGAAGACAATATTTATAACATATGGGAAGATTTTATTCATGTATTCTGGCTTCAGAAGACTTATTTCAGAAGAAGCCTATCTTCATAAAGTATTTATGTGGCAATTACATGCTATTTATTTAATGCCCTTATGCACCCAAGTAGGCCAGTTTGTTGAAGTCTTCCTCAGGCTGCTGAGGAATACTTTCCAGGAGTGGATTTAGCAAAGACAATCTGACACCAGTAATGTCACTTCTAAAACCTCTTCCTTCCACCAGTGATGATTTTTCTCCCCCTAGTATGTTTCCCCCCTTGTCTCCATTTTTAAAGGCTGTATTGTGCCACTGGGAAAAGTCTAGTAATAGTTATACTAATTAAAGCAAAAACTCCTCTGAGCCACATTTCCCCTCCATCTTTAGCACTGAAATAATGAATAAATCTCCCTAGTTCAGTGTTCTCTCTTCTCTACTTGCTTTGAGTTTTCACTGCTTAAAAAGTAGGTATTTTAGTGGGTCATGTGTTAAAACATCTATTATGAATTTAAAAGCTTTCAGTCTTCTCTGGAAAGAATCTAGGTCCTCCTACAGCTTAGCTGACTGGGGAATTCAGCCACTTTTCTGAGATTTTATATGGTCCCACATGGTATTTTGTGATCATTCTTTAAATAGCACTGTCTTCTTTTCCTCTTCTTCTAAATATAGTGTCCCCCTCTTCTTTTCCTCGAAGCTAGTCTGTTTGTCCTAAAATGCTATTCTGTCCTTGTTGTCATGGAAGTTTTCAGCTTTTTGGAGGAAGTGACTGGTAAAAAATGTCTTTCTAGAATTTTTCATTCTATTGACAATCCTATTGACCACATAGGGCACAGCAACAGTCTGGGAATCAGTGTGAGGGCTCAGGTGGGGGAAACCATCATCAATGCAGTTCAAGATATGACAGAATCTGTCTTTCCTGCTACCACTCTGTATTTCTGCAGTGGTGAGCAATACTGATACAGTTTGTGTTGAGTGCCCTCAAAAGCGGTCATGTGAAATGTTTGAAATATGGCTAACAAGGGAAATATGAAACTTAATGTCTTTCTTTTCTTTCTTCTGCCTTTTTTTTGGTTTTTTTTTTTTTTAATTACTTTAAACCTTGATAGGTGTACAGCCAATTAGAATAAGTGTGAAGGCTTAAACAAGATCCATGAAGTTATTTAATTTTCTTTACAACATCTTTCAGCCAACTGATATGATGTTAAATTTTTATCACAGTTATAATCACCATCCAAATGGTGAAATAAAGTACACATGTTAATTCTCCTTGTTTACTTAAAACTGTGAAAAATGCAGTTGATGGAAGTGTAAGAAGGAAAATACCTGAAGGTAGTTCTTTCAAAAGCAATCATTTGGGAATATCTAAACTGAACAACTTGTTTGAAAGGGAGGATGAGCAAACATTTACACATGAAATGTAAATTTCATACACAGTAAGAGTGCCCACAGTAAGAGGGCTCATCTGCATTTAGGAGATTACAAGAGAAGAGAAATAATTTTTTACAGAAATGAACTACGGTAAGTGCAAACAAAGGTCGGAATTTACTGAACTTGGAAGATAGGAAAGGCGAGAGGAAAAACTAATTGTTTTTGAGTCAAGTTACTACAGTCAAGACCTTGAGATTTTTTAATGAAAGATGACACTGACCAAGAACTCTAGTAAAAGCATAACATAGGGAATGTCACCTGCTGCAAAGGCTGAGATCCCTTTCAGAGGTGAAAATAGAAAATCTTGGGTCTAAGAGGTAAGGGTAAAATCCTGGCTGCCTTAAAATCAGTGGCAAAACTTATTGCCAGTTTGAAAAGAGCCAGGATTTTTCTCACTGTGACCTACTGGAGTAAGCATTCTAAGAACCAGAACATTCTGGATTCCAGGCTCATAATTATACATGATAAAAAATACATTCTTAAGATCCTGTCCTCACTTCTAAACCTGCATGGTGTTTCTCACCAGCTGTGTGGAACAATTAAATAAAATGTCCTGTTCATTTAAAATTAAATGATGTAATCTAATTTATTAGGTTTGGGGTTTGTATGGTGATTTTTAATTTTTAATTTATTTTTAATTTATTTATTTATTTCTAGGCAATAGACAAATATTTTACACTTGGCTATGTCCAAATTCTGTCTCACTCCATGATGCAAGTGCCTTACAGAGAGACTTCTGCCATGTTTTTTTAGGTCATACTGAGTACGGACAGTTAAGTCTTACTTTCCTTGCAGTTCTGATATTGCTGGGAACCTCGACTGCACGATTTGGCTTATCATGAGAATGGTATTCTTCTGCATGCATAGCTGTGTTCATACCTAGCTAAGTAAGACCCATACAAATATAAGAAAGGTTATTAAGAAATGTTGGACCTTGATGTGTCATAAGGGCACCGTTTGGTTATGAGTGTTTGGGGAACTTGGTAACTGCCTATTATTTATTTGACATTTGAAGGTGGATCTTCCACAGCTGTTGGAAAAAGCTGTTAGCATTTAGTTGGGAGAATAGAGGTAGCTGTGTACCAACCTGGAGTCTGAGCAGCTGGTAAAAATACTGTTCAAGGTATGTTGAGTCACATTTCAGGGACAGTTCTGAATAAAATGAGCAGTAGTTCTGAGGCTTCCCATGAACATTCCATTATGGGGATTAAGAGACAAGAAAGCAGAAGAAGAAAGAAAAAACAACTGGTATTTGCTTTAAAATAAAGCTCTGCTGTAAAATGCATACAATGTCTACCCAAACAAGTAATGTAGGTGCATCAAAATTTGAAATACAGTGCCTTTGGCCTCTAAGCCAACACTTATTTCCACACGTGCGACGAGCGAGGGGAAGCAAGCAGCCGACTCAATGTGAGTGATAAAGCAAGCTTCAATTTATTACGGCGCGATTATGTCTTATATACAGTTCCAGTTGATTTTATGACTACAAATCATCTGCTAATTGGCTAAGCTCTAAAGGGTTACATTTTCATACGTCCTCCTACTTGCGGTTTCTGCGGATAGCTAGCTACATATATTTTTTTTCTCTCTTGTCTACGCGAATTCCTCAAAGTTATTTACAACATTAGGCACAAGGTCAGTGCTTTTCGCAGCTTCCTTATCAGCATGCCTCAGCACAGCTGCAAGGCCTGCTTCAGCTAACTTACGCTAACTTTGTTTCAAAAAGATCTTTAAGGGAGTCATGGCCGTGATCACACAGCCATTCTGCAACACACACGTGCAATGCCATCCCTTCAGATGGATGCCGCTACATAAATTTTTTATAGGTATAACTGAGGGGAATTTAGAACTGGTTACACAAGAGGTATTGCAACGTTCAGTTTATTCGCCTTGAAAAATCTTTGTAGTAATACAGAGTAGTGGACACCTAAGCTTCCTTGAGGTGCAGGGGTAGGCATCCCAAAAAAGGGGTAACTGATACCTTGCAATGGAGCCAGATGAAACAGGAGAGGATTTGGTCTGCAGTGAGATCCGTCACTGTAGGTAGTGCCCAGCATTTGGAATAGAGGTTGCTCCTTTTGCTTTCAAACTGCCACCAACTTGTAATTAAGATAATCATCTTTCACAATGCAAAACATGAAGGTTGCCTCTTTTTATTCAGTGGCTTGATGCTTATAACACCAGGGATGTGTGAGGGAGATAGACTATTCCCTGTCACCACACCTATTGCGCCTTGTATGAAGCAGTCCAAGGTTCACTGCTTGAGAGCGATAAGCAAGTATGAACAGGACTCACCAAGCCAATGGTAGAGGATGGAGAGGTTTTTATCCTTACAGGAGAAGCCCAGGAGGGTTCCCTAATCCAGGAGTCTCTCATTTCTGTTTGAGAAATCAGCAAGCATCACGTGTACAGAAAGGCTGATACATCTGGACTGTGTTGCACCTACTAAGCATAGTCTGCAAACTTGGCCAGACGTCTTTAATATAGGAGGGAAAAGAGTCTGTGTTTCTAATCTGATTGAAAAAGTAAGACGACAGCCACCTTTGCTGTACTATTTTCTTCAGTGTATAGCATGTTAAATATGCTTTAAGGAAAACTAAAAGGGTGAGATATTTACAGAAATTCTTAGTTTATTTATATGTCACTTGGTACTGGCCACAGTAAAAAAAGATCTAGGCTTATACAGGCACTTGAGAGCCCTCATGTAAATATACACACATACATTCTTAAACATATATTGTTTATATATACATATGTATATATGAAGAAATCTGCAGGTTTAGGAAGCCATTTGAAGGAAAGTTTAGAAATGAAGTAATTTGGATTTAGGCCTAAAATAAAAATCAGTGAAGAATTAGATTCTTTGATTATCTTGGGCTTCCAGTCCCTAGTAAACAATTTGAATGACAAGATTATATTGTATAGATATTTTTCTAGCTCCAGTTCAGGAGAGTCCTTAAAAATGTGTGTGAATTCCATGAACTTTGGTGCAATTTAGCTCACACTCATACTTGGACATGCGCTTCAGTGCTTTTCTGCAATAAGAATAGTGGCTTTAGTCAGGATTTCTGAATGCTTTTGGCTCTCTGATTTACAGATATGGCTTTTTTTTTTACTGGTTATTTTCAGTAAATACTCTAATTCAAATGTAAACCAAATGTTAATAAGGTAAATTTTTTTCCTATGGAAAAAAGTGGTGTTTTTCAATCACATCTGATTTTGAACATTCAAATAACTAATAGCAAACTGTAAAGTACATATACATAATAAACCTTGCTGAATATTTCAAAATTAAAAATGTAAGTATTTTTACAATTTTCTGGAAGAATTTTGGAAATATTTCAGAGCCTGAAAATATCTTAAAACTAGTCTACTAGAAATATTTGGTTAGTTTCCTCTCAAACGTTTTTTTTTTAATCAGGATTTAATTAATTTACAGTGTTCTTGTGTAAAACACATTTCTCTTTTATATCAAAAGCTAATAATTAGAGCTGCTTAGAATTTTCCAGTATTCAATTTCTCTACCACATTTATATAATATTCAGGATTGTGCTTAAGCCTTTTCTGTTTCATTCTTACCAGAACTAGAGAAAGACCTTTATATGGTTATCAGGCATTATTTTTTTGATACTGGCAGCCTGGTTCAGATTCATACTACTGACTCACAGCTGAGTGACACCTTACCCACCTGGCTAAATATCTGCCAAAATATTAATCATATAAATGATTGATGAATTTCTCTATACTTCATTGAATAATTTGGTGTTCAATAAACTCAATAAACTCTACAGCTAGCCTTAAACCTGCTGTAATAACTAGATACTGTCTATCACCTGTCAATGACCCACGCAGCTCCCCTGCCCTTCGGGTCCCATAGTTCTCCATTTTAAAAGTTAAAAATGCTAAGTATGATTACCTTTTCTTCAATCTTTAAAACCTTCTTGGAAGTTAAAAAATCAGATGCTTACATTAGCGTTTCTGACAAGTTCTTACAGTCTTTGTCACAGATTGCACAATTCTGCTGATGGAGATGTGTAGCACCGCTTGACAGTATGGTTTACCACCAGGTGTCAGTAGATGGTGCTGCTTTACGGCAGAGAGTAGCGAGCATGTCTGGATTCAGTCCACTTGCAAAGTGATCCTCAGCTACAAGACCCTACAGGTCTGCTTACCCATTACGTTCCTCAGAGAGCTGTATCCTGCTTCGGTACGTAGCTGTCCTCTGCCTCCTAGCCCTGCGCCTGAAAAAAGTGGAAGTGATCCGCAGTTCTATCTGACTTCTATTATGAGTATGTTTTTGGCAGATGTCAGTGATAACCCTCATTTAGGCATTCCTTTTTCTGTCTGGCACAATATTTCATTCCTATTTGAGTTCTGTAGAAAGTCAGAAAGAAACAGGTTTGGGGGTGCTGATTTTTACCCAAATTCACAACTGCTTCAGTTTGGGCTGATTATAGATTCAAAGTTCGTTGATCTCCAGAAAGATTCTGACAGACCTAATGTACTTCATCATGACAGTAGGCTAAATTTTGTTTTATTTCATTTACCAAAATAAATATATTTGAAATAAATTATACTTTTTAATTTTGATACCTTTACATAACGATTGCAACCAGCTGATAAGCCAGTATTTATGATTTTTCTCTTCCTTGAAGTGTTCCCGTTGTCAAAGATATTTTTTCGTGCTGAGTGTTATTATCAGTTACTCAAGCTCTGAGTCATCAGCTGGACACAACCTTTTATGATGAACTTTCTTCTCCCCTTTGGAGTCCCTTTTCCCTTTATGCTTTTAAATTTTGGGCTTTCAGACTTGGACATTTTAGGATCTTCTTTATAAAATGGTGCACATCATGAGCTGAGGGACAGAAGATGGGATAGAGTCACCAAGGGAGTCACACTCCATGTATGCCTTTAGCTCGTATCTGTATACCTTATTTTAACTCTTCTTTTGTATGTAATTTTTAATGTAGTAGTATGTGTTGTTCAATAATAGGAACATTCAGGCTGAAATGATGCATTTGAATTAATGAGAAGTAGTATCAGGTTTAGTGTTTGAATGAATATCTGTGGTTTTAATTAGAATTAATTTAGTCAAGATTGTGTTCATAGAAATATGCTAAGAAAGTTAACTTAGATGTGTATATATCAAGAATAGGAAAGTGGTTCCCTAACAATAAGATGAGGTCATTCAAAGAGATGCCATTTCTTGTTATGGCATTAAGTTACACAGGTAGGATAGTTACATAATGCTGTGAGGGAACAATTTAAAAGCAATCAGTGGCTTACAGTTGCTAGCACAAGAAACTTTGAATCATTTTGAGATGCAAGCATATTTGTGAAAGCGATGGTCAGCTCCTAAGGTTTCTGTGAGTTGTCCTTTTCATGGGAAGAAAGGATAGATGGCCAAAGTGGCAAAGACATCATTACATCCCTGAACAGGCGGAGGTAGGCATAAGTTTGATAGCACGGCTTACCAATGCTGGTAATAACGACTGTAAGATAATGGTTCCTAGAATGAAAAGTGCTGTTGCAGGCCCACATCCATTTTTATGATTATCTTCTGCCTGCATTGGATCAAGAATAGCAAGTAACGGAAGAGATGGGACCTGAAGTTCAGTTTCTACCTCAGTATCTGTGTATAGCTTTGCAGATCTACAGTCAATGAAATGGTTAACTGTAAGTTATTTCATCTTCTGTAATTTCTTTTCTTTTCTATGTAATAACAAACATCGGTTTAGAGTTTATGCTTATTGTTGTTTAATGAGCAAAAAGATTCAGATTCCAGACCTAATTCCACCAAATGAAGTTTGAGTTTAATCTTTTTTATATATATATATATATGCATATATAATGCCCATTCCAATTTGTGGCCCTGTTTCACCTCTTGCACATTCTTTCTGAAATTGTTTTTGACAAATCTCTGCCATCCTTCTAATAAAATGTGCAATGACTTCCTTTATGTAACTGAAAGCCCTTTAAAACCTGTTCTTAATTGCTGAGGGATTGCCACTGTGCCTTTAAGATAAATTGAGATTTATGGTTTTATTACTTCTGTGATTAAATAATGTAGTTTTCTCTTATGTGGTCTGCCAGAGATATCAGTGAAAATATTTCAATTAATGCAAATGCCACTGCTGTAGTTATTACTTGCTTGAAAAGCTGAAGTATGTTAGCGCTGTTCTGAAACCTTTCATAATAACTTCTGGTTTAAGCTTTCTGGATTTTAAGACTTTTCACTTGACTTACAACAGGCACTTTGTTGGACCTTGAAGTGCCAGATTTGCATGATTTGTCCATGCCTTTTCACCCTTGATTGTGTTTTGTTCTCAGCTTTGCTTCTGTGTTTTCCACTGTGCAGTTCTGACTTGATGTGACCGGTTCAGTACAAGATCTGCATTTAGCTTATGCTTCCAGCTTTAGAACTATCTTTAATGTAAAGCAGGCTATATTGTCCTCTCAATTATAGCAGGGCCAGTCCAGTGTAATTTCACCAGTTTTTATATTGCTTGGAACTGTTTTTCATTAGTTATATATCATATTGACTATCTGGAATAGGTTTATCATTTTGATTGCTATTGCATTTGTATATTGATTTGTTCCCCTAAAGTGGTGTGTTTATCATGAAATGTGCAATATCCCCCATACTGTGGAAGGTCGTAAGTATTTGTAAACTGCTTAGACCAAATGTAGCTAATCTTGGGAGTATATCATAGTTCCTTATCTCAACGCAAAACCAACCTGACTTCCTTTTGCACAACTGAGCTTTGTGAAGGCTATGAAATGTTTGCTGTACACAGGCTCTGTCTGTTTGATCCATGGACAGCTGGCTTGCAAATATGGGGCTGGATCTTTTCAGCAGTAGCCTGCTGAACAGCCATGAAGCGCCTATAAGTTTACGGAACATTTTCCTCATATTGTTTTGCCATAGGAATATTTGCTTGACTTCACAGATGGAAAAGAAGAGGTAAATTCTTCAGACTGTAAAAGCTCCATGAAGAATGGTTCTTCCATGATCCTTCAGCGCTCAAGATAATTAGTAGAGTGTTGCTTAGATTGATGGTGAGATGCTCATTAGCATTAATTGAAAGGCCCAAACCAGAAAATTGATTTCATACCTCAGGAATAAACTAAAATGAAAATTCCAATGCAACTTCATTCTCTAGCTTTCTGAAAAGTCAGATTATCTATTTTTACGAATAAAAATCCAGTAATCTCTTAGACATTCAAGTGTTTTTTCTTAGTTATGGAAAACAAGAGTTTTACAAGTCAATAGAAACACAGTAAAATCCCCATCAGTCAGATATAAGGAATTTAGACGAGTCTCCTGGCCTACTGGTACCTGTGTGAGGCACAGATTTAATGCGAGGAAAGGACTAACAGGTCTGTTGCCCTTCCTTCTTAAGTATGACCTTGTTTGTTCCTCCAGATCATGTAACACTGGAGTAATTGTGTGTTCAATGCAGCCAGAGCAGAGCTGGATTTGACCTCTAGGAACTCTAAGCTACCCATAACAATAGCTGGCACTGACACCTCAATTATAAGAAGAAACTTGATGCAGCATTGTCGTAAATGTTAATGTGAAATGAAATAGGACAGCACAGAATAAAACTTGGAAAAGATACAGCAGTGCCCTGTAAGCTGTTTATAGAATCTTTGCTTTCTCTGTTATTCACAGTATTCAAATGTGACTTACCGAAAACGTCATCAAAAGTATTTCTGTATTTATCTTAGGCTTTGCTTAATAAAGAAGTGATACTATAACATTTAGTATATGTTTGTATTTAAGCACTACCAAATTGGTTCTGATTTTTTTTCTTCACATTCATTAAATTAGCGGGAAATATAAATAGAACAGACTTCTTATATTTTTTCATGTTGGGGCAAAGCTGAAGAAAAAACTTAAATGGAATATTGACTCTTTCATAATTTTTAAGAACTACTCAAATTTACTCTACAGAATTGTTTCAAACATAACTCAAATCATTGTGATAAGCATCCTTTTTATCTAAACATGCTGAGAAAACAAATGTGTAATACTTCTTATTATTCTCATAAACCTGATGCTTTGAATGTGTCTCCAGTCACACTCAGAATACCCTCCTTCTTTTAGTGCTTTTCTCATTCTGTCTGTACAAGAGTCGTATCGTTCATCTCTGTCACCTTCAAGAGGCTTTCAACCCAATGGCAAGTTTCACTCACAGAAGTGGTCTAAACCTTGAAGATAATTAAGTTTTCCAGATACCATAAATGCACTTGGATAGATGGAGGTAATAGACAATCAGTTCTGTAAGAGCAGGGAAAGTGATAGCATGGATATATATCCTTTCAACATCAAAAAACTACAGAAACAATGCTACATGTTCATACCTCACCATGTATTCATACCTTAACTGTTGGCAATACTTCAGTGAGAGCTCACACTGTTAGGAAGAAAGAATCACCACTGGGCATGGATAGTGATAGGATTTTCAAAAAGAGGTCTTGGATATTTCTATCGCTATTTTATCTTAACACTCAGAATCAGGGCCAAAATACTAATAAAATGATTTAATATGGAAGGGACATCTTAAGGTCATTTGGTCCAACCCCTTTCAAAGCAGGGTCAATTTTGAAGTTTAGTAAGTGATAAGAGACACAGAAAAGTGATTCTAAAGTGATCGTTTATCAACAGGGTTTATGTAGATTAGCTAAGGTTATTTGTAAAATGTTTGGTGTGGATGATCATGGTTTATCTATATGACTGAGGATCATGAGACTCATACAGATAAGGGTTTGTGCTGGTCATGAGTTCTGTACAACTATGAAGGTTTGCAGCAGGTAAACAAAGATTCAATATTCACTGTTCCTAATTATTCTAGACCCAAGAAGCACCTGATAAAATTATTAAACAAGTGTAAACCAAACAAAAAAATGATACGGTTTGTTTGGGTTTTTTTGTCCAAGTTTGGAGGATACTGTTGAAGATGACATAAAAATGAGCTTCAACAAGGTTAGACATCTCCTTTCACAGGTACTAAACAAAATACAATCTCCACCTCATAAAATCATAGTATTTTTAAACATTTTTAATTTTGTGAGCTTTGGAAGCAGAAAGGGCTAGTTTAGCTAAGTAAAGTTTACATTGTTCATATACTTTTCTCTCAATCATGAGTTATTTGCCACACCTTAGCCCACTTTATCCATTTAGTCCTTTGTGTATATTTAAGATGGCAGACTTCTTAGTTCTGCTAATTACAGAAATACTTTTCTCTTCATGTTTCTTCTTTAGAGGATGAGCTTGAAGCAGTTGAATCTGTCAAGATGATAAAAATGTCAGCTAAACATTTGAAAAAGAACAAAATTATTCTGAATTATTACATTAGAAAATGAAAGGACCAGATGCCAAATGACAGCAATGAAACAGGTAGTGTGTTACTTCACCATGTCAGAGAATGACAAAATCACTATTTCTGCTACGTAATTTTTAAACTCCTTTTCTGATGACACTATAGTATAAACCTCAAGAAAGGACTGAAGGAAAAAGATTTTGATCCTTTGAAACAAGCCTTATTAAAAAAATAATTAAAAGAAAAAAACCCGTACCCTTTGGCTATCTGTATTTACAGACTTAAACTTCAGCTGGCATTGTACCCGAGTGTGCATAGCTCTTTGCCAAATCAACTTAGTTTCTTGCAACAAGCTTATCTTGCTTTGGTCTCCACTAGCTCCTCAAATTCACATGAGTGCAATCACAGCTGTTTATAGCATAATGGTCTCTGTTACCAACCAGATGCTTTTTCTTTGAAATGCAATTTACAGCTTGTATATCAGAAGGATGTGTATCACAGAAGTGCTGGGAAAACCTTGTCTTTAACTATTGGATGAATGAAGATCACAAAAGGTTGCACCATCATCACGTACCCAGAATTTGGCTCCACAGGCTCCAATTGTCAAATATAATATATATTTTTTCCTTGATTTATGTGTTTTTAATGGCTTTATCTTATGGTTTCACACTGTCTAATCCTATCACATTCCAAACACAATGTAATGCAATTCACTTTTTCAGCTTTTTTCCCCCCTGTCTCTGACTAAATTAATGAAGAAAAGGTATCAAAAATGCTCTACAGAATAGCTTACCCACCTTCACTTCTCCTTAGTTTTTTAAAATTTTTTGCCAGATTACTTTTGGCTTTCTTTACAACTGAACAGCTTGCTCCCTTGAGCCATTTCCTCAGGGAGTTTTTGGTCTTTTCGCCTTACCATTTATCATTATTACTTTCTTCATTTGCACAGTTTTTTGCAATTTCTTTTTCTTTTTCATTTATTCTGTATCTCTTTGGCTTAGGGTGTTTTTTTTTTTTATTTTGAATTTATTCTTAGTTAGAGTTACACTTTGTAGCTTCAATTATCTTTGCCAGACATAGTGATATTTTATGATAATCACTCTTTCTTTTTCTTCTTGAAGACTATTCACATTAATCCCCATAGTTCCAATCTCAAGCACCTAGTGCTTTAATCACTTATTCCTTATATCTTTATTTTATATTTTACTGTCTGTATCATTCTGTTTGGATTGGTTTGTCTGTATATCTTTGTTTTGTTGTCTGTTACCTCTTTCTGTGGCTGTAAAGTCTACAGCCCTTTTGCATGCTCAGTCATCTCTTAAAAATTCACAAAGTAAAACTACTGACCTGTAGCTTTTTAAAAAAATATATCCCAGATGGTAACCAATTATAAACTCTGAAGTTGGCAGCTGTTAGCAGGACCAAAATGCCTTCTGCTGTTGTCTGCAGTTTGACACCTCTAAGTGCAGACTGATTTGTCAAACAGGTCAGCCAGTCATGTATGCAGGCAGATACTTAATGGAAATACTGCTTAAAGATATTTTTGTCTCTGAAACAAAAAAAATTTCTGGAGACTGAGGGAAAAACTTTGAAATGTTGAAGAAAGAGCGTTATTGATGCTATCACAAGTTATGAAATTAATATCAGCAAGTACCTTGCCTCCAAATACATAAGAAGTTGTCAAGCACTTACTGACACTGGATGGATTTTGTAGCCTTTTCTCAAACTGGTCTTGCAGTAGCTGTACCATTACTGGTAGCTGTACTAAGTAGGTTTTAAACATTTGATTCAGGAGCTGCAGAGCTCATCATATAGGAATTGCAGTTTGCTTTGTCTCTCATTTGTACCTTTTTTGGGTTTGGCGGGGAGCAAATGAGTAATTCAGAAGTTTAAGTAAGTAATTCTGTTTGGGTTAAGCCACTTGATAATTGGTTCTAAAAAAATCCAGATTTTATGTTCATTTGTGCCAGAATAACTTGGATTCCCTTGATTTTTCTGATATAATTACAAGAATTTGTTCCCTCTTTTTTGTCTGGGTTCCTCATTTCCTCTTAGTTTCTCCTCAAGTTATGAAAATAGTCATCTATTTAGTTTTTACTTCTAGAAAAACCAGATATTATTACTATCAATGCAGTTTTATGTTTTTCTTCCTGTACTTATCAGAATTTCAGTGTTGCATTAGATGCAGGAATCCAGCACATCTGGAAATAGCTCTGTGCATTTTATCTGTGAATGATTGAAAGTCTTGTGTTCAATTTGATTAGAAAAGATTAGTAAATGGGGAAAAATGGGAGCTGAATTTGTTAGTGACAGAAGCAGAAGAGTTTGATGGAAGATGACGAGTGGTTTATTTTAATTTTCTTTAAATGAAGGCAAGGTGACAAATCACTGTTATTTGTACCAGAATAGATGGTTCCTTTTTTCTGTTCATCAGTGATGAGTTTTTAGAACTGTGTGTGATCGATGGTATCAGAAACCCTAAGAAGTGTTACATTGTGGTGAAAATTGTAGTGCTTGACATGCAGTTGACATATTCTGTAGGAGTTATTAAACTGTAAAATAAATGCTTTATGCAGTACCATGATTATTACACCAATGCTCCTTCATATGAAAGCCTATTGTCAAATTTATATGTCCATACTCAGCAAAACGAATAGGCTGACTTTCAGGGGCATCCACAGCCTTTCCACTTGTTTCATCAAGGTAACTAACAGTATTTAACTTTAAGCATGTAAAAGCTTCAGTGTGAATGCTGTTGACTGATTGCCTTCCAAGTCAGTAGGAACTATTAATGTGCTTCAATTTCTTGCTTAACAAGGACTATATGCTTAGATTCTCAAAAATGGATTTAAGTATGTATGTTTGGGTATCTAGACATGACACGTGACCTATGTTTGTTTATCATGGATGTATTTCAGTGGATTATGATCACTAGAGATAATATGTTTCAGATCAAGTGTTGTATACTTTGAAAAAGCTTGTTTCCTTCTTTCATTATATGTTGTGGAACACAATTGAAAATGGGATCATTTTTTCATGCAAAGTCTTCTGTTCACATTGCTGGATATATTTACAAGTGCTCAGTGGCACAAAGGCTCTAAAATTGGACAGATGTTTTATTGAAAGTAGATTGTTGATCAGGATTCAAATTTAATGTATTATTTTGTGATGATACTTCCAAATTCCAAATTTTCTGATTTAAGAGTTCAGTTACCTAAACCAGTAATTAATCTATTTCCATTTTAGTGGTTTCAGTTTCTTTTGTATCAAGCTTTCTGCTTTGTCTAGTTATTAAGAAGTAAACGTGGTTTTCATACACCACCTTACACTACCTAACTAACCAACTGCTCTATATAATTTTTGTTTGTTGTGAGGACTCTTGTGAAAAAGAAATCCATAAATGTCTTATACAAAGGAACTAAGAAAATTATTCCTTAAATTTCCTGCCTTCTGACTGTTATACCTTGAACAGTGAGGATTGTGGTTGCTTATCCAGCCATAACACCTATAAAGAAAAATTTCTAAAGCTTTAAGACTGCAATACAGATACCTCAGGTAGGGATAACTTTCTCTTTAAGATTGTTTTTTAAAACCTAGGTGTCTCCTTTGGTCAGAAGATTGTTGTTAAAGCCACTTTGAAAAAGTAATCTGTTGCTTATGACTGCTTATTTTCTCCTAGAAATAATGGATTACTGACTACTTTTAGATTACTTTTGATTTCATGTACTCCCTGAAATACAACTGACAGAACTAGTGCCTCTAGTCTTGATTTAATGCAGCCTCCAACATTTAGAGAGAGATTGGTGGTCCTTCTTGAACTGTATTGCTCAGCCCTGGCACAATTCCCAATCTGCAAGCTGCACTCTTACTGTGTAGATAAGATTTTTCAAGATAAGTTAAAGGAATTAAATGCCCTCTTCCTCCTTCCATTGAATTATACTGGGTGTTAGGTGCCTTATGCTTCTTTGAAAATAAATTTAATACTAATTTCTGTAACATCATTTTTCATCTCTAGGTAAATGTGCCTGTGAAGTTCACATCAGAACCTAGGGTTTAATTTTTACCCCAGCTAATATTTAGTTCTCAAAATTCCAGTCTAATATGGTCTTCTCAGGCCTTAGATTTTAAAAACCTGTGTTTCCTCTCTCAGCTTTTTCTTACAGAGCTGGAGCAGCCTAGCTGAGTACTGATCTACCTCAAGCATCCCTATTCTCTTGTACTTGCTAAGCAAAACTTTTGGATCTTGTTTAGATTTAGTGTCTTGATGAAGAGTAGCATGTGAATGATCCCAGGCAGACACTATGATGAACAAGTGAAATCATGACTCTCTAAAGAAAAGTGCTTCTTCCTTCATGAGTCTGTTCCTTTTGTAATGCACATTTGTTAGAAGAATGCAGTGGGTTGATTAGCACTGATGACATGCAGTTGTGGCCTTGCCTGGAAGGCAGTGGGTTGATTGACATGGATGATGTGCAGGTGTAGCTCATTCTGCTAAGTAGTTAAATAGCCCTGAGGATGGTGGGAGAGGAGGAGCAGTGTAGTCTGGCCTCTGGAGGAAAGAAAAACAACATGGGTAGGAGCATCTGACTGATGGTGAAAGTCTTGTTGCAGCCTGATAGCTTGTTTGTGCTGCAACAATTGGTGCCCCGTGTGAGGCTGAGCTGGACTCGGACTACAACACGTTTGTTTCCGTGGGTTAGACATTTAGTGTCTAACTTAGGAACTGATATGACAATTACTTAAGGTTTGGGTTTTTTTCAAAGTCCATACTCAGCTTATTTCATAACCAAAGTCTGGTGTCTGGATCATAAATATGATCCTTACAATAATTGAAAGCCATATCTTTTAAAGTCCATACTTAAAAGAAGATTCTGTGTATTAAACTTTTTCAGATTGACTTTTGATTTCCTGTTTCAAGTTTTTTTCTTTCAGTTGAGCATTACTTCAGTAGTTTTCTCATTAATATCTAAATGCCTTTGGAGACTTTGCTAGTGTGTACACAGAAGTTAAGTACCTTTGCAAAAGGTGCTTAAGCATATAGAAGTCTCTCTTTGAATGTGAGTGCAACTGTGGAACCTTCATATTGCTGACCTCTTTCACTTTGCTCTTGACACAGCTCCTATTTGAGTTACGATGTTTAGCCCTGCAGATAATCTGGCCAAGTAATGAATACTTCAAGATGACGAAAAAGGTTTAGACCTTGAAAAAGAGGAGCTTCAGGAACATTTCCTAGAATGCCTTTATGTGTTTGATAGTATCGGTGTAAAATGCACGTTACTTGAGGCATTCTTATCCTTAGTTTGATAGGGTCAGAAAACTATAACAACAAAACCAAGGGTGAAAAGAATAGAGATAGTTTCTAAACAGTTTGCCTTTCTGGAGGTAAAAACAGAAAGAAATTAATTATGATTAGAACAGAAGAAAATATTAAGCACCATATCCCAATTTTCATATACTTATTTGCAATCGGACATACTGTATGACACCCTTGTAGCGTAGTAACTTACAGAAGCTAGCAAAAGGGATTCTCTGCTTGTGGCAATTTTGCAGAACCCTATCAGCTTTAATGCATCTTGGCCTGTTTACGTTGTTACTTTTGGCCATTGTTAAGTATGTGCAATAAGATGAATGCATTATGTCCATCCATGGTAGCGTGACACAAACTTTAGCTTCAGGTTTTGGCATGAGCACATAACACAATTACAGGTGACTAGCTTTCAGCAATTAAAGACGTAACACTGCCCCCAGCAAGTACCATGATATACTGTGGGGTTTTTTTCTTCTTATAAATATACTGCTAATGAGCAGCCTTACCCTTCAGCTGCCTTCTTCAGAAGCCAGAAACAGAGAGATAATACTTTGATATCCTTCCCCCCCGCTTACCAAAAAGGTAGGGCTTTAATACAAACTGAATGAATATTCATCATCTTTGTTTTGCAGCTTTCACCTGTCTCTAGGTGTTAAAAGCCCTGTATCTGTTCCAACAGTGTTAGAAACTTTTCTAGCTATGTACTTCTAAAATTTAAGTTTTTAATTTGCTTAATTGCTTCTAGATTTTGTTTGGTTTGTTGAGAGAAATGAAACAAATTATTTTGTTTAACACTCCAAATATTTGGCTTCAAACTGCTGCAAGTCTGTGTTGCAAAATTTATTGATGTTCTCCTTAAGTTGAGCTGTCTGTGGAAAGCTCGTCCTGCACCTGGGACAATGCTGCTTAGTGAGGACACCTGTGGTGCCAGACGGGGTGGGGGAAGTTCCACATCCAGGAGAAGATCAGTGTAAAGGAGCTCTTGCAGGCAACTGCTTAGAAACAAAGAAGGTAGGGAACAATTCAACAAAATATAACAAAATATCTGGTTTGGGGAATATTATTATAGAGGTGTTTTGTTTAGATTGAAAGGGTTTAGAATGTAAATTTATACAGAAAAATGGTGACCATGATGAGTGCAAGAAAACTGATAGCAGCTTTGGTCATCTAGAAAAAACTGAGAGGATACTGGTTTTCTACGTAGTAAGGTAGTGCTGATATTTGTACAGTTATACATCAATTTCTTTAAATGTTGGAGTTAATTTTCAGGTTTCACTGTTGCCATAATATGTGAGAAATAACAGCAGTTTTTCACTCTGTTACTTGGAAAAATGTGAGAAATAAAAGCAAGGTACCTGAATAGGAATTGTCCACTTCTACTTTGCTTTCCAGAATCTTCTGTTACTGATTCAATTTTATATTTTATAAATCACCTAACTTGTTTATGAATCAGGGGCATCAGTTAGGAAACTGTTGAATAATATATATTTTTGTGCATGACCAGTAAATTCACTATCTTGCCAATAAATTGCTGCTGTGATGTAAATTCAGTTGTGTATTACAAAAATAAAAAAAACTTGTCTCTGTATTAGGTGCTTAAAATTTATCATTTATAAATCAGAGCATGATACATTGTGGCACGTAAAAAGAGGATACCATTGCATATAAGTCATTCTCTGTGTTCATTCACTACTATGCTGAACTGTAGAAATAAAAGGCAGTTGTTAATTCAGTAGAAAAGATATGCTGAAGATAAAATAAAAAATGCTGGTTGCTTGTATGGACAAGTTAGTGGTATGTATTTTAATGCTCAACCAGCTGGGTGCAGCAGGCATAACCAACTGTAATTAATTTGCAATTTTTTTTCTTCCTCACGTGCCCAAATTTTTCCTTTAAGCATGTTATATCTGCATTAAATTTTGGGATATGTTGCCTTTTTCTGATAATGTTTATTGCTTGCAGCATGTTATTAACACCATCATACTTCTTTTTCTTCTTGTTCCTTGAGTTGTTCTGTCATACTTTCCACTAAAAAGCACTTGATCAGCCTCTACCAGTTCATATATTATTTTTTTTTTAATTTTCATTAAAATAATCAGTGTTCTCAGTGCCCATGGCCCTGGCAGTAGCACATGGCTCCCTGAATTAAGAGCACATGGGACATGCTCAGCTCCATTACCCTTTGTAGCTCCCAAGGGAACAGCTTCAAAAGACACTGTATGAAGTGTAACTGTCATCAAGAAATTTGAAAACTTATTGGTTAGTGCCATAGTAATATGTCAAGCTACTAATAAATAAAAAGTACATTTAGAGAAAGGAACAAAGTATGAAATGTTGCACCAGCCAGGACATAAATAGCCTTTCCTGGTTTGTTTATAGTAGGTGCTTGAACTCTATCTATCTTCAGATGTGCAGTTTCAGGTGTGGGCGAGGTAGCTAAGACTCACTGGAGTTACTGATTTCTAAAATACTCCCACCTGTTCACTGAGCTATGGTAATGATGTGCTCGTAACCCATACTAATTATGAAAGAATAACTGTGAGTTTAAACAGCTTCAACAAGCTTTACATTAATCCTACACAAATTTCATGATGATTTAAATGAATGCATTTCATTTGACAATTACATGCATTAAAAACAATTTACTGAAAATGATAGAAAATTAAGCATTTCCTGACAGCTGTTACTAATGGCTTCTGCTTCACCTAGTTTACATTAAAATTCCAAATTTCTGAGAATTAAGGTACTTGTCTGTACTTGGTGTTGAGGGACACTTGAGTTATAGCAACATCTGTGGTTACACATCATATAGATTGGTCATCCTCCAGAAGTGGATACCTACTGAATGCAGAGGCAGCCAAGATTAATGTCTTTTGAGGACATCTTGACTTTTAGAAAGCTAGAGTCCCATTCCCGAGGGACAGGCACTGCTGATGTGTCTGAAAGTGTCACTTGTGAGTAATATTTTCCTCTTGAATACCTTTTCCAGCTTATTCACCTGATGGAACCCAAACGGATGGAATAGCCTCTTAAAAGATCAAGGCCCTCGAGGACAGCCCCAAGTTCTGCATAAGCCTGAAAGAAGAAAACCACGTTCTTGGATGAAGGTAAGGAAAGAGGATAAAATAAATTATTTATAGAAGTTATGACTGGTTAAATTGTAGAATAATTCTGAAACTGTTGATCCAAATATAAGGCTTTAGAGAAATGGATTTTAAGTGATATTATTTTTATGTTCAAAGTGTGTGTGTGATGCTACATACCATGCTCTGTTCTGTTATTCCCAGCATGTTTTCAGGGATAGGATGAACTGCAAAGAATGTATTTCCAAGTCACATTCTGAAAAAGAAAAAAGAAATGGTGTATTGCATGTTAGAAGATCTAGTTCACGTAAATATTAATTAGAAGTGCAATTGGTCTCTAAGGCTTCTAATTGTGTGTTGAAGGTGGGAAGTTATAGCTCTCTGCTTGTTAATATTAGGAAAAGTATGTGCTGTTAACTCCCAGAGGGGTCTTCCCAAGGATTTTTGACTGACACAAACGTTTGTTGATGGGACAGTAGGCTTTAGGGTATCAATACAGAGTCCACTTCAAATATGCTTTTAAGCACTAATAGTAATTTAAATCATACAGGATATCCACTGCGTCAGGGATACAAAAGAAGTCACAATGTAATGCATTTGTCCCTCCTGTATTAACTAAATGAAAATGTATGAGAACTCTTACAAGATAAGTGAATTCTAAAGATACTGTTTGAAGTAGCTGTGTGTTGTGAACTACCTATTAATGTGCAGTTTAGACTTTTTGAGTGGCTGTTATAAGTGGGCGAGTCAGTATTTACAGGCCTCTAAAAGTAAGGAACGTCCCATGGAGAGAAAAAGTAACTCCTGTTTTTCTAAAATAATGGTAAAATTGGGTAGCAACAAGCAGACAACATGTCAGTATGTTGTGTCATGTTAAAGTGTGATCCATTCCTTCTAGAATAAAGCTTGCAAGGAACTGCAGTGAACTTTTGTGTAAGTTAAACTTTGCTTGTTATGACAAACTATTACATGCTCTGCTGGTGTAGAAAATGGTATTTTTCTTTGAGCTGTGTTACTTTTAAAATTATTTGAATAATGGTACACTTATACATCCAAATCGATTTGTTAGAATAACCCCATGCTTTTGAAACAAAGTTGACTTGTATAAACATATTTAGTCATGATTGAATTTTATTCTCCCATTTAATGAACACTGTTCAGTCATAATGTTCAATCACTACATTAATTAACATGTCTGTAACTCTAATTGTGTATGTGTCAATCAGAATCAAAGGAAAAAAAGACAAAGAATCTGCCTGGCAAACAAAATAGGCCGATTGTATGAAGTGAAAGTAAATTGGAAAATGAAACGAAGTGTGTTTATCTGCAGTAAACAGGAGTTCTGTTTCTATTTTTCCTATCTGTTTCAATTTGTTTTTTTTTAAGAAGTCATGTTTATATGGTTTGTTAAATATTACAGGAACTCTTTTATGCTTATATTGACTGTCTGTCAATCTGTATGTGATACTATGTGGATTGTTCAACATCATCTAGCTACTGATGTCTGGTATAGTAGAGACAGTACTCTGTATTAAAAGGTGAAGTAATTCTAATTTTCAAGGGATGATATTTCTTCTCAAATATTATTATATAATTTAATTGTATTAACTTATGTATGCTGTGAGCCAGGGAAAAAGTATCCCAGAAAGCTTTCCTCATAAATTATTTAATTAGGGCTTTCATCAGACTCTTCTGAATGTCCTTTTAATCTTCTTGTGTCCTAATTTAATTTGCTATTTCATGTAATTAAAAAAAAAATATTATTCCCCCCTCTTTTTCCCGCCCTTACTGGAAGGGTATATTGACAATGTGAAGCCTACATTAATAACATATCTCAGGCACAACTCCACAATTAATCAGGAAAGAAAATCTCATATGGATTCGAGTCCTTCATGAATATAGTACTGTGATTTCAGAAAGTAACGCTCAGATCACCACATTCTGTTCACTTCATTCAGGCTGAAAATTCGTCCTCCATAAATAATTGTACAGGCAAACAAGACAGTTTGGTATGAAGGATTTACAAAACAAGAAGATGAATACAAATACCTGGCCTCAAAATTAATTTGTATTTTAAACTAGTTTAATGCCTCTGAAAATTGCCTCGTTGCATTATCATGTGGCCAGTACTAAAGTAAATGAAATATTTCAATATACAAGCACAAAACGTCCCCTGGAGTTTGGAACCTATACGTTCAGTCTTTTTATTGTCACTGGGACATTACAGATTTGGGAATAAACAGGGCAAAAGTATGGGCAAGGAAGAAAGCAATTCCACAGAGCATCATGGTTTTTCTGTTGTTGGGTTGGTCTCCCCGTCCCCCCCTCCCCCCCAATAAAATATTATCTTTTAATTCTGGCATTTTGCAGAATAGCCTAAGTTATTTAACTTTATCAGTCTTTACTGCAAGCAAATAGTAAAGGTGTTTTTTAAAATTACTGTTTTATTGTGCACAACATGAACTGTATGTAACCATACAGGAGAGTTGTGGAGTTATAATAACACTAAATGTGGCTGAAGTAGTTGAATGACTGATGTTCTCAGCTGTGGAGTACTATGTCTCTTTAATAACGCTGTGATGTTTGCAAAGCTGCAACAGAACCATTACAATGTAATTTAGAGTATTTCATGAAATGCTCCATATACCCTTTATAATGTCATTGTCAATAACCTGTACGATTTATATACCGCATATGGTTTAATCTCACATCTTAGTGAGACGTTGTACTAAAAATGCTCTAAAATAAGATTACAGATTAAGAAGGCTGAAGTAAAGAACCAAAGCGTATGCAGATCGCTTGCTGTTCGGATTTCTTTGAGAGAGGTTTCATGTGCTTTACGTTCTCCAGGGGTGTGAAACTTTCTACATACCTATAAAGTCACAATAGTTTGAACTTAACTGCAGAGTGTGGTGAGGATTTGCTTATTAAATCTGGTCTTATTTGGGGCTGATATTCTTCCATCCACAAGCAGGACCACTGTGCTACCACGTCAGCTCTTTTGCAGTGTGACAGCTCTTGAGCCCTCCCACATCTCATGTGTGGCTTGCATCGGCACCCCTGTAGTCTCACTGTGTACACAAACTCCCTGGGCAGTTCTGTTCTGCACAGGCTTTACCCAGGTGATATGTTTTAAGAATAACTGAGTTTCAGTGGCAACCATAGCTCCCCTTAGTCATGCTAAACCAAACACATGATTCTGTTAGTATGGATTAACTACTACAGTGACTACTTCTATTATGTTATTATAATGTTATCATCCTTTATACATAAGACAGTCAGAACAAGTCTGCAAGGAAAAGTGATGAGCAGTAGTAGTAAGGAGTAGTCTAATGACTATTTTGCTTTGCTTTGGTATTTGGAAAATATGACCCAGGGCTCACAATAATTCATGTTTTAAGCAATTGGATCCTGATGAATGAAAAGAAAAAAAGAAAAAAATGAATGTTTCTGAATGTTAGAAACTTAATTTAGAAGGTTATTTGGTTTACGGACATATCAAGTGTAAAGTGGCTGTTGAAGGCAGCCAAACTTAAGCAAATTGGATGGGGACTTCCTGTAGGAAGTGCCTGTAAAAAGTATATAGCTGATGAGCTAAGGTCAGGATTAGCTGGGAATGATGATGGTGTTCCTTGTTCTGTACAGATGCCAGTTTTTCTTTATATAACACAGAGCTCTCTGTGTGTGTGTGTGTGTGTGTGTAAACAAAATGATGTAATTCCACTAGTTCCTATAGCAACCTAGTGCCCAACTGTTCTTTTTCCATGTAGTTACTTGGCAAAATACACTACCGTGTTTCAAAATGCACCTTTCCTTGTCATCCTAGTGAGTGAATAAGTTTCCTAAAGAAAAAGAGAACTGAGAAGTACACAAAGAATTGTACTTGCAAGATAAAATTAGACTTTGGATATGTATAGGGAAAAGAGAAGACTGAAGTTAGAAGTCTGAAAATGCATGCAATTTAGTTTTAGGCTGAAGATACTTCAGTCAAGTCAAGCGTTAAAGTTTTGAGTGCTGTGAGGCAAACTGGTCTTTTATTATTGATCTATTTGTGAATTTGAGTTGTGGTATTGAAAATGAACAGGAATATTGAACTCAAGTGTCTTACTCTCAAATTTGATATATTTGGATCTGTGTTGTACCAAAACGATACTTCTGCAGCAAAGGAATTTCACTTGAGCACAAGTACTATGAAACAGGGGAAACAGACTGAACTGGGGCTTTTGCTTATTGGTTAGTCAAAAAGTAATGTGAGGAAAAAAATATCTTATTGCCTTCTACCAACTCCTGGCTTTTCCAGGAGGCAAAAGTAAAAATCATACCTATTCCTTCAAACGAATGAAACCCAAAATATTTCATGACCACAGAACAACATGCATATACAACCTAGTGAGAGATTTTTTTCCCTGCTGGTTTTAGAATAGCAGATATTATTAATGGAGCAATTTTGTATTCATGAAAACATCTTCACCATTTCTGTAGTTCTCAATTTTTATTCAATTTCGGCAGCTCTGCCACTCAAATAAGTAACACCAAGTTTGGAACAGAAACTAAGCAAAAAATATTTGCTTCTCTCTGTTCCTAGATTTACTTAAAACCTTGTAACTGCAGGAATGAGGGTACTAGAGGGTACTGGCAAGTAGAGAATTACTTGCTCTGCTTGCATTTGTATTCTGTGGTATGTTTTGTAATGTTCAGGCATTTAATATATTCCATTATTGTTGATGTGTCATTTTTCTCTGTTAAGAGTACGTGGCTAATGCCATCAGGTGTGGCTTTGAGAATTAAATTCTAAATACGCATAGTAACTAGGTGGGGATTTTAAATTTTTTTTTCTTTTTTTTTCTTTTTTGGTACAATGGGCAATGTAAACTTTGAGGGTGTACCAACAAGATAAATAGTTAACAGTGGATCACAGAGGTCACAATTAAAGGGAGCAAAACTAGGCAATAAGCTTACAGGATTTCAATCAAACTGTACAAATTTAAGATTGAATAAGAACTTAGAAACTGATAAACAATTATCTATCGATTAGTACAGGAAATTAAATTCCTATTGACATAAGAGGAATTGTATTTGTGCTTATCAAGGTAACTGTTCTATTAAATAGCTTCCAGTTCAACCTAGGACTGAAGTTCAATTGGTGTCAAACTTTCATTTGTTGACATGAATACATCAGATTCTCAGCTTGAGTATTTTTGGAGCATATTAACATTCAGTACAATTCTCAGTTTAAAACAGTATGATGCTAACCTGTATAGCACATACACATGATGTATTTATGACAGTTTTCATTTGTCATTTTAATGACAAATTTCATGTGCCTCTCTTCAAAGAGGATGAATCAAAGTAAAACAAATCAGGTCCAAAATTTGAATGTTGAGAAGTTCTGGCCCAGTTCTATCTTTCTTCTTCATTTTGTGCAGTGTTAGTTACATACTTTGGAACAGAAATGGCCTGGCTAATGAAAGCAAAACGACTACACCAGCAAGGTATTCCACTGAGGGTAATATTTCCTATTTTTCTGTACTGTGCTATATAGACCTACTTTCTGTGCCTGGGTTCGTATACAGTGCTTGAACTGTATTTAAGAAATGATTTCTGAGATAATGTTTGTTCTGTGTCTATTACTCTTATCAGAACAAATATAGATGTCTGATTTGATTTTATGAAGTGTAATACTATTTATTCTTCATAATGGCAAAATAGATACTTGCAATAAATAAGAGATGACATTCATTCTCTCCATGCTTTAATGAGAGTAAAAGAAGTTTACAAGGTGCTGGCAAATCCATAAGGACATAAAAAATTGTGCTATTGAACATAAAAGAATCCCGATTCTCTATCACCCATTCTGAAGCCTTGCAACCAAAACCTGAAAAGGTCTAGGCAAGCTAACAAAACTTAATTGACCCATTCTGCATGTCTGATGCTATATCAGCTCACCATAAGACAAGAATAACTTTTCATGATATTTTACACCTTCCAAATGTCAATAAGAAGAAGCTGCATTTTCTTGTCAAGTACATAAAGTCTGGATCATAGCACTTTTTATATAAATGTTCTTCATGGTAGTTGCTTATGAAGTTACACGCTTATCCAGCCAGGCCTGCCAACAACCAATGAAGTACCAGAATTTGATATGGTGATCTTCAGTCCACAACATTATATGAAAGACTAAATCTGTCTGAAAGCTTTACATTATTTTCATTAATGTTTTATCACCAAATAACAATTATTTTAATATACTTTTGAAAAGAAATGGTATTTACATATCACAGTTCTGTAGATAGTATGTTAATCTTCTTTTATCATGCAACAACTTCATTGTCAGACTTGCAAAAATAGCAGTGGCATAGTTATATTCCTTGCTTGAAAGGCAGGATATTGTCAGTTGTGACAAATGATTCAAGGCTGGAAACTGTTTTATTCCTTTGCAATTTTAAAAATAATGCAGTTACTGTTCATACAAAGTTCCTGATATTCCAGAATATGAATTAAGTCTGTCATTATGTATTTAAGGGATTTCTTCTTTCCCCTCTGTTTTCCAAAACCTGGATGCTTCCTCTGTACTACCACTATCAGTTCTTGCCCCCTGGCAATAAGATCAAAATGAAAGTGGAATAAAAGGGAATAGAATAAGATAAAGAATGCAAAAGAAAGATTAACTGGGAGAGGAGTAGATGAAATGATTAAAGAAGGGGAAAATAAAAGAGATGACAGATTTAAAGCTGATACGTAACAAGGTTATGAATATTTTCATAGGACTTTTATGAAGGCAACCAAATGAGTTTATTTAAATTTACTTGAAATTCTATGTGTGTGTATTGATTCAACATGATGAGAGTAGTGAAATGCTCATTATATATCAATAAAGATCACATTCAGCGAGTTCTGTGCAGGAAAATCATAAACTAGTTTCTCAAGGAAGAATGTACTAATCTACTACTGAAAAGCATCAGGCTTCAAGGAGCTTTCTCTAACCACCTGATTGTCTTGGTTTACAAGTATTTGAGATGAATGGGTTTCTATGGAGGATGAGACACCATGGAAAAGGTATTAAAAATAGTTTGCTGATCTCAGTTGCTACAGTGACTGTATCACTGATGACCACTGCAGCTTCCCCAGACGGTAGAAAAACAGGAGAGTTTAGACACAACGTGGATCCAGGGATGTGAATCATGTGCCTATGGAGATGCAGATGTAGCTTGTTTACAGCGCAGGGCCCAGACTGAATGTCAGAGATTCACATCACCTTCTTTGAGAGACAGGTGTTTCTCAAAAGCTGAGACTAGGAAAGAGCTGTCTAAAAGAGCTGAAAAGGTACCAGAAACAAAAGCAGTGCCATAACTAATCCTGTTTGTACCCCTATGTATTCAGAGCTCTCCTGTTTTATGAGTCTGCTTTCTTTGGGAGTGATGTGGTTAATGGATTTTGTTCTGTGTCATGCTAGTGAGCTTACACAATCATATTAGTCTGAAAGAAGGGGTGAAGGCATATTTCCACAGGAGGGAATGGTCTGTCCTCTAACAGGTGACTCATTCAGTACACCACAGAAAAACAGGGACCTTTTCTGAGAGCCTCTCTGGAGATGCAGAGTCTGAATGCAAAATCTGCACCTTAAGAACCCTGTTTAAGCCATTTGCAAACTCATTTCCTGAATGCTTTTTAAAGGATCAGTCTCGGTCTAACCCTGTGCAAAGACATGAATTAGTAGTTCCCATCTTTTGACGAATATGGTTCAAGGAGTTTGTGGGAGATG